>NC_090294.1:25600000-25968750 GCF_037392515.1 Haliotis asinina | reverse complement strand
CTTCCAGAGAAAAACAGCGGCTAGCGAAAGGTAGGTCCACCTTTGGGCTGTTTCTAGTATCTGCCGCACCTTCTGGATATCCAGATGGGTCTCTTCTTGTTCCTCCTCAACGTTTTCTATTTCCTCTTCCTCATTGTCCTTATCCAGCATCGACAAGATGTCGACCAACAAATTCGTGGTTTGCTCCATATGAGCCGGCAACGTATTCGTGGTTTGTTCCAAACGAGCCGACATCGCTGCAGTTTGCTTCACACTAGCCTCTAGCCTCCCCAAGCGGTTGTAGAAGTCCTGGATGGTGGACACAGTCGGCTCTGCAGCAGGCAATACACTCTCGCTAGGGGGTAAGATGGCCGCAGGCAATACGCTGCCGGCAGACGTCTCACTAGCGGGAGCAGGCAATGCGTCTGTGCTGGTCGGAGGTTCTACAGCAGGCTCTCGCCATATGTCGTAGAGTCTTGTGGATCCAATACCGAAGCGCTTTTTGACCTCGCTTGCTGGGAGCACCCCTCGAAGGGAGCGTATTTCTTGGACCTTTTCCGAAGACAAATCTCTTCTTGGTGGCATGGGGTGTTTTTCCTGGGAATATATATATATATACCATACTTCCTACTTGTCTATATAGGAACCAATCCTCTCCCAGGAAACTTCTAATAATGCTTAGCAATGCTTAGCAATGCTTAGTAATGCTTAGCAAATGCTTAATAATACTAAGCATTTGCTAAGCATTACTAAGCATTGCTAAGCATTGCTAAGCATTATTAGAAGTTTCCTGGGAGAGGATTGGTTCCTATATAGACAAGTAGGAAGTATGGTATATATATATATATTCCCAGGAAAAACACCCCATGCCACCAAGAAGAGATTTGTCTTCGGAAAAGGTCCAAGAAATACGCTCCCTTCGAGGGGTGCTCCCAGCAAGCGAGGTCAAAAAGCGCTTCGGTATTGGATCCACAAGACTCTACGACATATGGCGAGAGCCTGCTGTAGAACCTCCGACCAGCACAGACGCATTGCCTGCTCCCGCTAGTGAGACGTCTGCCGGCAGCGTATTGCCTGCGGCCATCTTACCCCCTAGCGAGAGTGTATTGCCTGCTGCAGAGCCAACTGTGTCCACCATCCAGGACTTCTACAACCGCTTGGGGAGGCTAGAGGCTAGTGTGAAGCAAACTGCAGCGATGTCGGCTCGTTTGGAACAAACCACGAATACGTTGCCGGCTCATATGGAGCAAACCACGAATTTGTTGGTCGACATCTTGTCGATGCTGGATAAGGACAATGAGGAAGAGGAAATAGAAAACGTTGAGGAGGAACAAGAAGAGACCCATCTGGATATCCAGAAGGTGCGGCAGATACTAGAAACAGCCCAAAGGTGGACCTACCTTTCGCTAGCCGCTGTTTTTCTCTGGAAGGTCGTCTACAAGACCTGGAAGCACAGCAAATCAGTGCACACACCGACCGAGAAGGTAGAAACACCCAAGACGAAACGTGGGGATCCCTTCATTATGCAGTAGAGTGTTGTTTTTTGAGGGGAAAAAAGTAGTAGGGTACCACGAAAAGCAGTTGGAATACGAAAAACTAGCCTAGATAAGTATTCGTCCTTTGTAAGCCCACGACTGCATCTACCAAAATACTAGGCGAGCTGCCGGACCTATTCTCGTCCAATGTCTGGAAGCAGTAATTCGATTTCTCTATCGTCTTTCTTTTCTGATATAGGTGAGTAGCAGATTTTACCGAGCTTGCATAGAAACGGTTCCCGCACTAACCGTAGGCGTTCTATTCCCCCGGCAGCCCGAATCGTTTCTCGTATCTTGTAGCCATAGACTGGAATTGTTTCCCCAGTCGGGGGATCGAGTAGTAATAACAGCCGGTTCTTCCCTTCGTGTCCCGCTACAGCAAACTTTTTGCATAAGTAGACTCCTTCTGGGACGTTCGCAGCTTTTTGTGTTCGCTGCATGGAGGGGGCCCCGGAGGAAGCCAAAGCGTGGCTTGAAAAACAAGCCCTGTGGCAGATCTATTTGCCTGCACCACGCTACGTACCTAGAAGGAGGTTCGGTATTAACATACCTAATAGCATTCACCAGGCAGACCTACTGTTCCTACCTCACGATAAGAGGTACAAGTATGCCTTAACCGTAGTGGACGTAGCCAGTCGTTACAAGGAAGCCGAACCCTTGACCACGAAAGATTCGGCCCAGGTAGCCAGAGGATTCGAACGTATATACAAACGCAGTCCGCTGACGTGGCCAACAGAGCTGCAAGTTGACCCCGGACGGGAGTTCATGGGTGCCGTGTCACAACTGCTAGCCAAACACGATACGAAGGTCAGGCGTGGCACGGCTGGAGCCCATCGCAGCCAAGCTATAGTTGAGAGATTTAATAGGACTTTGGCTGAGCGCTTGTTCGGCCATCAGTATGCTAGGGAGATGACCACCCCTGGAAAACGATCGACCGAATGGGTCACGAGGTTACCCGAGGTGGTGTCGGCAATCAACCATGAAGTCACCCGTCTCACCGGTAAGAAACCGGCAGACGCTATCAAACTAAAATCAATAGTTGCAGAGTCGGCCGCTCCATTGCGTGGGAAGGAGAAACAGATACCGGATAGGGCCCTAGTGAGGTATCTGTACCAGCCTGGGGAACACGAGGGTGATAGCCGTAAGCGAGCCACCGATCCTATATGGTCGGTCAAAACTTACAACATAGATAAAGTGGATATAAAAGCCGACGAACCTAACTTGTACTACTTGAGGGATGGGCCGGGTAGGGGGTTTGTAAGAGAAGAATTATTGATCGTACCGTACGGCACAGTGTTACCGCCTGCCAAGTCACGGTAAACGTGATGGCGTGGCTTTGTAGTAGGGGCAATAATAGCAAGAGCTAATGGTCCCACCAAAGCCTCATTTAGTAAATGAGGCTTTTTAGAGGGGGTTTTTGAAAAGTGTTTTCGGACTGTCATTCCCTATACTACTTAAATATATCGTGAACCACTTAATGACCGTTCATAACTTATGGCGCGTGCGTGCGTGCGTGCGTGCGTGCGTGCGTGCGTGTGTGTGTGACCCCACCCCACCCCACCGAGGGCGAGGGAACTTCTCCACAGACACAACTTATGAGGGGTTCCTTCCAAATTAATATTTAAATTCAACAATGATATATTTTCTGATTTCAGGTATTTCCTGTTTGCGGCTCTCATTAAAATATTTAAGCCTGGAGGTTGTATGAGAACACGTTATTTACCAGGTCACCGGAACTGATTATCACATTCACACATCAACAAGCAGCTTAGTGTAATGGACTCATAGGATTCCCCTGGGACATAGCATGCGTATACTGCAGGGGTACACGACTTTCAAGTCATATTTTACACATGATCTCATCGTATATAATTGCGAAATATTGTAATCTCACCTTCCTGTGCACATACACATGTTGAATACAGCAGAAATACAGTGTGAACGTTTATCCAGCTCACCATCTCGCTCTGCTCAAACAATTGTGTTGTGTCTTCGGCTTGTCGTCTGCTTGGTCACGTGAAAGTAGGCCGCGTGCCGTGTGCAAAGTTTCATGGCGCCTGCAACATCAGTTAGTGGCAGAAACCGGGATCGTCCACGTAAATATTTCCACCCATCTTGTTCCTATGTTCTAAGCCAGATAATACTTGTAAGAATATATCTGACGGGTACATAGGCGGATCCAGAGGGGTGGGTTGGTTGGGGTCGGTGGGGATGCGGGTAAGGTGCAGGGGAGCGCCCCTTCCCCTACCCCCTTTTGTGGTGAAACTCGGGTGAAAATGAAGTGTACCCTCCTCCTTTTTTACTCGAAATGCTGTATCCGCCCTTGGGGCAGATACAACTTTTTGAGAAAGGAGTGCGGGGGTGCCAGTCCAGACTGGGTGGTGTGTGTGTGTGCACATTTCGGAAAGGGGGTGCACACAGAACATTTATCCCAGTTGGTCATTTATTAAACTATTAAAGTTTCAGGACAAACAGTGGGTGCCTGGGGTGGTTTGCTCACGAGGAACTGCTCCCTTTTGACCATGTTGACCACGATTTTATAAACGTAATAACTCAGGTATACATACATTTAAATTATGCACTCAATGTTCGTCCGCAGTGCTTAATGACATTTTAATCATGTAAAATTAAATTGATTAAAGAAATAATTTTCATAAAATTCAGATTACGCTTGCTTCTAACAAGTTGCCGAAACAACTCGTATTATGTCATGTGAAGTGGCGCATTTCCTGAATTGTGAATTAAGGATATGTCCGCTTTAAATCATGAGTTCCTAGTCTTCTCAACTTTATACTGGATTATATTACGTCGTTTGTGCATTGCATTACAAACGTAGTATAATGTTGTATGAAGCATTACATTGATAGATTCAATGCATCTAAGATAAAGATCTGAGACATTCATAATTCTGATTGTAAAAGACGGCCCTACACAACGGGTAAAGCACCCGCTCGTCTCGGAGTGGACCCGGGTTCGACTCCCGAAAACAATGTGTGAAGAACATTTTTGGTGTCCTGAAATTGTTAAAAGTTGCGTAAAACCATACGCTCTCACTCAAGTACCAAACAGATGAACGAACTAACGAACGAATGAACGAATGAATGAACGAATGAATGAACGAATAATGACACAGTGTCGAGTATTACTATATCAGGACCGGCACCCATCTGGGAGCCGAACATCATGTTGAATATGGCCGCAGAATGAAATAAACTTTTACAATCAATTCAGTGAACATCCATAGCACAAACATGTTTATCCTATGAGAAATAAGGGAAATCAACAGTATATGACAAACATGAAACATGCTTTTCAAAAATACACCCTTTTATGTCATAACGTATTTAAGTGACATACCTCTGGTGGTATGAACATTTAATGATATATACAAAAGGCCGACAGACTTCACAACACACAGGCAATTAGAATGTGTTCTCTCACATAAGAAATACTCTAATGGCTACGAAAAAGGTCGCCTGCTTTCAAGTGCATTTTTTTTCGCAAAACGCTGCACTCAGCAATATTCCATGTGCATATATAGCCAGTGCAGTATAAACAGGAGACACTGACCCAGATAATCACGTGATTGTTAGAATCATGTATTCACAAACTGAACCAAATTGCAGATACTATCCATATCATCATTTGACTGAATTTTAACGAGAAGGGTTGGGCCCCTTTCTGCGTGGGGACAGCGTCAGTGCAGGTAGAGGTCAATGTTGCTGGGTATAGGTTGTTATGCATTAGTGTGCTGACCAATACCTCTGACCAATACTTCTGACCAATACTTCTGACCAATACGTCTGACCAATACTTCTGACCAACACTTCTGACCAATACGTCTGACCAATACGTCTGACCAATACTTCTGACCAATACGTCTGACCAATACTTCTGACCAATACGTCTGACCAATACTTCTGACCAACACTTCTGACCAATACGTCTGACCAATACGTCTGACCAACACTTCTGACCAACACTTCTGACCAACACTTCTGACCAACACTTCTGACCAATACGTCTGACCAATACTTCTGACCAACACTTCTGACCAATACGTCTGACCAATACGTCTGACCAACACTTCTGACCAATACGTCTGACCAATACGTCTGACCAATACTTCTGACCAATACTTCTGACCCATACTTCTGCTGAATGACTCGGAACATCAGTCTGTCGACTGAAAAAAGACTTGTAATTTTTATTCCGCTCCGAAATTGTCGCTTTGATTGGGCTGAATTGAAAAGCCAACAATTCGCCCAAAATCATAAGAATGCACCTTAGATTGCAAAACAACGGAATGCTCCCCAGCCAATAAGCATCAGACTTTATAGCCGATAACACCAGGATCATGGGTTAGCATAGCGTTGGAAGAATCGCCGAGGCAATACATGTTTATAATCGTTCCGTGTTAACAGATTTGGTGCTGTAAATACGGGTGCTGGCACATGTAGAAACATATTCCGACAAAATGTAGGATTATGATGCTATAATGTCATGCTGATTAAGTCCTCGCTTTTAGTAGTAATCCAGCAATATCACGGCGGCGGGGGGATACCTGAAATGGACTTCATATAATGTTGATTTAGAGCGAGTGAGTTTATTTTTACGCCGCGTTTAGGAATATTCCAGTACTATCACGGCGGGGGACGCCAGAAATGGTTTTGGCACAATGTGGGGACTCGAACCCCGGTCTTTTAAGTGACGAGCACAAGCTTTCACCACTAGGCCACCTACACTCCCATCCAGCCCCTTGTTAGTTTAGGAACTCTATCAGAAAAAAACCCCGAAAATATATAAGAAGAACTAAAAAGTTTCATAAAAACGTTTTAATGAGACAGAAATCAGTGACTGTGCGAACGAAGAAGCACTATACATACACGCTTAGAACGACGTTTGACAATGAGCAATTTATCATATATGCAGAAGGCGTAACCCTCTCTGTATAAGCTGAGAGTTGTCATGTCCCAATACACCATGGAATCTCGGGAACCGGAAACACGCTCAAACTGCCGGTAACTTTAACGATAGAACATTATGTGAACAGTGGGTACATGTATACAAAATTACAAAACATCTTGTCTCAAACGCCTCTCTTGTATTATGACAAACTCACCTGACACCTGAAATTTAATTACAGGCTCCTAATTCTAAAATAACCAGCAAATAAAATAATTGTTACACTCAGGGACGTGAGAATTGTTCAAGCGTTGTGAGTAGCTAGCGATGGCACCGTCATATCTGAAGCTGTTATTGTAAATGGATCATGAGTACTTAAAGGCGCAATGTCACACACGTTCCAAGGGGTAGAACACTATGGGGTTCGCTTGAAATAATATTCGGATGGTAGACGACGCGAGAGTCGATTTAATGCAACGCTGCATTAATTCATTCGAACTTTTTTACTCTAATGTTATAATGTAAATACATATTTTTTCCTTCAGGGCTAACAGTATTATTGAGAGACATGCATTATTTATTTTAAGAACAATGTTGTGTGACGTATTGGCTTTTAATCGTTCACAATGGAGTATAATTCCGACAGAGGGCAAAATGTGCAAGCAACAGTGATTTACGATTTACCTGTTATGGTGAAAAGGTGTAACACTAATTTAATATCCAAACGATTGCAGAGGAACAACATTAACACACCAGTGCATCTGCATGACTTCATCAGGTTGGTACAACAGAGTTAAAGATGTAGAATATTATTTTGCAGTTAACAGTGTCAAACAGATGTGAATGCCTATGATATATCCGTGATGTTAATTTGACATCATCATCGCAGGGGACACTGAAAGATGATATGACTAAACATGTAACTGAGCTGCCATGTTCAAATCCGAAAGGGACACTGCAAATCCTACCACGCTTCAAAAAACTGCCCGTCGTCAGTCACGCGTACGGTAAGCTGAAGGCAAACTGTGACGAGCCAATAATCAGTAACCATGACAAAACCCTGGTCTTTCTTCATTCTAAGTGACAAATATACACCAGAATATATAATGTCTCCAAATAATCCTGGATTGTCGATCTTTAACAGCAGCCATCTCCATGTCCTCATGTTTCCGCAGAATACAGAAATGCCCTACATGAGGATATACAATGCAGCAAAAGCGATAAAAGTGGTGGTGGTAGAACGGAGCATTGTCGCAGCACCGACGCGAACGTCTACACAAGAATCAAAGGATGGTTTGTCCATGTGGGTGAAGCCACACGTGAATATTGCACGGCATTTCACGCCACACTCATTGACAGTTGTTTCACCGTTGGCGAGAACGGTGTTGTACCTGATATACTTATCAAGTAAGGATTTGTCTGTTTCCATCTTCTTAATGACGCTATTGAGGGAGTTTGCCGAGAGATCAGAAAGTCCAAAGGTCTCGCTGGTTTTATAGGCTATTGTCCAATTGGACGCATTGTTCTTGTTGCTGTCCCTCAGGTCCATGTAGTACTGGTGGATGTCCAGCAGCATGCCGCTGCCTCTGTTGTACTTGACGAGTCGAATGGCCGGATTGTGGGCGTCGTCCGCTTTCCCAGGAATCTTGTAACGCCAGGGTGTGATCGACGGTGCCATGAACATTGGTATGCCAGGTGTCCCTACAAATAAAAAATACATCTAAATCATAGCTTGATCGTAAAACTTAAATTGAGTGAGTTTCGTTTTACTTATTTGTCCTTTGTCGAGATCCTGCATTTTGAGTAAGTGAGTATGGTTTTACGCCGCTGTGATTCTGCAATATTCCAGCATTATCACAGCGGGAACACCAGACATGGGCTTCACACACTGTACCCAATAGGCTACCCCAACTCCTGACATAAACACATATTTCATAGTTTGATTGTGTTAAAAAGAGAACACTATATTATATTTTGTCTGTGAAAGGACAGGCCTTAAAACATTTTATATTTGCGATTACGCGTTCAGAGCCAATCACATTTCGGAATCACACAATGTGTGTCTGGTACCGAATGACCACCTTACAAAGTCAGTCGTCTAACCCACTCAGCCACCGCGACTTCCAGAGAAACAGAAGTCTGGCAACTGGTAGTCTAGACCACAGACTGTGTGTACCTCTCTGATACGTTGTTACGCACGTACTTCAGGACACATAACAATCCAGTGATTAATGTTTATGACCGGTGGCACAATTAACAAGTATATTCATGAACCAATAAAAGCCCAGTTAGGCTCGTTGCTATTGAATGGCCCGTTAGAAAACACCTCATGGAGTTCAGTTTCAGCGTAAACATACTTATGAACATTGCCAAAATGGCGAACAACACTAATGAAGATTAACTTTCTAACAAATGTAGGACTTACTCCCATTCCTGTGTAATAGTTTGAATCCGTCAGCGTGGTCGTGACCGAAGAGCATGGCGGCGATGACGTCGGTATATTGTTTGAGTATGTCGATGAGGCGGGTGTTAAAATTCTTAGCCAACCATTGAACATTTCCAGGAACGTGAACGCCGGGAGGAATGTGAGCAGATAGCAACACCTGCAATTTAAAAGTGGTTTAGTGATTTTAACTGTTATTATTAGTTCACATTATTTTAGTTCATTTAATAGCGCGCCGGTTAAAGATAAGGGAATATTTAAGAGAAACGTTTGGCAAAACAAATCAATGTAGCCTGCCATTGTAAACAGTAAAGAGATAAATTATAGCACCGCTAATATTTTCTTTAGCAAAACTTACAATATCGACGTGCAGCATTCCTGCATTGCACGATCCAAATTCGTCTTTTGTCCTTTTGATGAGACAAGCTATAATTAATGAATGCCATGTCCAAAGAGTGTCCCGAATAAAGTGTTCACAGCTTTTGACTCACAAAATATCCTGCGTCAGCACCAGCAAGTACACTATTTTGAGCTTAACAATATATATCACCTTTTCTCCGTCTGCCTTGGCGTTCTTGAGGACCCCCTCCAGCCAGTCGAACTGACTAGCAGGGTCGGTCATACCAGCGGTCAGTTTGTCCGACGTGTAGTACAGGTTTGTGTTCAGTCCTATAATCCTCAGTCCCTGAGGTGTCTTCACTGTGTAGTAGGCGCCTGAAAGAATTTACCGAAAAATTAACTGCTCAGATAAAAAACACATCAAGTGAAGTAATGATGCTGGCGTAAAGGGGTTCTGTAGGTGACCTTTTCCGACAGTTTTATTCCAGTTTTGTATAATTTCTACACGAATCAATATCCGATCAAGAAGGCATAGGGTATCAACGTGTCATGGTGGTGAATTCTGAGCTTCTGTTCCTTAGCTGTGGATGGACTCCTAGCAGAATGTGTCATGACTGTAAAGACAGTGTGAACCTAGCCCTCTTGGCAGATTTATTTGCATATCTAAAGCAGCTGCTCAGAAATTACAATGTTTTGAACTTCCATTATTTTGGTAAAACGAATAAGATAAACAATTTATTAAGATAGTTACACTTGTAAATATTTTTTAATATGTTATTTCCGATAAGAATGTCTGCTCAACATGTCCAGAAAACAGATCTTGTGTTTAAGGTAACATTTGATTCAAAACAGAATCTTTCCAGTTCTAGTCTTCTATGGGTTATTGTTTAATATGGGCCCTGGAATATCAAACGTAGGTCCCGAAAAATAGGACTTAGTTAGATGCCTGACTGCGTGCTGAAGACGTTGGCCGTTACGTTCAACGTAACAAAACGTCATAATATAAGCAGGATAAACATTACTTTATCATAATACACAACGTCATCATGAAGAAAAAAACCCAAAACAAGTGTGCTCTGATTACATAAAAAGTCTACCTTTCCGGAAGTTTGCCATCTGTTCTGTATCGCCAATCCAGTCTTCCCAGAGATCCGCAGTGGCGTTGTACAGTAAGTGCGACATGACGGGGAACTGGTCGGACGGATACCAGTCGTGGTTCCCCATCGTGGCGTAGACCTTGACCCCTGGGAATGCCACCTTCAGGGCGTCAGTCACAACTCCCATTATCTCCAGATTAAAAGACTCGTTCAGGTATTGGTCCTTTATGTGGGCCACTGTATCTCTGCAACATCGGAGATTTTGATTTCTACACAGCTTTCTGAAATTTTGTGGGATAGCTCAGCGGGTAAAGCGTTTGCTCGCCACGACGAAGACCCAGGGTCAATTCTCACCATAGCTGCAGGCCCATTTCTGGTGTACAACTCCAGAATTGTAATATTACTGGAATTTATCCAAAACGCGCCGAAAAGCCTGATTCCCTCGTTCTGAAATTAGGTAAGTTTCTATATTTGAAATATTGCATCCGAAATATATCCAGTGTCCTATTATGGCTTATTCAGCATGTGCTTTTGAACAAGGGTCCAAAACAACACCTCAAACACATTGTTACATAAAACATATAAAACAGACTCCCCACATAATTGTGTAAGTGACATTATAAATAGATTGTAATTACTTCTTGAGTATTTTAATTAAAATTAAAATTTAAATTTCTTTGCTATACTTTATAGTACAATAGCTCGTTTCACTACTGGACCTGTAAATATTTAAGTTAGAATTGGTCTTCAGCAACCCATGCTTGTTGTAAGAGGCGACTAAGGGGGCCGGATGGGCAGGTTCCCTCACATGGATGACACGTCAAAGATTCCCAAATAAATAGATCAATGATCATCTTGTGATCACTCGATTGCCAGGTCCAGACCCGATTATGTACAGACCGCAGTCATATAGCTGGAATATTGCGGAGTGCGGCCTAAACCTCACTCACTCATTCCACTATTGCTCTACTCTACCCACAATAGGCTCATTGTTGCACTGAACGATATCAAGGAGTTCGACCTCGAAATTTTAAATGTTCGGACTAATAGTCTGGAAACGTTTTGTTGAGCTGTTTATTTATGAGAATTTAGTTTAAAACGTCTTGCAAATCTACGAGTTAAAAAAGTAAACATTGGATTGAATTCATTGCTTAAATCCGTATGTGTGCTATACTGTACCCAGTCCAGATGATAAAATCGACACTGCTACTGATGTTTGCCATGGCGTTGATGCTGTCGTTGATGAGCCTCCAGGGGGAGTCACACCAGTAGTCGCCATAGATACCACGCACCGGAACTTCGTCGTTACAGGACCGCATTTCAGACCAGTACGTTGTGTCGTAATGATGGTCCGTGATATGCCAGAAGTAACCTTTGGGAAAAGAATATTCTAATATTCTATTACCCGTGAAGACTGATCCTCAGTAACCCATACTTGTAAGAGGTGACTAACGGCATCGGATGGTCAGTCTGGCTTATTTGGTTGACACATGTCATCGTATATCAGATGCGTAGATCGATGCTCATGATGTTGATCACAGGATTGTCTGGAACATTTTCGATTGTTTACAGACCGCCGCCATAAAGCTTGAGTGAGTGGGTGTAATTTTACGCCGCTTTTAGCAATATTCCTGTAACATCACGGCGGGGGACACCAGAAGAAATGGACTTCATACATTGTGGCCAGGTAGGGAATCGACCTCGGGTCCTCGACATGACATGAAGTGCCCGCTCGTCACGCTGAAGTCCCGGGTTCGATGTTTAATTGCTTGCTGGAATGTTAGCTATTAGGCAGCCATTATTGTCGTAAGAGGCGACTAACGGGCTGGCTGATTTGGGTGACACATCACATCAGTTATCCGAATTGCGTAGACTGATGTTCACGCTGTTGATCACTGGAGTGTCTGGTCCAGACTGTGTTAAACAACCAAAGAATCTGGATTATCGGACTTGCTGATTTGGCTGACGCATGTCACCGTATCGCAACTGTGGATATAGAATATCATGCTGTTGATGACATGATTGTCTGGTCCAGACTCCATTATTTACAGATTGTCTCGACGTAGCTGGTATATTGCTGAGTTCCTCATCAAACAACAAACGTAAAAGATGGAAGGGTTTAAGATCAGACTGGTGACTGATCTGTGGCTTGTCATGTCACCTAGGTGATGCTGCATGTCAGTGATTGTCTGGCCATTTACGTCAAACAGGTAGAATGGCGAGAGCGGCGTCGTATTTGCTTTATGTGTATTACACACATGAATGAACGATCCACATGAACGTGTCATCTCTATGCCCTGCGGGGCAAGGATGTAACCTAGGGTTTAACGCGTTCGCTCGTCACGCCGAATACACGAGTTCGATTCCCGGGCATAATGGACACAATGAGTGATGCCCATTTCTGGTGTTGTCCGCCGTGTTATTACTGGAATATTGCTTAAAGTCATTTAAAACCAAACTCACTCACTCTATTTCCTGTGACGAGTTGCCCAACCACGTGCTCTCACAGTGACCTTGGCTCATTGTCAAGCAGAAAGCACAGAACCGGATACAGCTTTTTCAGGAGGGGGTTGGGGTTGGGTTGGCGCAGGGTCACACTCTTGAGAACGAGGGGGGCACACGCTTCATCATTCAATTTCAATGGTCACTTAATCAACCTTCAGGACAAAAGGGGGTGTTGTGGGGGTTGGGCCCCCCCTCCAACCCCTCCTCTGGATCCGCGTATGTAGCATGACCCTGTTCCACAAAAAGAGTGATCTTTGCGATACGGCAGTCCCCACTCCCATATTTTAAGCAAGTACTTTAAGCAAGCTGATTTTAACGCTGATTTTAACAGCGAAAGCTAAATCTTGGAGAGACCAACGTACAGTAAGACTCAAATGCTTAACGGTAACATATACAGGCACGGCATGTAGCTGACAAACATAAAGCGCATCTGGGAAAGGAAACAACGATCAGAATTTTTCTGCCGGTCCGAGGAGACGAAGCTCCGCACAGGGAATGAAGACGTTCAAGACCACACGGACAACCGGTTCTGCTAGTTTCCTGACGACTTATAATAATAGCATATAGCAGAAGGACTGTGTACCTGCTGTGCATCTTGTTCACGCATCACTGCATCAGTGATACGGGCAGAGCATTCCTGATGTCATGTACTGTTGGGATACAATCACACCTTACTCTAGAACAGGCAGTTGTTTACTGGCCAAGCCATCAAAACAAAGCAAATGACATGATAGTGAAAACATGGTCGTTCTTAAGAAACATGAATGCGTTCGATTTCAATAATACGTCTACCTGTTTGCTCAATGCTGCATTTTAACAAAAAACAATCATTTACAATCTAACTTTCACCTCGGTTAGGAGGCGCTGGCCTTGAAATCCAACGTTGGAATGTCAAAGTTTAATATATATGTAAACATAATGAATTACCTTCTTGAGCTTTCGATGCCCGGACTATCAATAGAATAATGAGGGTTTCTAGTAGCACTGCCGCCATGTTTCCGTTCTGGGCTTATCTTGAGAAATGAAATCGGGGTAGTGTCGTCTGCTTTTGTGTTGTGAACTTTTGACCCCTATTTTAACTTCGATGTTACCTTTTACTGAATTGTGCAGCAAGATAGCATGCATCGGTGCATTCAAAGCTGTATCAGTTTCCATTGCTATAGCTTGCTTTCGAATGCAGTAACAGCTGATTTCACATTTCACTTACATTTAGTGTGGTAAAGTGGGGGTTATTACAGTACATTCAGTTAATAACATCCCTCACTTGATGATGGACTGGTCCAATCTCTTTAATACCAGAGAACAATCCAAAATGAAATCAAGGCTGAATAATTATAAGCACGATGTGTATGTGAAACATTTTGACAAGAGGTGCGACGGGGTAGCCTTGTAGGTTAAGCGTTCGCTCGACACGGCGAAGATCTGGGTTCGATTTCCCACATGTGTACAATGTGTGGAGCCCATTTCTGGTGTCCCCCTCTGTGACACTGCTAGAATATATCTAAAAGCGGCGTAAAATCCAACTCACTCAGTCACTCACTTTGACAAGAACAGTACTTATTTAGCCATTCCTTTGCCTTCTGAAGAGCGGTCTTTCATGTTGTATATTTTTAGTAAAATAGCTTTAAACCACTGATAATGTTGAACACAAAGCTTTCCTATAACAACGAAAAGAATAATTTATACACTAGGTCCTGGACAACTCATCCCCTTTGAGTAGACGTATTAATAAATCAGGAAATGTTATTAACGTACACGTTAAATGCATTTAATTCACAATTCATTAAGATATGCAGTTTGGGGGAGAATTCGTTTCGGGGAGGATTGTTCCATTACCTATGGGATGAGGCAGGAGGTTAGGTGCGCGCTAGATGGTATATTTCGTTATTTCAGTCTATAGCAGTTCAAGTCTTGGGAGGATACCAGCAATGACTGCCTTTAGAGTGAGTGAGTGAGTTTAACACCACCCCTAGCAATATTTCAGCAGTATGGTGGCGGCCTGCAAATAATCTAGTCTGGACCACACAATCCAGTGACCAACACCATGAACATCAATCTACGCAAAAGGGATACAATGACATTTGTCAACCACGTCAGCGAGCCTGATAAGCAGATCCCGTTAGTTGCATCGTAAGATAAGCATCGGCTGGATCAATTTTATCCCGAATCTTCGGGTGACCGATCAAAACGTTTGGGTGACTGGATGATTTGATTGATGATTGCCATCGAAACCCAGCTTCCTAGATCGATCATCATGACTGTCTGGTCCAAACCTGACAATTTGCAGAATATGGTCAAATAGCAGAAGGATTGCTGATTGTGGCGTTCAAGAAGTGAAAGAATGGCCTCCCGACAACGCAAATGTTAGATGCGCACTTACAATATTGTTATGTAAAGGTGCAAGGGACGTAACTCGCGACTACCCACATTTTGTTTGATCAACACACTGCATCAGGCAAATGGTTTCAAGACGACTGACACACCGTTAAGTACAAATGTAGATTCAGTTAGAAACTTCCACTTGATACACACAACATTCGGCCATTTGTCCATTTTGTACAAATCTAATCTATGTATTGAATTCTTGGTCCATTATTACATGGTTTTAAAGGTTGATTTGCGGAAATCAATCCGTAATAGAACTCGGTGTGAATCATAACAGTGAGTGAGTGAGTGAGTTTAGTTTTACGCCGCACTCAGCAATGTTACAGCTATATGGCGGAGGTCTGTAAATAATCGAGTCTGGACCAGACAATCCAGTGATCAACAACATGAGCATCGATCTGCGCAATTGGGAACCGATGACATGTGTCAACCAAGTCAGCGAGCCTGACCTCCCGATCCCGTTAGTCGCCTCTTACGACAAGCTGAGTCGGCTTTTATGGCAAGCATGGGTTGCTGAAGGTCTATTCTACCCCGGGTCCTTCACGGGTCGAATCATAAAAACTATGAAGCTAAGATGTATATTAAAACTTGCATTCCGAAACAATTTTCTAAGTTAATGACGGTCACTACCAAGGTGGCAATGCAACTTATATGGCAGAGGTTATAGCAATAAAGGCGGATGTGTTGATATTCACCTCTTCTCGTGAAGATCTGGGGTAGAATTGATCTTCAGTAACCCATACTGGTCGTAGGGCGTAGACTAACTTGATCGATCGGAGGCTTTCTATACTAACCCCACCGTCTTTTTGATGCAGGGTGGTCGAGTCCTTCATAAAGCGTTCTCTCGTTACATACCCGGGTTCGATTCCCTACATGAGTACTGTGCGTGAACCCCATTTCTGGTATCCCCCTCCGTGGAATATTGCTAAAACTCACTCACTCGCCAGATATAGGTGACTGCAGTGACTGCAGTGACTGCAGTGACTGCAGTGTTTTATTCAAGGTTTTAGAAATGTCGACACTGGACGGGCCACAAGTATGCGTTTATGTTCTAACTGTAAGTTACGCGGTAAAGAAATTATCGACAACCCAATTGATATAGTATTTCTGTTGTTGTGTGGCAGTATTATGAATGTGTAAAATGCCCGAATCGTATAACATTGCACGTATGGATAGTACGTTGTGAGTATCGACCGGTGTGCTATATTTAGATAGATTTCAGGAAGGTACTGCAGGCTACTACGTTATTAAGGGCCTTTTACTATACTCTCATCCAGGGAGCGTATTTTGGAATATCTTTGACGCGTCATTCAAAAGTATTACAACCATATGGTGGTGGTCTTTAAATAATCGAGTTTGAACCATACAATCCGGTGATCAAAAGCAGGAGCATCAGTCTACGCAACTGAGATACGATGACATGCAGAAGAGCATGTCTAACCCGTGCGGTGCCAAACAACAAATAAACAAATCTGCTAATAGCATGAACATTTGTTTGGGGGATTTTTTTAGGTTTCGGCTGCACCTTAACATGCGTCAGGTTCTGCTCAGAAATGATGAAGCCTGACTGTTACATGTCCTTCCAGACATAATCATTGAAAAGGGCCCTTGGGTAGCCTTCTCGTTAATTGCGTTAGCTCATCAAGCCGAAGACCCGGGTTCGACTCCCCACATGGGTACAATGTGTAATGCCTGTTACGACGTAAGAAAGCCCATTTCTGGTGTCCCCCTCCGAGACATTCCTGGAATGTTGCAAAAAGCGGCGTAAAACGAAATTCACTCACTCACTTTAACATAATGGTGAATGGAATATTTACGACATTTCACCGACTCGCATTTGGCTTAGTATCGGAAAGAAACAACATACTTTCAACTGACGAAATACGCTGAGCTGGACCGGTGGTGTGGTTCGAGAAGTGGGGTTGTACGTGTATGTGGAGACATACGTCGAGACGTTGTTGTAAATAATCATATACAAAACACTAATTCTGGAACTGCTACGGGTGTGACAGTGTTTAAATACATCTGGCTAGGTGAAAGACCAGCCACACAGGACGATTGTTAGGAATGATTTTCTCAAATGATGCCTGACCTGAAGCGTGTGTCTCTGTTGGACGGAGCTGGATCGGGCCGGCTGTGATGTTTCACATATGAGAAAAGGAAATATATGACTAAAAAGAAATAAAAACGCGCCACCAACACCGACAAAATGGACGATCGAATATATCATCTCAATTTCGAAAGCTTTCAGACTTAAAACGTGGTTGATTTTGGTGTTCTTTCCAATGAAAGATGCAAATTTATTCCCACTTGGGTTACTTGACTTGAGTAAGTATATAATAAAAAACCAAACAAAACAGAAACACAGAACAACTAAAACGAGAATTAAAAGGAAAAAATAGCAAAGAAAAAAAATGAAAAAAAAATATACAAAAACATAAAACAATTCAAGTAACTTATATTTAAAATTTGAAAACTCACATAAAGACCACCGAACAACGTAATGAAAACCAGCAAAATAAAACACACACATAAAACCCAAACAAACAAAAACGAAATAAAGCCAAACCACATATAACCCAAGAACATGTGTCCCAGAGACTGCTGCAACAATATGTTTACAAAACACATGTTCAGAGATACAGAGTCTGGATACAACAAACGGAGGCTATATAGAACCTTTAAAACAGTTACTACTTTTACTGTGGAACCATATGTTTAGTGTACCGATGCCGAAAGCCCACAAGCGTTCCGTGGCTTTATTCAGAACGTATACAGTTCCTCTTCGAGGGGAGACATGGAAATATGGGGGACTGAAAATATTTTCACTCGACTGACAAAGCTGAATCAGAAAAAATACGTTTATTTGAATGCCTTCCCTATCCCCACATTTAAGAAGACCTTTTATGCGTTTTACCGTTTTACCTGGATTTTACTTTCTACGGGAAGCTGAGATATTTACACTCCTCTTTAGCTGCGAACACCTGTTTAACATACGTGCCAACTGCTGCTTTAATGTGCTTGTATTGGGTAAAAAACATTTGTGTAAAGAATAATATGTACTTTTAAACATTTTGATATATGTTTTACTATCGTTTATCTATTCAACGCACATTCATTTCATGCCTGAGTTGCGTTTCTTCGGCTGTTAAGTATGCAAAGTAAGTGCCTTGTCTGCATCGCCCAGGCAGGGAGAACCAAGGGTGGGTCAGGGCCGGGGTAATGGGAAGATGACATGGACGCTATTTTATGGTTTAGGAGCGTATCTTCATATTAATGCATTTACACTGATTGGTTAGGTGAGTGAGAGCGTATTGTATTAGTGAAATCACGGCGAGAGACACCAGACATGGGTTCACATATTGTACCCATGTGGGAAAGCGAACCCAGGTCTTCGATGTGACGAACGACCACTTTAACCACAAGGCTACCCCACTGCCCCATATTGGTGAGAACTGAACACTCTAGATGGTATGTTGATGAGGGGGCCACACTTTCATTAACAATTCTTTACCTCATTGATATTTGCACTCATTTATGAAATAATATTTTCACTTTTGACATAGTCCGTTATCACTCGCAGCTCGTTGATTATGTCATACATGGACACGTATCATCACCAGTCAGCACACTCCAAACAGCAATAACCCCATTCACCTCACAGTCTCGAGGTATACACAGCCTCATAACAGGTTACATGGCAGCCATATCTGTAGAAGCCACACAAAGTCTAGCTCATGCGAGGTCACCTCGACAGCGTTGACCGCAAACTGACTGGTTTTCCGATCGCGTCATGTATAGTACGCTTTGCATGGTCCGGGACCCAGTCGAAAAGCTGTTACAAGCGCTTCAGAATACATTACTGTCGGGACTCTCTCCAACCGCGCAGCGACCTACATGACAGGAGAACGTCATGTGATATGTGGTTTATGTAACTGGAGGTTGACAGGCTCAGGAGACAATAGGAAGATTACAGGTATAGTTTACGTGGCTGAGTCGACATGTCAGGTGAAGTTCCCAACGTCTCCTTCAACAACGGTCGATGTATGCCAAGTATTGGCCTAGGGACGTGGAAGGTGCGTACGTGGTGGTTATGGGTATGTGCTTCTCTCTCTCTCTCTCTCTCTCTCTCTCTCTCTCTCTCTCTCTCTCTCTCTCTCTCTCTCTCTCTCTCTCTCTCTCTCTCTCTCTCCGTACATGGGCGTGTTACTGCGAGGTGCTTTGTATATGACTGTTTAAGCGACGGGTTATTCGTCAAATGTCCTTGAAGTAGCGTACGGGTAACGACTGATTAGTGATGTGGGGTGGTTGAAGTGATGTGGGGTGGTAAATGAAGGGTGATTGGTGATATGTTGTGCTTGAAGTGGTGTGGGTGGTAAATGAAGAGTGATTGGTGACAGGCTGTGCTTGAAGTGGTGTGGGCGGTAAATGAAGAGTGATTGGTGATAGGCTGTGCTTGAAGTGGTGTGGGTGGTAAGTGAAGGGTGATTGGTGATATGTTGTGCTTGAAGTGGTGTGGGTGGTAAATGAAGGGTGATTGGTGATAGACTGTGCTTAAAGTGGTGTGGGTGGTAAATGAAGGGTGACTGGTGATAGGCTGTGCTTGAAGTGGTGTGGGTGGTAAATGAAGGGTGATAAGTGATGTGTTGTGCTTGAAGCGGTGTGGCTTGAGACTGACGGGACTGATTGGTATGTGAAGGTTGTATTGTGGGGATACGTATCTATGGTATACAGTTGTTGTATGGTGAGTTGTTTCAAAGGCATTTAGAAGTTGGAGGAATCAAACTAAAAGTGCTTTATGGTTCAACGTCTTTATTATACAAGGTCACAACGTTTCGAGACAGATTCTAGTCTCTTCTTCATGTGAAGTGAAGTGAAGTGAAGTTGTATGGTGGTTGGTTGACTGGTGATTACTCGTGTAAGGCGCCGTGTGGTGATACATTGTGTTGGTATGGATCACAGACAATTATTCATTTGTGGATTAAATGTTTCAGTGGTTGATGTGTGCGAGGTGTTGAATCATGTCTGTTTCGTAATGTACATGTATGTTGTACATATGCGTGTTAGTTGAAATTGTGTGACATGGTAGGACATTTCATGAATTTTGTTTGCATCAGTAATGGTGGATGTGTTACGTATTTGTAGGAGCTGCAGATGTAGCTGTAGCTGTAGCTGTAACTGTAGCTGGCGGTGAGCGATTGGCAATAGCTGATGGTCTTGTTGTACAGTTACGAATGTATTAATTGTTTTTCGATGCATTTACATACAGTGGGTTAACGTACCATTAATGCAAATCAACAACAATAATTTTGTGTGGCGGCAAAGTACATGCTTCAACTCGTTACGGTTATATTGTTTTTTTTTTCCACACAGCGCATTCCGTTATGACATTTAATAAAGTATGCATGATCGACAGCGGATGACAACATGTATAACTAATGCTGACGCCAGTGTAATAACAACAGCGTACTCTCCGGAATAAATGTTCTTTTTTTGTCAGTTGTATATGTGTTTGAATATGTAAATAAATGGCAGGACACCATTTCAGATTATCACTAGTCATCTCCATTTCCAGCCTGACGGCTTTGTTGGGCCCAGATTCAGGGGTAAATAACTCCTATCTGTTCACAATACTAGTCTCGCTGGGAAAAAATACCTTCTTAAAAATCTCACTCTTCAACAAAAAAATCAAGACGTTCAATTGTTCAGGTATGGTTGAGGAAAATATGACGTATTTTAGAACTGTGATACACACAATCATCTCTGGGATAAATGTACTTCACAATATAATATCACTGAAAGCTTTCGGATACAGGAGATCAGATCAACCCATCTCAAGCATATTTCTTCATTGGGAATAAGGGACAGTGGTGTAGCCTAGTGGTTTAAGCGTTCGCTCATCACACCGAAGACCTTGTTTTGATTCCCTCGCATGGGCACAATCTGTTAGGTCCATTTCTGGTGTGCCCCTGCCGTGATATTGCTGCAATATTGCTAAACGTGGCAACACAGGCCACTCGAACATTGCCACGTACATCTCAACTCACTCGATCCCTCACTCATTGGGAGTATCAAGGTTACACTATGTAAATAATGTAAACACTACATTCAGTGCAACGTATATAGTGGCATGATATAAGTGAGTCAGTAAGTGAGTTTAGTTTTACGCCGCCCTCAGCAATATTCCAGCTATATGGCGGAGGTCTGTAAATAATCGAGTCTGGACCAGATAATCCAGTGACCAACATCATGAGCATCGATCTGCGCATCAATGACATGTGTCAACCAAGTCAGAGAGCCTTACCACCCGATCCCGTCAGTCGCCTCTTACGACAAGCATAGTCGCCTTTTATGGCAAGCATGGGTTGCTGAAGGCCTATTCTACCCCGGGACCTTCACGGGTCGGCATGATATAAACATTACCACGTCTGCAAATTTTGATGTGGATTAAAAGCCTTCATTTAGAATTATTTCATCACAAAACGAAGCTTTTATACATGTTTTATCGAAGTTAATATGAAATTTGTGAGTTAGGATTAGTTGTTGAGTGTTCTCCTATGTTCTTTGGGTTAAGACGAGCAACGTTCCACCGCCATGTTGAATATTTACACTATGGTTCAAGTCTTGTAAACATTGTTATGTATGTGTAATACTGCACAGCCAAATACTTTTGTGGCGAACTTAAGACTGTCTCAAGTAAAAGATTGGACCTAAAGGTAACTTTCTTGATATCATTTCACCATTTCACGCCTGTGTCGAACTTAATTACGACTATCTGAAGCAAAAGCTTGGGCCTAGGGTAAACTTTCTTCAGTCATCATTTCACGCCTGTGTCGAACTTAATTACGACTGTCTGAAGCAAAAGCTTGGGCCTAGGGTAAACTTTCTTCAGTCATCATTTCGCGGTTGTGTCGAACTTAATTACGACTGTCTAAAGCAAAAGCTTGGGCCTAGGGTAAACTTTCTTCAGTCATCATTTCGCGGTTGTGTCGAAACTTGCAACTGTCTCAAGAAAAAGCTTGGATCTAGGGTAAATGTTCTTCAGTCATTTCGCGGCTGTGTCGAACTTACGACTGTCTGAAGCAATGTTTGGGCCTAGGGTATACTTTATTGAGTCATCATTTCGCTGCTGTGTCGAACCTCGGTTACCCCTACATTTACGTTGGTTTCTTCGACACAATGTAGTTTGATATGCGAAACATTCATAATGCCAGATAGTGATTAAGGTGTTCTCTCGTCCAAACCTGGTAACGACTCGTCACATCTGTAAAATGTTTAAAGCCCCTGATTTCCTATGATGATCTTGGAATAATATAATTTGTTCCCCGTGTGGTTAGGATAAATTCTAATATACACATTATGGTAGAACTTACCTGTGTAGTAACTTGAACCATTACGTTATGGGACAACTGAGTTATCACGACTTTCACTTTCCATGTGGTTGCCTTAAAACATCTGCACACTTGAAGACTGGGTTTCAAACAAACATCGCTCTGGTAACTTGAGACTATGCTAGTGAAAAAGAATGTCGTAACCAAGGTGGATTTGCAGATTACCTGGCAGTCATATCTGTAGAAGCCACAAAAAGTCTAGCTCATGCGAGGTCACCTCGACAGCGTTGTCTGCACACTGATTCGTTTCCCGATCGCGCCACATGCAGTACGCTTTGCATGGTCCGGGGCCCAGTGAAAAAAAGACTGTTACAAGCGCTTCGGAAAACATAGCTCTCGGGACTCTCACCTTCCCTGCAGCGATCTTCAGGAGAACGTCATGTGATATGTGGTTTTATGTGGATGTGACTGGGGGTTGATAGGCTCAGGAGACAATAGGAAGTTTACCGGTATAGTTTCGTGGCTGAGTCGACATGTCAGGTGGAGTTCCCAACGTCTCCTTCAACAACGGTCGATGTATGCCAAGTATTGGCCTAGGGACGTGGAGGGTATGTATGTGTGTGTGTGTGTGTGTGTGTGTGTGTGTGTGTGTGTGTGTGTGTGTGTGTGTGTGTGTCTGTGTCTGTGTGTGTGTCTGTATGTTCATGCATGCATGTATGTGCTTGTCATGAAATTAAGTAATCGTCATGCTTACATATGTTTTCCAGTCTGAGAAAGGGAAGGTTACAGAGGCAGTCAAGGCTGCTATTGAAAGTGGGTACCGCCACTTTGATTGTGCTTGGTGCTATAACAACGAGGCGGAGGTAGGTCTCGGGATCAACGCCAAGATCAACGATGGCACAGTCAAAAGGGAGGACCTGTTCATTGTCACAAAGGTGAGAAAGTAAATTATTGTGTATTCATCAACAATTCAGTTCTACTAAACGATATAAGTGATGCGTTTGACCAGTCTAAGTAAACTTATCCACAGTACTTATCGTTACACTCCACTACTGAGTCTAACAAAACCTTATGAGAGGTCGCGTCAGGTAACCTTTGAGATTGACCAATCAGAACACAGCTTACCAAATCGCGAAAAAGCACATTCGCACATCCCTTATGAACTTTTTATCTCGAAAAGGTTCGTACCCGAACGATTCCGAATGCTATTTAGCTTACGATAGCTTCCGGGTGATGCACACGGCGTACGTACTGTCATGACAACGGTGAGTAAACAGTCGCTGAAAATAGTGTTTTTGACAATATTCAAGGATGTTATCTTGCGGAAATGTTAGCTAATGGTAACCATGTCAACAGAACCCCAAAGCGTATATACTGCAGGTCAAATAACTGTGTTATATGCTGAGTTTTGTTTGTGGAGAGATCTGTGTCGGTGACCTGAATAATTTGAAAGTCCCTCCGATCCCTAAATAGCAGCCGTTGTCTGATTGGTTAAATCTATTTAACCGTCTCGGATTTGATTGGACTGTCATTGATTGCTCAAAGGTTACCTGACGCGACTTTCTACTAGGTTTTGTTAGACTCAGTGGTGTAGTGTAACGAAATACACTGAGACGAAGTTTACTTAGACTGTGCCTTTGACGATGTTTCAGCGAAATAAAAATACTCACCTTCATAAACTATCTTATCGCGACGTCACATAACGTCAGTCGTCATTAGATTAACCTGTGACTCCCATTAAGATTCTGATTTTAGAATGTTGCCGAGCAACTCATGCTGGTTGTAATGCAGATGCCAAACCGATTCTGACATAAAATGGAAACGCAAATTAAATGTACAAATTCACAAAGGCTCGTAAAGCAATCGGGCCATTCGTAAGGGCATCTAGTGGCATTGTTTTGTCGCCGGTAGAGTCTCTTCGCCACCGGAGAAAAAATCTTTGACAATACATTTCCAACACCCAGTGCAAGGTTCATTTTCGTGATGTATACGTGCCTTCCTCTTGCCCTTGGCACTGCTACCAAGACGGCATCTTGTGATTTCGTGCCATCCTCGTATTGGCTTCGTCTGTCCATCGGTACCATTTTTCACCTTGCGAAGATGACGCGCGGGAAACAAGATGCTGCCCAAGTCTTAAGAAGGCAACGTGTCTGCGTACAACCCTCGTGATGCGTGTTGCCATCGTATTGCGTTACGTTTCCATCTCGATGTGACCCCGTTGGAAGGGCTGACTTTGAGTAGCTCAAGTTTCCCGATTCTGCTGTAGTGACACTGATATTATAATGATTATCAAAACACTTTTATGGTAATGGTGATATAATCAGACATGTATGCCATGTTATTTTCGAATATTGCATTGTAACTTGATTAACAACGATGCTCACTGTCTTTTGACCAAATTCGGAGCCACGTCCGCCCGAAATTGGAATTTACTATTTCGTGTTGGCATCTTTTGTCACAATTGGGACAGTGAGCAGACAGCATAAAGAAGGTCACGACGAATCTGAATGACACGTTGATCAATCGCTGCCAAACTCTGTAGGGCGATAACACTGTCAGTCTGTCTGATTGTCTGTTGAATTATTTACATCCACGGCCATATACACTGCGCGTGTCAAACCAACGAACTAACAAACCAACAAACCAACAAACCAACAAACCTAATCAACAGCATCGTTACAAATAGGACGTAAACCTATTTCTTTCCTACTCATCAGCTATGGTGTACCCACCGCGAACCTGGTCGTGTGGAGATGGCGCTGAGGGATTCCCTCGACAAGTTGGGTCTGTCCTATGTTGACCTCTACCTGATGCATACACCGTTTGCCTTCAAGGTACACACTACGCTAACCCGAACATTCCTTTTCGCCCGATTACAAAAGTGAAATGAAACTTTATATCAAGAGAATGCCTTTACCATCAAAGTTTCTTTGAAATGCCAAACTAAAACGAATTGCTTTAAATCTATTTTAAATTTCAATTGTTTTTTTCCTAAAATATAGAAAACGCAAATCATATGTCATCCGAAATGCTTAAACCTGAAATGTTCAAGTGGCAAATGTTAAACTGTACTCTTGCCTGTGAGAAGGAGTCCGATGAAATCTGTCCAAGAGACGCTGACGGCAACGTACTGATGTCTGACATAGACTATGTGGAAACTTGGAAGGTCAGGTTTAGTATTTACCTTTATAACATGAGCGTGAATGAGATTTTAAGTTGAGATTTTAAGTCAATAACCTGAGATCAGTCGAGTACATGTTGATATCGTAAACTTAGACACAGTATCATTGTTATACACATTCTTGATTGTAATCCGGATATTCTGAGTAAGTCTATTTCTATATACATACGTCCATGGTTACTAACATGATATATACGCATGGTAGAAAGTATCGCAACATCCATGTATATTTTTCAGGTGTATAGCTCTTTAATCGAAAATGGCGGAAGGCAATGTAGAGCTGAAGATACCACGAACGTATCGCACTATCCAATGGTGTTAATTAAGACGTGCATATGTATATTATTGATGTTTTCTGAGAGACGGTGGGGTAGCCTAGTGGTTAAAACGATCGATCGTCACCCCGGTTTGAATCCTCATAAGGGTACAATGTGTGAAACCCATTTCTGGTGTTCCCCGTCGTGATGTTGCTGAAATATTGCTAAAGGCGGCGTAAAACCAAACTCACTCGCTCACTCTGAGAGGCTAACACATTGAACGTATATACCCTGTCAACTGCGTATATGCAATCATATATTTGTTCATAATCATTTAGAAATTTACACCTATTTTTATGAAATGACTTCAAATTACAATGCATTGTTTGGTTGAGAACAGGCAATGGAACCCTTGCTTGAGAAAGGACTGGTTAGATCCATCGGCGTGTCCAACTTTAACCTAGAGCAAATGGAACGGTTGCTGAAAACTGACGGGCTTAAGGTTAAACCCGTTACCAACCAGGTATGTTACCAAATGTGTTACCAACACAACTGACAGCATCAGTTCTCTGAAACCTGTAATTTCAACTTAGCAGACAATGCAGTGATTTTGAAATGTGTCCGTCAGTGTCGAAATGCAGTAATTACGGTTGTAAGTGTAATTAAGGGGCCACACATTCTAGTTCGTTAAAGGCGCAGTTCGTTGTAAGCATTCCGACGGATATATAGCTGCTAATTCAAAACGAGAATTCGGTTCATCCCTCATTTCGTCCATAAGCGTGTTGCATTGTACTTTCTTGTATCATTGCAAGCATTACCATTTATGATAACCCCACTAAGCTCCATTATTATCCTCCACCGCGCGTTTAGTGCAAAGCAGGGGATATAGCATTCGGTTCCGTCCGTCCGGACGGTCAAACTTACAAATTGGAATTCTTAAGAACTGTTGACTAGATTCTTTTCATACTTGGTACCCAGGTTCATCACAGTAAGTGAAAGGTCCCAGCTTTTTGGTGACCTTCATTTCAGGTCACAAAGAAACTTTTACGTTTTACCCTCGTATTTTCATATTTGATTCCACGCTCAATATAGGGACGGCTCAGAGCCCAGTCGATTTGCGTGACCTTCACCTAATTTTCAGGGTAACAGAGGCACTTGGAAGATTTCAGCATGTTAACCTGCATATTACGCTGGTCAGTGAGATATCTCAAGAACCGTTAACTATATTTTCTTCATGTGTAATACCAAAATCCATATAGGGAAGGCGCATGGCTTACACCAGTTTGGTGACCTTCGTGTAGGTGTCAAGGTCACACCGACTTTTAAAAAAATCTGCAAGGTAAACCTGTCAACAAGGTATCTCAAGAACGGATCACTAGACTTTGTTCATACACTTTCAAGACTTCTCTCGGATGTTTTTTTGATAACCAATGTCTTTACTACTATTCTTTGGACGTTTCATACACCATGACATTCATGTCAATGTCAGTGTGAGTGTTGCAAATATTTGAGTGTTGAACAACTTAAGAACACGATATCAAGACATTTAATTTCATTATGTACTACGACTTTCACATATATACTTAATAAGTTTGATTTGATCATTTACGGTGGGGGATTATCGCACCTTAGTGACAACTGCTTGTCCCCCACCCAGAAAATATTCAGCAGTCAATGCTCACTGTACGTTAGTATCTTTCTTTGACGATGAGTTGTGTTGTATATATTACGTGATCGGCTACGGTAATTTGAGCTACATTGCCGAACAAACATGTCCTGTGTTTCAAACTATCTGAGTCTTTCTTGAAATATGCAAAACCTAAAATACTCCCATTTACATTCATTCATCTTTTTCGAGAGTTTCGAAATGTTAGCAAAACAGATTTCAGTGAACATTCTGTACTTTATCCATCGTCTGTACTTCATGGGTGTATACACATTGCGTTCTTCCATCACGAAGAATGTATGGCTTAGGGTTGGAAATATGCCATGTTTGTCTCACAGTGGTTAAATCCGTAAGTAATCCCATATGTCATCAAATCATTGAGGCTGACTCATGCCATCGTATCCCAACTGTGTATATCGATAATCATGATGCAAGCGACTGGATTGTCTGGTCCACGCTCTATTATTTAATAGGAAAGAGGAAACAATACAAAACATCAAAACAAAACAAAACAAAACAAAACAAAATAAAACACCAACACCCCTCCCCCCCCCCCAAATAATACAAACAATACAATTCAACAAATAGAAAACAAACAAACAAAAAACAAACAAAACAAAACAAAAACAATACAAAAAACAAAACAAAGCAAAACAAAAAAACAACACTCAAAAAACTAACATCAACAACAACCACATCAACAACAACAAAATTCAGGACCGTTGACGAGTTCATCACGATGTCATTAATCTTGTGCACGTATTTCTTATACTTTTCAGATTGAAGTGTCTCCGTATCTCACCAACGATGAACTTATATCCTTCTGCAAGGATAGAGGGGTGACGATCACGGCATACGCACCCCTTGGGTCAGCTGACAACCCTGCTTTTCAGTAAGTCACCTCGCTATTATAAGAATAAGTAAACCTCTCCGTATGTCAGAGTCCCAGCGTTAGGAAATGGATACTTTCGACATATTTTCAGTTGAATGACGTTTCATTCATTCACATCAATATTGACCAAAGGTAAACCGAAAACAATGCTTGATCTCCTACAACGAATATGTAATCATAAGGGCTGGCGTTTAGTAGTAATAATATTATTATAGGATATTATATAGCGCACATATCCATGCAACTATTGCTTGCTCAAGACGCTGGTATTTGTTTCCATCGATCACTAGATGTCCATGTCAGCGTCCCATCGTATTATCAATCTCAACTCCCTGGGGAGTATACAACTCTTGCTGCCACTAGGCGCACCGAGTTTATTGTATTACTTATACGTACCGTTACATGTATTTCAGGTCAGTGAAGGATCGTCCACTTGTCATCAACGACCCAGTATTACAGGAACTAGGCAGAAAGTATGGTAAAACGGCAGCACAGGTAAATTGGGACCATAGAAAATAAGAACAATCATGTACTCTCAACTTCTAGTCAATTCATCTTCATGTTGGCTAGTTTGTTTTATAACGTCGCACTCAGCGATATTCCCGCTAAATGACAGCGGTTTTTCTGGATCAGACAATTCAGTGATCAACAGCATGGACATCAATCTATCATGAACCAGCCAAGTCAGCGAGCCTGACCACCCAGTACCTCTAGTCGCTTCTCACGACAAGCATGGCTCGATGAAAATCAATTCTAATCCGTTTTTTCACGAGCACCATCCTAAAGAGGTTTGCAGCAAAGTGTAACACGGGAGGAAGGACCTCGAGCTCTCTTCGATGTTTAACTACTTACCTCATTAAAGGTATAGATTATCAATAGTTATGACATTATTTTCATTGAATATATTCCGGTAGTTTTAGTCGTATGTAGATTATCCGTAAATCGTGAAATAAGGTCAGATCGTCAAAACAACATTCATCAACTCCATCTTTTAACATTACAAGCCACGTTCCTAAATTCAATATGTCGTCTTCCTGAACACAGGTTGCACTGCGTTGGGGGATACAGAGGAACACCTCCGTCATTCCGAAGAGCGTCACACCATCGAGGATCAAGGAGAATATACAGGTATATAAGGAAAACCCTATGACTTTTATCATAGGGCCTTTTCTGGAACATGTTATGTTATCCCAAGTCGCAACATGAGTAAATATTCTTTAACTCACTGTAAAATCACAGTTCAGCACACTATACAAGTTTGGTTGCTGGACATACCAAATGGTGGCTTCTTATAAACTATTTGATAGGTACGTTAGACGCCGTTCAACCTCGTTCGAAAAAAAAATGAACCACCGCATTCATTCATATACACTGCCTTCCCTTCACTACTTTTCTGTGCAATAACGGCATCCTTTTCATGTCTGAGCAGAAAGTTTTCAGCAATGTTCCAGCGACACCACAGCGGGAGGCACTAGAAATGGGTTTACACATTCTACCCACAAGCTGTAGCGCAAATACAGTTACGCAACAAACTGCGAAACTGACCAGTCTTCCTGTTTGATTTTAGGAATCTGAAAGCACAGTCTGTTGAAATGGGTGTCTACCTTTAGTTTTTCTGACATTTTATTTTATGATATAAATATCTTTCGAACCAAATCTAGGGAAGCACGTTGCAGCCTTTGCTCGTTTCGCTAGTATGTGGAAAAACAGGTAATTTCTCTGTGTTGCGCAACCCTGTTAGCCCTATAGTTTGCCTGTCCTCATCTTACAGAGTTTTCCATGGATGATGTTTTCGATATTCACAGATTCTTGACTTTGAACTGACGGAGGACGACATGAAAGTCATATCTAACCTCAACCGGAACTTTAGGGCTTGTTCGTTTCCCTTGTGAGTACACTGAAAACCTTTGTTTGATGAAATGTTATTGACAGTTGCTGTACTCTGATTCTTTGCGTCCATTAACAACATTATTTCTACATTGTGATCTGCGTGTTATATGTAGCCGGAACTAACTCTTGGTATCGTGTATGGTATAATGAATTTATAGTTTAAGTGCATTTGTTTCATATTGCAGTGTTCCCCAGCATAAGTATCATCCCTTTAACACAGCAGGACAGAACGGAGAGTCTTCCAAGAACAAAATATGATTTGTACAAATCATAGTAAAAATATTAATTATGCACTACATTTTATGTTGTTTGACATCGAGCTCAGCAATATTTTGTAAACACCATAGCGACCCTAACATAATGACGTATGACCTGCAAAGTGAGTGAATAAGTGTAGTTTTAAGTTGCATACAACAACATTCCACCTATATTGCGACCGTATTACATTGTCTGGGGCATAAAATCCAGTGATCAACACCATTAGCATCGATTTAGGTAACTGGGATACGATGACATGTGTAGACCAAATCAGTAAGTCTGACCACCCGATCCCATTACGACAGTATGAGTTACGTAAGATCGACATAATTAGGACGAAACAAGTCTCTTGATTGGGTATGTTTTATTTACGTAAGTGGATTGCAGAATATAAAATGTCCTTATATGTAAAATGTAAAGTATAAAAATAAAAAAAAACGACTCTCAAATTGTTGTGTTCAGAAATAGATCTTAAACAGAATTTCTCTCTAAATCAGAACATCTCTCTAGAGCAGTCCATAATACATGTATACGGAAACTAACATGACTATAAGAAAGGATGAAGAACACAACCTTGCCGAACCTCCAACTATTGCTGTGTAGCAGGAATCGAACGAATCCTCGGTCATGTGGATGAAGCCACAGTTTAATTCAGCTCGACACTTCTCGTCACAAGCATTCACGGCAGTTTCTTCGTTAGCCAGGACAGAGATGTATCTAATATACTTATCAAGAAGATACTTATCAGTCCTGAAGGACTTTATGATATTATCAACGGAAACTGCTGAGAGATCAGACTGCCCGTACGCTTCACTGGCTTTGTATTCAAGTTTCCAGTCAGAGGCGTTGTTTCTGTTGCTAGCAGTCAGGTCCATATAATACTGGTGGATGTCAAGTGGGACTCCGGTCTTCTGGTTGTACTTGACAAGTCTGATGGCTGGGTTGTGGGGATCGCCGCTTTTCTCAGGGATTTTATACCGCCAGGGAGTGATTGATGGAGCCATGAACATTGGTACACCCGGACGCCCTTAAATGTACCCAGAAAACCAGTATAGACCAAATCATCTCGCACAGTCATGTTAACTCTTTTGAGAAATCATGTTCGATACTTTGATAAATTGATAAAGCGCTAAGGGATTAGAGTTTATCCAGTTTGTATCCACCTCTCCTGTCTGAAGAACATCTTGTGATGTCCTTCCTGGACGAACACGAAACGCAATTCTTCCAATGCTCCACTGAGTAGGATATAATGCACAACTGTCCATAAATTAAGTAAAGATACTTTCGCATAATTATCTAAATCGTATATGCACATATTTTGCCAAACAGACAAACGTTAAGGACTTAAATGATATTTACCGACATTTTAATGATGACGGTTAGTACTACATATGACTAAATCTTTTATTTAAACAAAACAAAACAAAACAAATTCGGTTCATCAAAAGCAACGTGTTTATTGTTTGCTGTTTGCAACAGCCATCCCAACCACAGAATTTGGTTGTTGGAATATAACATATATCATGTCAAAATTATACTCAGAATATATCGTGATTGATAATATTTTTATAATAAACATGTTTATCACTTTCAAAATATTAAGCTCTAAGAACACAATTATAGCTACGCTTGATCCTCCAAACGGGCGGAATTTGTGGATGCTGAGGAAATATATGTTGGAACCTGCCCTATCTGCATCTCTGGTTTGTTTGGATCTAGGCCGTTTTGTCTCTTACTATTTTCATTCCTCGATATTATGGACGCATAACATGGTGATGTTTGCAAACAACCAATGAAAATAGCGACTCACCATCATTCCTTTGCAAGAGTTTGAATCCGTCGTAGTGGTCGTGACCGAAGAACATGCCTACGATGATGTCGGAGTATGTACGAATGATGTCAAGAAAGCGGATGTTATAATGGGTGTAAAAACGCTTCACCTTCCCTGGGACGTGGATGCCCGGTGGGACATGGGCGGTCATCAACACCTTCAGCAGGGAAAGCAGTAATGAAAGCACCATAACACCCCAAACAATAGAATCAAACCAGAGCGTCGTCAGGCATGTGATGCTTTTCGAAATCCGAATATTTACGTTCATGTGTGATAAAAAAGCATGTACTCCTAAGGGTTTTAAAAGCAAGTTACTTTTTTATCATCTAAAATCAGTTTCAATGATACTTTGCTTTGTTACTACCTTTTCTCCAGCAGCTTTGGCGTTCTTGAGGACCTCCTCCAGCCAGGCGAACTGACCAGTTGGGTCGGTCATCTCAGCGGTCAGTTTGTCCGACGTGTAGTATATATTTGTGTTCAGTCCTATGATCCTCAGTCCGTATGCTGTCTTCACGGTGTAGTAGGCACCTGGCATGAAATTAATTCATCGGGGATTCACGGATTAAAATACCAGAATATTGTTTGGAAGGATCGATGGTATAGCCTAGTAACCTAAAGTGTTTGCTCGATTCCCCACATGGGTACAATGAATGAAGCCCATTTCTGGTGTAACCCGCTGTGATTCTAACTGTTTGGAAGTACATTAGATTCAACACCAGCAGCACACCAGTTATAACATGGCGTATTTATTTCAACACCAAAAGTCACAGATGCTAAACTTCATGTAGTAAGGGACACACAAGCAAAGGATATTAATCACAACGAACCCTCTATCAACGGATCCAGGTACGGTTAAGGGACACAGATGTTTACATTACGCTCGAATTCAATGAAAGATCCGGAACACCAATACATTAAAATAAATTCTGTAATATACATATAATATTCAAATACTAAACCACATCACAATACCGTAGGAACTGTCTGTAAAACCAGGTACATTTAATAACTATCAATATGAAGCAAGATAGTGGCTTTACGAAACGTTTCAACTTGATATGCGTTAATATGAAATCCATATCCCTCTTACTCAAGATGGAGCAACACAGATACCAAAACTGAATCATTTAATCCTCGGCTCCGCTGTACCTGACAGAAAGCCTGTCTACCTTTACGAAAGGTTTCTAGTTGATTTCCATCACCAATCCAGTCTTCCCAGAGTTCCGCAGTGGCGTTGTACAGGAAGTGCGTTGTGCCTGGGAGCTGGTCGGACGGATACCAGTCGTTGTTCCCCATCGTGGAGTAGACCTTGACCCGCGGGAATGCCGTCTTCAAGGCGTCAGTGATACGTCTCAGGATGTTCAGGACGTATGTCTCACTGGCGTATTGATCATCAACATGTCCTATGTTGTCCCTGTGACTCGGCAGAAATACAGGAGTAATCATAGTCCCCCACTACGGTGAGAAAATCAATAAGCTAAGTTCCTGTTTTCTATCCAGTCTCTCGTACTTTGTAATATATAGGTTTATCACTAAAGACGGATAGATGATCAAAAACCGGACGATAAGCACACATCGAGGAATGTATCGTATTTTAATGGTCTAACCCGTATTAAGGGATTTTGTCAATATTTCTGAAGATTGTACGGGGCGTATACACACGCCTTCCACTGAGGTGCATTTGTTTTTCTTTTCTAAATCGAGAAAGATTGAGCTGCTGTGCCGGAAGTATGCAAAACTAGGTCGTAAGCGCTGGGCTTAACTTTCCCCGACGATCTGATTGGCTAATTATAATACAACAAATGCACATGCAAATATGAGCGGGAAATTATACAGTTTTTCATACATGGAGTTTGAACATTGCCATGACCTGATGTTCTATTTCGGAAAAATAGTTTAAAAAGAGTAAAATTATTTTCGAAGAGACATTCATTCGGTGTAATGCGTTCTTCCGGGCCTAGCGCTGACAACTTCATTAGACGTTCCTGTTTTTACACCCAAGACCCGTTTACAGACCAGGACATGGTTAGATTCAATTTCCTTACTAACCGATAATCCCAAACTTAGACACCATACATCAGGATTGGGAGAACCTTGGAATAGAAAATGCAAAAAAATACAATCTCAAAGGCAATGGTTTGATATGTGACAACGAGCGTAGGATACCCAAAAGAACCCGTTTTGCTTGTAAAGCAATGTTATCAGTGCGTTTTGAACGGGGTAAGTGTTTTCAAAAGAAACAACAACACCCAAATATTTATATGAGGGCAGACATTGCAGTTGGACAGCCTCATAAAATCACCTTTCGTGTTTAAATAAACCACCACCATCTTTAAATACAACAATCTATGGCATATCTCTATTAATAGCAAAGGAGTTGTTTTTACAATATTAATTTCATAATCAGTGAGTGAGTCAGTGAGTATTCTTTAACGCCGCTTTTAGCAATATTCAAGCATTATCACGGCCAAGGGCACCAAAAATGAGCTTCACACATTGTATTCATGTGGTGAAACGAACCCGGTCTTTTGGCGTGACGAGCGAACCCTTTAATCACCAGGTTACCCCACAGCCCCCTTCACATAATAAACTTTGTAACGTTGCAATTGCAATGGATTATTTAGACTAAGTAGTTTAACATACTATCACATTACACGCTGATCTACCACGATCGAATTTCTCATGGGTTGAATTTCATTTCTATACAAATGTATTTCTCCTTTTAAAAATAGGTTCACTTGGGGCTAAGGAGCGAAAGATTTGAAATTGGCCGTGTTGGATTATTATTTTAATCCGTTTACGAATCGCTTTTCGCCGGTTAGAATCCCCCATTTTGCTTTAAGTATGATCCTTGCTTGTACTGTACTTATTGATTATTGATTGCACTAACGTAGTATGATTGATATATCATGCCTACCCAGTCCAGAGAATAAAGTCAACATCGTCCTTGATGCTGACCATGGCGTTGATGCTGTTATTTACGAGCCGCCAGGGGGAGTCGCACCAGTAGTCGCCATAGATACCACGCACCGGAACTTCGTCACTACAGGACCGCATTTCAGACCAGTACGTAGGGTCGTAATGATGGTCCGTGATGTGCCAGAAGAAACCTTAAACAGACACAAATGAGGTACAGTTTGGACAATCTGTTTTCACATAGGTAGGTAATTGTTTTCACGAAACGAAACGAAATGTTATTAATGCAGTAAAGGTTGCTTGGTATTAACTTAAGTTTTCAAGTGTAAAACTGAGGCATAACGACACATTTTGAAGAAGAAATACTTCAGGAGCCAAAAGTTTACATGTGATGTAGAAGGAAACATGGCTACTACTATTGGTGGCATTTGTCCTCATCTAATTTTTCCTTGTGTCATTAAGCAAATTATGATGAAGATTTTATGTAACGACATGACAGTGAACTTTTAATGATGTTGACGTTTAAAGTGAAGATGATAATGTACTAGTTCTTACCGAATATCAGTTGTGTGGTCGACTAGAATCGAATTACAAGACGTTAAGTAAAACATGTTACAGTGGACCCCAGTCTCACCCCAAATGTCACAGAACACTATTTTAATTTTAGCGCATTCATTCTCGACCCAGTTTAAACCGTTATGACACAACCCTATCGATGAACAGGAAGAAATAGCAATACCGAGTACACGTCTCAGCAAAACCAAGCGTTTCATCATCGGACGTTATTAGGGGCGTGGCACACAAGCAGATCCGTCCTTACAACGGCTTCCGTTTGGACATAAACATTTCAACATCGGTGCACGATAATACAGGTCCTGGATTAAATTAGACTTGCATAATATCTGACATCCTGTTCGGCGAGAATTAAATACACCCTTGGGGCACCATAGACGTGACGTCACGCTCTATTCTCAACATGGCTACAATGAGTGAAAGCCCATTTCTGATGTCCCCCGCCGTGATTTTGCTGGAATATTGCAAAAAGCAGCGTAAAAACCCAATTCAACAACTCACTCATTTAAAAAACTGTCTATACATCAGTAGTAAATTCGCACAATGTTCTGCACTGTCAACACAGTGTAATAGTATAGTATATATATCCTTGTTTATTGTTGTTTTTTCAAAAAGATTGGTTGACTCCACCGACAGCCCTCTAGCTGCATAACAATCCAACCCGATTTGCAATAATACGAGCCACATCCCACGCAGTTGACGTACGATGACACACTGCTAACCAACTCAGCGATCACTACCAATTTCAAATTGATGATACCCCTCCCCTTTTACCTCCATAGAACAGATTTGAGGATCCCACCCACAGGCCCTCGTGTCTTTGCGAAAATTGAATGTTTTCTGTTGAGACTCTCTACATCTTGACAAGGCCGGACACGTTTGCTTTGCCGATCGCATGCAATCGCTTAAAAGTTAATATAAACAAAATCATGGATGACTGGCCTATCGGTCACCATTCAGGACACGTACCTATTCTTTATTGTTATTTCTATAAGTCGATCGAAACTCCATTTTGACCCTCAACTAAATGATAACCTCGACACAAATGGATGATGGTATATCTGCATTAAACGTGGGTGATTGGTGGAAGCTTGTTAAGGAGACATTGACAACTCATGCTTTCTTTTGAGAAGTCATTGATCGAATAATTCTACATTTAGCAGTCGATCATCATCATCATCATCATCATCATCATCATCATCCCAACGCATAGCCATAATTTACAAACGGTTCCTTACCTTCGTGTGCATGTGCACATGTTGGATATAGCAGAAGTATAGCGCACACCTTGAACCAACTTTCATCCTGCATTTTCTCCGCAGCGCTTTTACCTTACCGGTCTTACCGGTGACCGCTTGAAAATGCAGTGTCGTGTGCAAAATACCGTCTGCCCTTTGCATTCCATACACACGAAGAGTGAATCTTCCGGTGTTCATTTTTTGGTTAGATGACAATATTTGAGAAAACATACATATTTATCTTCATCTCATTTTCTTACTGAAGTCCCTGCTAGAGTAAAGCTGACATGGAAAGAAAATGGAAAGTGCATGTTGGGTTCAAGGTCACAAACATGAAGCAAACAACAGTAGCAGCATAATGGGCAAACTATTTTGTAACCAACACATGACTAAAATGTTGCTTCAAAACCGTATTTGTTTTTAATTCAGTCAAAATAGCGACTGATACAGACAGTCTTCATAAACCTGGTTTCTGTTTCCAGAAAGTTGGACACACAACTGTGAGTGCAAGGCGAAGGTTTCCAGGCCTTCCTTTCCTACCTCACGTTTATCAATCTACTGGCAAACAAGGATAAGTTGGACCAGCGCAGAGAACGCGTTTACGAGAAGTAGGCGGTGCACGGCAATGAGCAAACCCATTTGGTTTGTGAAAGGGAGAGCAGGTGTAGGCTAGTGCACGTGTAGTACATGACAATGAAATTGATTCCACACGCTGCACACGCCTTGCTCATGAGACTCCCACGTGGTCGGTGTATCACTACACTTGAACGCTGGCAACCAGGGACCCCTTCGCTCACAATGGCAAGCGCCAGTTATTGACACTCATACATGCTAATACAGGTCAATTGTCAGGCTCAACTCATCCTTGTTTGCCAGTAGTGTACACAACAGAACAGTCCCAACTGCGTAGATCATTTTGTTGATAATGGGATTGTCCGGGCTGGACTAGATTATTTACAAGGGCCACCCTATGGCTGGCATATTACTAAGTGCGGCGGAAAAAAAACTCACTCATTAAAGATAGTCCAAGACCTGGCAGTCTTTCTTTCTCTGTAACCGAGTGTGACAGCACGTGTGGTTGCAACAACATTTAAATGGTAGTGCACAGAAGATAATCGTGGGGTTTTACACTTTTCGTTATGATGTTAACAGATCTAGTGGACAAATATCAGTTATAAGATGGCAGTTATAAGATTGTTGGAGTTTTAAAGTATATGAGAAGTGTTTTAGAATGTTCATTTGATCATTGGAATATTTCACTGAAAATAAAGTGGATTCGTCTCCAGTGTCATAACTAACTTTCATTAATGTCCATTCAACAATATCTAATTCCTTATTTTCCAGATTCTGGTGACAGGATGTAAAAAAAACAGTAGTAAGTATAAGATGGTGGTAGGTCGTTTATTAAAGATGTTTCAAATGTATTGCCCATGGTAAACCTCCGACCTACGTGGTGGTGGTTGTCCTCTGCCCAGATCCCACTTTACAAAGCAGTTGGTGTCGGAATGTCCTTGGATGGGTGACTATTAACCTTGGAAGGCTGGGTTTAATATGCAGGCACTTTCAACAGGCACGAGTGCGTCGTCAAGCATGCCGTCGACGCAAACTGCAATAAGCACGAACTGTGTGTCTTTGACATCTTCGCGTCTCTTAAGATTCGCAAAACGGGTCCATGCAAGAGACTCCCCCCTCCACCCCCCTCCCGCCAACCCCAACCCTATCAAGAACTAAGCCTGTGTATATTTTATGGTGCTTCGACAACTCATTGTATCACCAACGTACCTGTATAATGGACCGATGACCCATTTATTGAAATAAACTCTCTCCCTCGATGATCAAACATTAGCAGTGGTTTCGTCTCAGAGCAAACGGACAGATCTAGACTACTCGTGGGAATACTGGCTTTCCCCAGAAAGACCAGACATATTTGTTTCCTTGCGCAGCTTTTTTCACAGAATGCCAGCGTGTGAAAAAACCAAGCCCAGGCGTCAGTTGGTACTTCCAGGAAGAAATACTACGTGGGTGAGGACAACAAAAGTGATGGGAATGCGGGACTGTCTGGCATAGTACAAAAACTGACAGAAAATAATCACTTACAAAGTAGGTCAAAGCGAAAGACAAGGTTGAGGATGCAGGTGAATCTCTCAGACAGCGTGAAACCTTTGACCGCGTTAAGCCATTAACCCCCCCCCCCCGACACACACACACACACACCTCTCCCCCCCCCCCCCCCCCCCCCCCCCACACACACACACACACACACCTCCTCCTCTCACCCACAGATGCAGTATCGTAGCTGATGGAGCTCCAGTGGAGCGGGTGATGTTAAGAATGGCGTATGGATATTTGTAGTGTTATTGTTTATGATTTCCATTTTTATCTATGTAATAAATTCCTATTATGAAAATTGTATGCACTTTGAATGTATTTAATACTGAGGAAACCATTCAGTGCTATGTTGTTTACGTAAACTTTCTATGAGAATAATGACATTCGATGCATACAAATTGCATATTATCGTTAAAATGGACACGGATGAATGTGATATGTGTTCTTAAGGGGTAGAAATAATGGTTCGTCGGAGTATTTCATTTATTTACCTGATTTAGTATCATCCATATGGTTAAAATTACACAGAATCTGTATTGTTCTCCAGGGGCAGTTGACCTGAAAATCCTTGCATGCTTTGTTTTAACATCACACGTATCGTCTTCCCGGGAGTAAACCAACACGGACAGGCATGCTGACCAGTTAAGACTATAACTGCCATTCACAGTAATTAATGAAAGTGACAGAGCTGAACAAGGTGCCTGACAAGACAATGCACAATGCCGTGGTGATAATGATTAACCATGCTGATTAAAGTCATATAAATAATTACAATTAAGTTTCAGATGGCTTGGCTATATAGGTTTTATTTTTTGGATATTTGGATGATGGCTGTACTGAATTAGACCCTGTGACAATATCACCGCCTCCATAAGGTAATCTGAAGAGCATAAGGTTGAGCCCATTTTATGTAAGCCTCTAATCTCCACAAAAAAATCACCCCCCCAAAAAAACAACAACAACCAAACAACCCCCCCCCCAAAAAAAACAACAACAACCCAAAAACAACAACAACAACAACAAACAAAAACAAAAAAAAAAAACAAAAAAAAAACTATTGACACAAGCCCATCACTGCACAAATATAATCATGGATGCCCCAGGATAGTGTTCTTTAAAATGAAACATCAACGAATTTGGCAGACACTAATGGGGGCGCGGTGGGCGAGTTGTCAGGGTACTAGTCCAGCGAGCTTGGAGGTCACGGGATCGAGCCAACCTGTGATCGGGCGTTAAAACCTGGGAGTCATCTTTGCGTGCAGACTCTTTCCGTGTTGTTACAACACCCAATGTGCAGTACACAACCCTGTGCACTTAAAAGAACCCACGATTCCGTTGGTATATGACCAGATGTTGGCCACATGAATACGTGCAAACACCTAGTTGCGGGTACAGCAACGTGCAGTAAACATGGACAAAGTACTGTGACTATCTGTCCCCAATTCACCCAGCTATTAAGGGGTACCTCGTAAGGATGGGAAAGTCACATTAACTCGGTACGCCTGGTATGAACCCAAGGGAGTTGAGATTGAAAATACCATATGCCATTGTGATGGACATACAATGATCGAGGGAAAAGAGCACTTGAGCCAACCGGATATCGGCGCTATACAAATATCTAGTTGTAGTAATGTCTGCTGTCTGCGAGCTGAAAGAGAATGTCCCTGTATTATATGATATTATCCATGTGGCTCTGGTGACAAAATACCATTTAGTTTCAGGTATCTTCAGTTCAATCTGTATTATAGTTTTCAGTTGATTCGATTTTGTGTAAGTTTCATAGCAGATCTAAATTGTTTGTGTGAGTTAAGCAATGTTCTAGCACTATCGCAGCGGTGAACACCAGAAATGGGCTTTGTACCCAGGTGGGGAATCGAACCAGGTCTTCAGAATCGCGACCATTGGGCTTCCCCACCGATCCAGATTTAAATAGAAAGAATGCATGCTCAAATGGACTTGAAAGAGACAGCATCTGCTTTTGGAATTTAAGACTAGTTATGGTTGTCCTGTGGATAGAGGTTACAAGGCAGTTGAAGTTAAGCAACGTTCGGCGCCGAGTGTCCCTGGGTGGGTGATCACGATGGACAGCTTGACTCCTGAGAGTTTATAGGACTTCACCCCTTTCCCACATCGAAACACATGTGATACATGTGGTCTCATCTTAGGCAAGCGAGTTTGAAATTGAAGCAGGTTACTTGTGTCGTTATGGTGTCCAACAGTCAACTGTCACATCCCTTGCCATTCCCATCAGCACTGACTCTGATCCCAATGATGACGAAGTCATAGAACATTCAGAATAGATTTTGAGTCGCCCTTTTCCGCATGTGTCTATTCCTGTTGCTTCTCAGTTGTTCAACAATTCACGGGCATAATACTTTAGTCAAACAGACTGCAGATGGAATGTTGCTTAGTACGACCTTATACAGCAAACAAACAAAACATCATGCAGAAATCCGTCCTCTGAGCTCATTTCACCAACAACGTTGGCCTTGCAAGTGAGCAAGTAAAAATAATTTGCAACTATTATCAGCCTAATCTTACACAGATATGGTGAGAAGATGAAAAGATAAAACATGGTTTATTTATGGTAAAAAAAAATAGAAATTGTATCATATTATAAACATCATGGTATTGTCTTCTCATGTAGAAATAACATTTCACAAGCATGTACAGCAATGGTTAGACAAGCAAACAAAGCACTCATTTCTATGAAAAGAATGATGTATTAATTTCACAATTTGAATATTGATATTTACATGAAAATATTTGATTGTAACGTTTTACCTATTTTATTATAAGGTGCTAAAATATGAGGTACTAAAATTAGAAAATCTACTGTTGTTGTACATACAAAATATTGTGCATACGGAATATTCTAAATATATGTTAAGACTAGTGAGTGAGTTTAGTTTAACGCTGCACTCAGCAATGTTCCAGCAATATGGCGGCGGTGTGTAAATAATCGAGTCTGGACCAGACAATCCAGAGATCAACAACATGAGCATTGATCTGCGCAACTGGGAACCGATGATATGTGTCAACCAAGTCAGCGAGCCTGACCACCCGATCCCTTTAGTGGCCTCTTACGACAAGCATAGTCGCCTTTTATGGCAAGCATGAGTTGCTGAAGGCCTATTCTACCCTGGGACCTTCACGGGTTACGAAATATTGTGAATGCAGAATATTGTAAATATGTGTTAAGAGTAGCTTACTGATCTCCCAACAATGCTCTACTGGGTGAACTTGGAAGAGTGAGAATGTATGAGCATTGTGTCATAAATGTAATACAGTTTAGGATTAGACTGTTAAGATCAGGCAAGCTTAGGTAGACATTGTTATGTTATGCTTTGTAAATATGTTGAACTCGGTTATTCTAATAGGGTGTCATTTGTCAGATCAATTACTTTTAGTTATGGTTTGGGCAGTAATTGGATAATGTAGGAAATTGGGAATTATGAAAGATCCATTTATATATTTAAATTACGACTGAGGGATATTTTCACTCAAGATTTGTCTATATCTATTTCTGCTTCCTCTAATTCAACAATGTACCTTCAAATCTCTCTTGCAACCTGAAAAATATTTTAAGTTCAATTCAGCCATCAAATTTAAGAAGGGCTTCGACGAAGTTTAGACGCCCAAATGGTTTTAAAATCAGTAGATTCCTTAAGGACTGTGATTTTATTGACGCTTTATGCAGTGTTTGTATAGAAGTGGAGGAAGATGAGTTTAATGTAATGCTTAAATGTCCATCATGAGACAAAATGTTACAGATGTCCCTGACGAAGGGGGCAAGGTTGATCACTGCACTGTCTAGTCCAGATTCGACTATTCACAGTTCATCGCCATATAGTTGGAATACTGCTGAGTGCGGCGTTGACAGAGAAACTTGCCAACCAATTCACAAGAACATCTGAGGCGACTGTCTTGTATGTTTTGCCAGTTTCTCCTCAAGAACTTACGTTCCAATATCAAAGCAAATATACACGTTGTTATTTTCACCCTGAAGGATGAACCCATAAACGAAATAAAAAATATGTGCACCGGTGCTTATCTGAAATCCGGTAGTCATTTTGCGTAATGAGTCCCCATGTCTCATAATATAATTGCTGGTCGTATGTCAAACAATACGGACTTTAGATGACACATTGTGATTCCACACAGTTGAACTTACCTCGGGTTTATGTTCAGAGGCGTGTATATATATATATAGGGAAAAAATATGAGCTCACATGAAAGGAGAAGTGTGTCTTTATTTTTTCCCCCAAGATTTTTCCCAAGCTATATCTCGCATAGCTTAATTTTTCCTCTCAGTATATATCACAGCATGATACACAAAATGGGATGCAACATGCATACACAATATGGGATATATCACATCGTGTATATATCAATCAGTATTTCATAGCACACTTAAGATCCAGTCAAATGGGCTGCAACACAATATACTGATAATCATTTATCCATATTTCACAGAATGATACACAAAATGTGATAGAGCATATGCAGTCCAAAGGGATACTGAGTCAGCGTATGACCTGACTGTTCTGTCAGCTCTCTTTTGTGCATTTCTAAGGCATTGTTCAGTGCCACATTTCTTCTTTTCCTTGGTGGAGGTCCGGCACCGTTTCTTAACTGTAGAACACACACCTCCACCCCGACTTGCTCCTTTTTAGAAAGTCAGTGATCTTATAAATGTTGGGATGGCTTTCTGCAAACACTCACTTTACGATGCCAACCCGTCTTTGGTGTTCATTGTTGACCGACAGCCTTTGTCACTACCCTTCCAATGGATGTAGGCATTTCGTGTGGTCTTGATAGTGAATTTACAGCCCATTGTACACCAAGTACTGACCGCCGCTTCCATTAGGAATGAAACGGGTGCTTACTTGAATGTCCATACATTAGTTATAGCGCTTGTCGTTGACACAGTTCACTCAGTTATTGTAACTGTTCAGTTTGTGGCAAATGATATGAGTGTAGTTCACGTAGTTTATCTTGTGAAATAGGGTGAATTACGTTCGCCGGTGGTCATGAGGCAAATCTGCTTGGTCCTGGTTGGGGTGCTGGGTGAGCGGAAAGCAGGGGTACCAAATTTATCCCTCACAATCACTGAACCGTTAGTCTTAATCTGTTTTAACACCCCCCGCCCCTCCTTCCAGCAAGTTGGGTAAGTGGGAATGAGCCAGCTCTCTTTCCCCGTCCCCAGTGTAGTGTTAACATTGTGGATCCTCATCAACGAACACGGTTTGCTTCAATCCTTGCAACCCTTGACATCCTTGAAACACATATGAGAGAGCTTCATTCCTTGATCCGTGAGGTATGTGCCGCAAAACATTTACAATATTGACCTTGGGTATACATACATCATCCCGAGTCATTTGCTATGTATTAGTAGTTTTAAAATGACTGATACGCACGCTATTCCTTGTGTTAAGTGTTCTTACTTGAACAAAGACATTACCATGTACATTATAAAATATTTTAACACTTTGTAGATGGGGTAAATTTACGTCGTTTTGTTTGGTGTTATGTGGGACACTGAAATGTTTTGCTCGGAGAATGTTTCGTCACTCCACTTAGTTTAGAGCATCATTTAGAATCACTTGATACTCTGTAGTACATTTGGCGTGGAATAACGTCTAACGTGTTATCTGGAACTATTAACAGACTTTTACAGGCATTGGTTGAATGCATTATCCACTATGTGTATAAGTTGGCAATGATAAATGAAACCACCACGGCTAGTAATTTGTCATCAGTGTGCTTTACCATTGTGCCCATATGGAGGAGAAGTTGAAAAAGAACGTTTTTGACCCATCAAACTGTAGGTTTAAAAAATACGTGAACTCAGTTTTCTTCCCGAAATCATTTTCGACTTTTTCAGCTTTACACATCTGGAAAAGGAAATTAAAAAGAAATCCTGTTAGTGATAAGAGTTAGACTCTTGCAGCAAGACTCGTCTAACATCAGTTGTCTGGAAGAAAACCTCCTCAGTTCCTTAGCGATAACGGGTTGAATTCCTGCCCAAAGACTCGTCTAACATCAAATGTCTGGCAAAATCTCATCAGTTCCACAGAGATAACGGTTTGGATTCCATCCGCAGGACTAAAACAACATCTACGAGATAATAATTGTCTACAGTTCGTAATATGAAAACTAAAATGAGCCAAGAAACGTTCTTTATTTTAGCAGGAATCTTGTCTTGAATGTTGTTAGACACATAACATCAAGCCGTAAGATTGTCTTGGGCTTTTTAAAGAAAATATGTTCTGAAATTCAACCCATGTAACCAAGTGGCATGCATTATGTTCATTCTAAACTCACACGCAAAAGAAACGCAAGTCTGACATGTAGCATCACTGTATTTCTTTTTCAACAGTTAAGTATCCAAATACGAGTGGAGTCAGATGTACAGAAATTTGAGCAAACACAGTTCATTGGTATCCATACTCAATAAGGTCTTTACAATTTGTGTCAGCAATTGCATTTTCCGATTTCGATCATTTGAATTACGTCATTCAATACCTGGTGTGCCCACCATTAGCATTGATCACTGCCACACATCTCCTGTACAGTTGATCAGACGATTTGTGAAGGCCCTTGGGATCATTCTGCACACTTCCAGTACAGCTGTACGCAGGTCATCAGCAGTTGCAGGCGCTGGTTGCACTTGGTGGAGACGCCTCTGAATCTCATCCCACAAGTGCTCGATGGGGTTAAGGTCAGGGCTAAGGGCCGGCCATTGCATGACGTTTATGTTGTGCTGTTGAAGAAAGGCCATGCTAAGTCTTGCAACATGCGGACGAGCATTATCTTGCTGGAAAATGTGATTCCGATGTCGGGCAAAAAATGGAGCAACATGAGGTCTGATGACTTGGTCAATGTAACGCTGAGCTGTGATGCCGCGACCTTGACCCACATTCTGGAAGCACATTGGTCCAAGCCTAGCATTGAGTCCAATTCCGGCCCAAATCATGACACTAGGACCACCCCATGCATCCCTTTCCAACACGTTTCGGTCAGCAAAACGCTCTCGTTGACGTCTCCAAACCCTGACCCGTCCATCTGCATGTGACACACAAAAGCGACTCTCATCAGAGAAGATGACACGTCTCCACTCACGCTGACGCCAATTTTGATGACCCTGTGAAAATTGAAGTCGTGCTTGTCTATGGTGTGGTCGGAGTATTGGACGACGTGCTGGTCGGCGACATCGTAGGTTGGTGGCGCGCAGCCGTCGGATAACGGTGTCACGGCTGATGCGTCGATTATGTGTCCCGACAGTATCCCGACCAGTTTGGCTTGCTGTTAAGAAAGGATCACGCTGGTGTTGCCGTGTCATGAGACGATCTTGCCTAGGGGTCGTGACCCTTGGTCGGCCGCTTCGTTGACGGTCATTGGTTGACTGTGTTGTGTTATAGCGATGCTGGAGACGGTAGATTGTCGTTATGTTGACGTTAAAGTGCCGAGCAATGTGTTGGACAGACTCTCCAGCGTGTAAACGTCCGACAGCCTGATTCCTCTCATGTTGGTTTGGTCGCGGCATTGTTGAACAATGAAGGATATGCCAAAGTTCTTGGCGGTTTTTATACCCACTACGGGTAGTGAAAAATCGTGCATATTCAATTCCACGAGGGAAGTGTGCATCATGTCCACATCTTCATTTGAGTGGTGCATTTTGGCGATTCGTTTTCGTCTTGTTGTGATCACATTGATCTTATAAAATGATACAGAAAATGTTCCAAGCATCGCCAAGCATCACTGTGTACCGAAGGTATTATGAAATTAGGGGTCCAAATTTGGTTCTTCAGTTCAGAGAGAAACTTGCGTTTCTTTTGCGTGTGAGTATATTACCGTGAACACATTAGAATGAATAGGAGTAGGATACAGAATAAATGGTACCGTATATTCTCTAATAAGTGACCGAGAGCTTGTTAATTCTGCAAACTCTCAGAAACGGTGCGTAATAGAGACCGGCGTTCATTGGATACGTGTGAACGGAAATGCATAGAGTTTCTCCATTGAGCTTTTATTTGTAAACGCTGTTGTAAACAGGTGGCACACCCGGTGCATAACTTATCAACGGAAATATATTAAAGATTCTCCACTGGTACGAGGGGATGTCAAAAAGTAGTGAACCTAACTATATTCTTGATGTCCAGTGTTTGTAAAATTATTTTTTTCATTTTATTGTGAAGGGATCATTAGCCAAGCCATATCTAAAGTTTCACATGTGTGGGTTTTTGTGGTTCACGAGATATAAGTCATCACAACACATTGGGGTATAATATTTGTAAAATAATTACAGAAAATGAAAACGAAACGTCATTTGGTACCTCTTGGTTAATGGTATTTCCTCATTTCCATATAAAATATGTTCAGAATTGGCATTGAATGGATTCCCGTCATAATCAACAGCCAAAGGTTTGGATTGCTTGATTCAGACAGGAGCTGTTTGATCTTTGACTTTGATCTTTCACATACATTGTGTCCAGATATTCAAGCTTGGCACTGTTTAGAATATGTTGGGATCTGACACTTGTGTGACCATTCAGTATTTAGATCGAACCCTTGGCATCATGTATGAATAGTGAAAACATTATGACCAGTTATATATCCTTATGATGAAGTCATCTGGAAAGGGGGTGTATAGTGTCTCCAAAACAAGCTCTTTCAGCAAACATAAAGGGAGGAGTCACTTTCACAAGCGATTGCAGCTTCAAAGTTGCTTTTTAATGCACTTTAATATGCACGTATGATTTTACGGGACTTCTGCCTACTTCAAGCACACAAAATGTTTCTTGCATATTTTGGTTCCTGAAGATTGTGATGCAGATTTTGCGTTTGGGGGGGTTCGGTTATTTCTTGAAGAGTCGCCTAAACCCCGGCGCTTATTTGATGCCGGTGCTTATTAGACAGCCGGTGCTTATTAGAGGAAATAAGGTATTTCAAACTACATCTTGAATGTTTTTTTTTCTGGATGCAACTGCTTTCGTTTCACCATACACGGTTGTTCTGATCTTGTCGCAAAGCTGCCGAGAAAACATGATATGTAGATTTGTGGATGTGGTCGCTAGCGTCCTTGTATTATCCACGACAATGGGCCATGTACTGGCGGAATGTGCTTCACGGATACAAGCATGCAACACCCTCTGTTTTGAAACAGGAATTTGCGGAGTGGTGGAGAATGAATTTCAAACGTTTTCGTGTCACCGAAAGGTCAGTTATATACGTTTTCATAATTTTTGACTATCAATGTTACAAGAATCTTATGTCAATACTGTGGTGCATAAAAAGTAATCTGTAAAAATATTCTGGTCTATCTACGGTCCTGTTATTTACGACGAAGCGTTAATGTTTATATTCAGTTCATGTACATTGATATCCGGCACATGTCATCGTTTCCCAATTGCTCCGTGCTCATGCTGTTGATCACTGGAATGTCTGGTCTGGACTCGATTATGACCACCACCGTACAGCTGGAATATTGGTGAGTGCGGCGTTACACAACAGCCAACCAACCAACCAGTCTTCGAGCGTATCCTGACGCCGTGGACGTTTGTCTTAATATCAATCACTTGTTTACCTACAACAGGTCATATACACACCTCAGTAACATAGCTGAATAGGTCTGTCTGCAACAGGTTAGATACACCCACTTCAGATACATAGCTGAATAGGTATGTCTGCAACAGGTTAGATACACGCACTTCAGTTACATAGCTGAATAGGTCTGTCTGCAACAGATACACACACTTCAGTTACATAGCTGAATAGGTCTGTCTGCAACAGGTTAGATACACGCACTTCAGTTACATAGCTGATTAATTCTGTCTGTAACAGGTTATATACACGCACCTGTGTTACATAGCTGAATAGTCGGTCTTTGAAAACGCACGAATTAACTAACTGGTACAACAAATAAAATCCTTCAGTTTCATACCAAACCCCACGTTCTAATCGAGAAATGTATATTCTAACAGGAACCGAATGAAAAGACCAAACTTCATATCTCTGTAATACATTGCCTGACAACACTGTGCACGTACGGTGAGTATATCATGTAGCTATGGTGAGTATATGGCGCGCCTTTGGTGAGTAGATCATGAGTGATAATATACTCTCAAAAAAGAGACTTCAAATCCTGATTGGGAGTTTGTTTACTGGGTGCATATAACTTATTCAAACATTACACCATTGCTACTTCACAGCATTAGGGCCTCTTGGTCAGAGTGAAATGTCAGTATATGGTGTAACCACTATGAGCATTGATATCACCTTGGCAACGGCGGCCCTTGGAAGAAATTACCTACTTTAGGAATTTTTTTATACTCTTGCCGAAATACTGCGAGCGGTTCTTGTTGTGTCTGAGGTGGCGGATTACGCTGGCGCAAATGTATCCCATGAATGTTCAATGGGGTCAAGTCGGGTGATCGAGGAGGCCACGGTAACACCTGAACGTTGTTTTGCTGGAGCTTATCCTATCAAACACGTGCAAGGCAAAGTCGAGCATTGCCATGCTGGAAAGGTCCACTGTTGACGTTGATGAAGGGAACAACTAGACCTTGCAAAATATCGTCTCGATATAGCGGACAGCATCTAAATTGTGCCCCTCCCCGGGCACAAGACCTGTGCTGCCATTATGATGGTCCATGGTACTTCCAAAACCGAATCTATCCACCTGCTGTACAGAGTTATCGGCGTAACGTCTTTGCGATATCTGTATAGACATGAATGTCCACCAACGCTTCTGAAAAGAAACAGAGACTCATCTGAGAACAACATTGTCCCGCGGCCGTCTCACTCGTTGTGTGTAATATTACAGACGTTCAGTACGGGGACGTTGTGTTAAGACGTTGCGTCGAATTGGTCTTGTGTCAAAAAGTCCTGCTTCCCGTAGCCGATTGCGCACTGTCCGGTCGGAGATTCGGCACAGTCCACAGATGTAGGTTGTTGTGGATGATGCGGTCGTGGTGAGTGAACGAAAATGTCTCAACCGGATGTAGTGATCCTGACCAACGGTGGAAAGTCTAGGTCGACCTGATATGAGTCTGCCATTAACGATCCTAGTATTGATGTATCTGGTCCATAGGTTAGAGAGGGTCTGTCTGGACAAAGTGCTTTGTCATTCTGCAATGCCCCACCTTGTAAGCGGCCGATGACGTTGCGTTCTTAAGCTCCTGTCTGTTTATAGTGGCTTGAAGCTTTGCATGTGGAGTACCTTTGATGTGACCTTTTAAAGCCTACAGCCATAGACTTCAGCTGGGAGTGATACACAATTTCATGATCCACGTGCATTTCATGTAGGGTGCGTTTAGTGATTTACTACAAACGTTTTTGTCCAACGTTTTATTTTTTTTAGACGTTTTGTCGTTGGAAATCATTCCTCCACATTTTGGGATTCAGCGATTTAGATTTAGTTTGTGTCAAATATCTTGTAAACATCAGATTGCTCCAATGTCAAGTTTCCTTTTTACAAAGAGTATATTACTCTGCTATGTTTAGCATATATTGCACTAACAGTGATTATATTATGCACGTGTTGGGAGCATATAATGTATCTACTTAGAAGAGTTTATGCACGTATGGTGAGTATATCATGCACCTCTGGCGTGTGCATGGTCATGCGAATCTCCCGAGTCAATCATACCATATGGGGCATCATATGCAGGTGTGAACACATCATGCTTGTACAACACATGTTGTACATCATACGACTAAAGTAACACATCGCACACGAGTGGTACATCATGCACCTATAGTAAGGACAACTTGGACCTGTGGTACATCATACACCTATAGTAAGCGCATCTTGCACCTATGGCACATCATGCACCTATGGTGAGCACATTATGGACCTGTGCTACATCATAAACCTATAGTAAGCACATCTTGCACCTGTGGTACATCATGCACCTATAGTGAGCACATTATGGACCTGTGGAACATCGTACACATATAGTAAGCACATCTTGCACCTGTGGTACATCATGCACCTATAGTGAGCACATTTTGGACCTGTGGAACATCGTACACATATAGTAAGCACATCTTGCACCTGTGGTACATCATGCACCTATAGTGAGCACATTTTGGACCTGTGGAACATCGTACACATATAGTATGCACATCATGCACCTATAGTGATCTCATCTTATGCACCTATAGTGATCTCATCTTATGCACCTATAGTGATCTCATCTTATGCACCTATAGTGATCTCATCTTATGCACATGTGTTTCCGATAATACTGGAAGAATAAGTTATTATAGGGTTTTTGAAAACAAATGTTCTCTAGACACGCATGGTAACGTGTGGAATAGATCGTCAAAAGAACAAAACTATTGTCTTAAAGAAAAAAACGAAACATACGTATAACCTCCCCATCCGCAACCAACCTGGGCCCCGTTTCACAAAGCTCTCGTAAGCCTAAGATCTGGTATCTTTTCTCGTAATATTCTTACTTCCTATGTTACAGCCTTGGTCTGAAAATATTTATAGTGTGTCTCATCTTATTCACAGACCTGTGTGAAACCACAATTGAACCAGAACCGGTCCCTGGGAACGGCTCATCAGTCCTGACACAGAAGAATGTTGGCAATGTTTCTTACACCTGTATTAAGAATGAACGACACCACGACCTCTGTAGGGCTGATGACACAAACAGGACGAGCGCCATTACGAGGAAGTCTTCAACAACCTCGTCTACTGGATATACACGTCTATTAACAGGTCTTTTCAAGGAGAGATCTGAAAAGCAGAACCAGACACGGAATGGTTAGTAGTACTGTCAGTATGTTTATGTCGAGTGCTGGACTTTCATGAGTGAAGGTGTTGGGTTTAACGCCATCCTCATACGTATTGTAATGTAGACGACGTTATCAGTAAGGCGGGCAGTGGGGTTGGATTCTGGTTAAAGCGTTTTCTACGTCACGCCGAATGCCCGGGTTCGATTCCTCGCATAGGCTCAATGTAGGAAACCCATTTTGGGTGTCCCCCACCGTAATGTTACTGGAATATTGCTAAAAGTTGCGTAAAAATATGCTCACTCTCAGTTAGGCAGGTCACGGGTACGGTGAGACAAGGTCCCAGATTGGCGTAAAGCACTAAGCCGTTCTATTTACTATGAGACAAGGCCCGAGTTTCACTCATTAAGGTAATTACAGTTAGTGAATGACCCGGTTTCACATAAAGCGTCAACTGAGTGAGTTGAATATGGCCCTAATTATAGAGAGGCAAGGCCCCAGTTTCACACATGGACCTAATTACAGTGAGACAAGGCCCAAGTTGCACACGTCGAGTTAATGATACTGAGACAAGGCTCCAGTTTCATACATGGAGCTAATTAAATTGAGACAAGGCTCCCGTTTCATACACGGTGCTAGTTACAGTGAGGGAAGGTCCAAGTTTCATACACGGAGCTAATTAAAGTGAGACAAGTCCCAGTTTCACACATGGAGCTAATTACAGTGAGACGGCTAACAGTTTCACGCATGGAGCTAATTAAAGTGAGACAAGGCTCCAGTTTCATACATGGAGCTAGTTACAGTGCGGCAAGGCTCCAGATTCATACATGGTGCTAATTAAAGTGAGACAAGGCTCCAGATTCATGCATAGCGGTACACCCCCTAAATGTTGGCATCTTGCGCTGCGCGTGCTTCTCACCCTTGAGGCTGTTCCTGCAACAGCACTATTGTTACTTTGCCTTCGTAAAACTTCACATGGAAAATCAAAACAAAAAGATGATAGCTTGGCTAGTAAGTTTTTTTTTAAATTTGGAAACATACGTTATGAATCGTTTTTTACAGAGTTGATCTGATGTTTTCATTACATCCTACGTTGAAATGAATGTTTGGCCATGAACCGATTTGACGTTAGATTGTGATACATGGGTATCATTTTGAACCAAACAGACTATACAGAGAGAAAAAGACTAGCCTCTTCCACACACTGGTATGAACGCCTAGTGGTTAAAACAGTCGCTCGTCACGCTTAAGACCCTGGTTCGTTTCCCTTGCATTGCTGGTAAACAAAACAAGAACAAAACAACAAAAACAACAACAACAAAAACAACAAACACAAAAACAACCAACAACCCCCCCCCCCCCAAAAAAAAAAACAACAAAAACAAAAAAAACCCCCAAAAAACAAACAAACAAAAAACAACCCAGAAAAAAACACTGAAAAAATACAGAAAAAAACCCAGAAAAAAACTCCCCAAAAAACAAAAACAAACCAACAAAAAGACAAAAAAAGAAAAAAGACCCCACAGAAAACGACCACAATGATCAAAAACCAAAAAGCCCGAAATACTAATCTCATATGATCCATCATCTCAATTAGTGGGGAAAGTTTTGTTACAAACAATCTGGGACGGTGTGGTAGGACAGTAGTTTAAGCATTCTCTCCTCCCACCGAAGACCCTGGTTCGATTCACCACGTGTTGACAATGAGTGAGGCCCATTTCTGTTTTTTCACGCCGTGACGCTGCTGGAATTTTGCTTAAAGCGTCGTACTATCAAACTCACACGCTCACTATAAATAATCTTGTGAACCTTTTTTGAAAGATTCCTTGAAGAGTTACCGAAAAGTAACGTTTGGAAATGCAACTACCATCTACGTCAAGTTGTATCGCCAGAAAGAATCCTGGAATGACGCACTGAAAGTCTGTAATGCTGATGGTGGGACCCTCTTGAAGATCGTCTCGGAAATTCAGGAAAGATCAGTCAAGGGTAGTCTGCTCACCCGTGAAATGAGAAAAGGTATGCCAAAATTATGTTGTTTGCCCTAAACAGTTTTTTTTTGTGAATTTGATGAATTGTTAGACAGACTGGGTCTCATTTGATTCCTCTTTGAATGTAGGTGCTCATGCGACCTTACACGAGGGCGGGATAAATGGATAATCAATATTGTTTCCCTGTAGAGAAGGTCTCGAACTAAAAGTCTGTGGCTCGAATCTTGTCATGGACCTCGCAATTATTATGGCCTTGACAGTGGCTTTGGTCTTTACAGTGACTATAGCCTCTACATGTACACTGGCCCCAGTGTGAAGGCGACAGTTTCACCAACATGATCAAATCAACAGTTGTATAATTACTGTTGTTCACATTTAAGCATATTCCAAAGATCCTACACTCTCACTGTTCAAGCATATGAACCCTGCTGCATTTTACTCAGTTCCTTACATTCAGTTCAAATTATTCAGACTTAATTTTACTCACTAAAATACATGCAGTAGCACGCCTTAAAATTTAATTTGACTCAACTTAATACATGCAACTGCACTTCATCGTACTTAATTACTCACTAAAGTATATGCAGTAGCACGTCTTCATACTTAATTGTATTCACTTTACTACATGCTGTGGCACTTCTCCAGATTTCATTTTACTCATCCAAATGCATGCAGTATGACTTCCGAAACGATTTTATTCACTTTACTGCATCCAGCTGCACTTCTTCAGATGTCACACCTGTTGTGATCCGGTCATAAAGTTGTACCTATCGACCTACCTACCGTTGCTGTAAATTACCCGGAGGCAAGGTTTCTCTAAACATTAAATCGTCCACATTGATACATTTTCAACATTGCAGGCCTCTAATACCACTCTTTGGAAGCATTTCTTGGAACTGAGAACATGCTCTGTGGTCAGTGCAGTGTCAAGTTTCATGCCCTTGTCAAACAGCGAACACATCTAAGCCTATATGAATGACATCTGTGCAGCTTCAAATGTGTGTTCCGTCCTCATTGTCGCAGCAGCGAGTCTGGCAAGCCAGTAGTTGATACTATGAGAATCAATCCGCGCAAATGGGATGATATGCATGAACCATGTGAAATCTTGACAGTCACAATCTACTGACGAGTGTCATTTAATTTTGTCTTTTTGTTTGCCTAGCTTCCGAGTCACAACTTGTTTTCATAGACGATTCTCTCGAAGTCGGTTGTTGTCATAACTGGTTGTAATCGTTATGTTACAAGCTGCGTCATGCAAAATCCTTTAGTCATGATTCAAATCCATATTTAACTACGAATGGGAAGTAGGTTTGATAGATGAAAGCAACCAATAATAATTCTCGAAATGTCTTTATGCCGTAGCGAATATTAAAATCATATTATCCTGTCGCGAATATTCGCAAGTATGAGAATGTCCTTTTGGTATATTTTCTCCGAGCTGCAAAATATAAACTATTTTTACTGGTATTTAAATATGTTTTCGATTGATGTACAATGGGACTTTGCATAACACAGCTTATAACACAACAATTTCACTCTTGGGGGCAACATGGGTGTCAATGTGGTATTATTTTGAATGTTATAGTCACTTCGACCATAACATCTCTTCCGAGGACGGAATCGTTATGTCACAAGTCGAACCACGCAAAATCACTTTGGTCATCAATCATTTATTACAATTAGAACGTAGTTTAGATTTAGTCTCTGAAAAGAAATCAAAATAGCATTTTCTGTCTTTGAAGCTACGTGTGGTTCGACCCATCCGATTTATCATAGACTATAGGGTCCCGCTTTACTAAACTCTCGTAAGCCTAAGATCTCGCAACTTTTCTCGTAGCATTCGTACTCCCTATGTTGCAGTACAGGAAGTACGAATGCTACGATAAAAGTTACGAGATCTTAAGCTTACGAGAGTTTTGTGAAACGGGGCCCAGGCTTCCACAATGCTCGTTTCGCATTCACAAGCATAACCCATTTAGCACCAACTGCATGGTCCTGTGGATATCTGTGCAAGGTGACACCATCTCCCGACCCCAGGGAGCAATTGGCAACGATTCAGGATGTCTTTGGTTACGAATGACGAGCTTTATACGCATCTGGCGAGAGGGAGGCAGCCGACCTTTGGCAACTTTTAATCGCTTGGTATTAATTGGCCACAAGTTTTTTTAATGAACGAATTTGGTTGTTCCGCTTAAAGGACCGCTAAATTTTTGGTACTCTTTTTATCACTGCATATGAAAGACTTTTGGTTAGTCATAAACGAAACACCATTTTTTTTAAAAAACTTGTGGTTAATTAATACCAAGCGCTTAAAAGTTGCTAAAAAGCCGTCTGCTTCTCTCTCGCCCGCAAACGAAACCGCAGACAGGCTACGTAACTCTGTCGCCAGAGCCCTACAGCGACGTCATAGAAGGAACGATTTCCTGTTAAATGTATAGAAAATGTGTAGGAAGCTCGTAATTTTGCTGATTTCTCAACGTCACCAAAGACATGCGGAATTGTTGAGTTGCCGTCAATTGTTCCTTGGCGTCGGGTGATGGCGTCACTATGCAAAGATTTCCACCAGACTCCGTAGTTTGTGCTTAAATTGGTAGTTAGTGTGTGCGAAGCGAGCGTTGTGGAAGCCTGTGGTATATACTAAAACGGATGGTTCGCCCTCAACCACGCTTCCAGGATAGAAAATGGAGTTCAAGCTTCATCGAGTTTATAAAATCAAGACTGCTTACTAAACATTGCTGACCAAAAGGATTTTGCATGGATATAACGCTTTCTTCCTCGGAAACGAGGTTGTGGTCGAAGTGACAATATTATCGTAAGTAAAATTATATTGACCCCTTATATTGACCGATTCCAAGATTGAAATTGTTATGTTATAAGTAATGTCATATAAAATCCTAATGCCCATCAATAAAATGCATATTTTACTACCACTAGAAAGTAATTTTGATTTTGTAAGTCGGTGAAAACAAACTTAAATAGCATTCATCCTCAGACAGGGCGCCGCCATTTTTGAAAATCGTGAAGTCACGGACTAAAGTTCGTTAGAATTATTGAGATTATGATTTGTTCTTATAAAGTTAGAGAATCAAAACCTCTTTTTACTGGTAGTTAAATGTGCATTTGAATCATGGCCAAAAGGATTTTGCATGACGCAACTTTTAACATAGGGACTTCTTCCAAGGAAGCAAGGTAGGGGTCGAAGTGACATTTATATTCATTTTTTTTTTTGTAAGCAATGTTATATTGACCTCCACCTCACTTCCAAGAGTGAAATTGTTATGTTATAAGCAATGTCATGCAAAATCCTATTGTCCGTCAATAAAATACATATTTTACTACCAGTAGAAAGTAATTGTCCTTTTGTAAGTCGGAGAAAACAAACTTAAATAACATTCATCCCAAGACAGAGCGTCGCCATTTTTGAACATCAATGAAGTCAAATCCATTTGAATTAATGAGATTATGTATCGTTTGTTCTCATCAAGTTAGACAATCAAAACTATATAAATATGTATTTGATTCATTATCAAAAGGAGTTTGCATGACACAACCTGTAACATAACCTAAGCGAGGTCGGGGTCGAAGTGAAAATACTGCACGATAAATTTCTTCACTTGCTAAATTTTCTTGGTTTGTAACGTTCAATCACCAGTATGTAGACACTTGTCAATATACGTCTTTATACTTGGTCTCATAATCCTAATTACTTTATAATCATACTTGTATGCATTTTGAAACTTAATAAAAAGAAGCGATCAGCGAATGTATAACAGGAATGTAAGATGTAGACATTTCATAGTTTTCCTATATGAATCATAATTTGCATGCACGCCCTAGTGTATGTCGTCTGCATTATTACACTTAACGACGAAAACAATGATTCTGTTGAAAGCTACGACAACTTGTAATTATTAAAAACAAAAATGCAAATATTAAAATTAAAGTTATAGGAGCAATGTCAGGTTATTACCTTCTTCGAGGAATGTAGCCATCAATATCCATAAAAACAAGTGATATAAAATAAATTCAATTCAGATTTCCCAAATGATGTGTCTTTTAACAGTCTAATATACGAAAACGTGATGTATCGTTTCAGGTTTTTCACATTGGTGTATAGTTTCATTGGTTACCCAAGATAGCACACCTGTAAACTAACTGCATAATGTGCGTCATTCTTTATGAAAAGTTATTTAGTTAGCCAATGATGAGCATTCAATCAATATAATCCTTTGAAAGATGGGTGTTGTTTTACATAGACACAGACACGACAGAGTGTATTCAGTATAGATTAGCAAATGTACATACATAAACACTACCTTTTGACAAATCCCCCATTTAAATCCCCATAAAACTAATTAATCAACCAGCGTGTTATCGGTTAATCCTTTGATCGATCCAGCCAAAAGAAATGCCATATGGGGGCCTTTGTCGGGTAATCTAAGTGGCGTTACCACTAATTATACCTGTTGTAAATTCATTAACTAAGCATCAAGTGAATGATGACAAATAACGTGTAAGTTTATACCACCTAACACGGATTACAACCCGGCGACACCAAGTGATTTTGACAGAATCGTCTATGAAAACAAGGGTTGTAACTCGAAAACTAGGCAAAGCAGGAGACAAAACTAAATGATAGTAGATTGTGAGAACATACAGCTTTCATTTTTCTCAACAGCTTTCGCGATTTCAGGTTTGTACAAACCTGTAAACGGAATAGTTTAGCCCCTGAAATGTAGATGAATACTGCACAGACCCTCATTTCTATACCCACTATTACGTCACGGAGACGAGCCGCTCTGATTGGTTGAAATTTCGTTTGCGGCAGGGAATTGTGCACTGTTGACAAAAAGGTCGATTTAAGGTAATTAAAGATCGAAATGAGCAGTTTTAATGACGGGGTTTCATTTAAAACGATATCAGCAAGTGATTTTGCATTTGTACCCTATTAGGGTATATGTGACCTTTAAGACTAACCACACGTCTTTCTTATATAATGGTTAAAAGAGCAGAAAAACCCAATAGGTCGAAACAGTAATTGGATGAAGTGCCATCAAGATGCTCACTCACGAAGCATATCCCAAGCAAGTTATTTTCAGATCCACGCGCGGTTATTTACTGACCGATGTTACTGAATATTATTTGGGGTTAACAGCAACGAACTGTTTTGCTCATTTCAGAGTCCCCGTGGATGGGACTAAGAGATGTATATGGAAACAACAGCTTTTACTGGACAGACAACACAATCCCACAGTACACTAATTGGAAATGGTTGGAACCAAGTCACAGATCAGATTTTAGAGACGAAGATTGTGTTCAGCTCTATTATTACTTTAGTAAATATTTCTGGAATGACGACTACTGTGGAGAGCCAAATCAGTTTATATGTCAGTTGTGAGCCGTTATGGAGTTTGGTACCGTAGGTAAGTGGATAGAGCGTGTGTCCACAATATATTAATGTCGCTGGTTCAATCCCTTGGTCGCATCGTATCAGGAATACCCTGACTATTACCACTGAATGGAAAATGTGCGGAATTTCTTTGCGACAGACAGACAAAGGCCATTTCTAAAATAGTCTGATGGTTTTCATTAATTATGTGTTTACCCATATGATCCCGTGTTTCCACCTGCGGACACTTTATTTGTCCTTGCGTGTGCTTATACCGAATACAAGTGAAGCAAGTGAACACATGATATGATCACTATTCATAAATATGTAACAACCGTATGTGCGATGTATTTTTATCGTATATTTAATTCATGGTATATTTAGATATTCAATTTATCTCTTTTACTTCCTGCAATACTATGCTATTTGTGAAAACTGTTACATTAAAATGCTGTTCTCAAATTAAAGCAACTCGTTACTATTACAGTAGTGAGTGAGTGTAGTTTTACGCCACAACCAGCAATATTCCAGCTATACGGCGATGGTCTGTAATTAATAATCGAGTCTGGACCAGACAATCCAGTGATCAACAGCATGAGCATTGATCTCCGCAATTGGGAACCGATTGACATATGTCAACCAAGTTATCGAGCATGACCACCAATGTACCAATGATTTCCATTTTTTCGTTGTTAAAGTCTGTAAATGTCTTCTCCTGTAACAACTCACTCACTCACTCACTCTGAACCTGTGTAGTGCACTAATGCGTTGCCGACAGGCGACTGAAGTGCGTCCTCTTCAACTGCTTCTAAAGATCTATTGTCCGCATCTATCAGGGATGCAATGCAAATTTACAGACAGCGTCTCCACAGACGTAACCTTTCAGCCCGGAGTTTTCATAAATGATAAGTGCATACATACCTAGTCCTCGTCTACACGATCTCACACTACGCCCAGGTCAAGTTCACTTTCAGTACCTTCGTGAATATTTACAGAGTGTCGCCATGCAGCTGGGATATTTCTACGTGCAGTTAGACAAACCTAAAACATCTGTTCTTTAAGGTGTGAGTACATTCAACAGCCATTCGCTACGAATGACATATAACATTGAATATACACACTGAAATCGTTGTGCGACATCTTGCATGGTAAACATGTGCATGACACATCCGACTGTTTGGGAAAGACAGCGTGACAAGCCCGATAGGCTGCAAAGTTTTATGTATTTAGGTAGGATTGAGGGCCAACCTTTTTGGCCATAATCATGCGTGTGCCCGTCTTTTCTATAATATTAGCTACGCCCTTGAAACATGTACGCCAACTCATGTGAAGGCCAACTGCTCCTACAGACAGTTAACACTTGCTGGTCAAGCTGAAGGTAAGATGTGACAAGTTGGGGGCGTACGTTTAAGATGCAGTTTCAGAATCAGAATCGGTAATGGGTAATTTGTACATAATGTTGTTGTACAAAATGTTGATCGGCTGTGTCTTTGCAAGTCGCTGTACCATATAGACTGTCTCGTTCATAAATTGCCATTTGAGTTCATATGATCCGTTGATTAAATGACATGGATATACTTCAGTGTGTGAGTGAGTGAATTTAGTTTTACGCCGCACCCAGCAATATTCCAGCTGTATGGCAGCGGCCTGTAAACAATCGAGTCTGGACCAGACAATCCAGTGACCAAACAACATGAGCATCGATCTACGCAGTTGGGAACCGATGACACGTGTCAACCAAGTCAGCGGGCCTGACCACCCGATCCCTTGAGTCGTCTCTTACGACAAGCATAGTCACCTTTTATGGCAAGCATGAGTTGCTGAAGGCCTACAGGGATACGATGTCACGAGTCAACTAAGTCCTGTGAGATTGGCCATCCGATCCTTTAGTCGACAAGCATGATTTAAAGAGGATCACTTTTAGATAGGGTCTTGACGGGTGCTCGCCTTTTAATGTATCATGTCGACACAGAATACTACAGTGCAGATGTGTCCACGGGTGACTCAGTTGTTAACGATCAACTTTCAGATTTCGTATATGTCACCAAAATCGAATAATGTTCTTGGGTACTGAATCTGCTTGTATCAGCTTTTTGTAGTTTAGGAGTGAGACGGAATGGTTAGGACGTAAGCCGCTTTTAGAAACGTCCATTGGTATGAAGTGAGGGGAGGTGCGTGTTTGTTTGTTTGTGTGTATGAGAGAGTGTGCTTTTGTATGAGTGGGTGTTTTCGTGAGCGAGTGTATGTGTATTTTTGTGTGTGGGGCTGTGTGAGTGTCTGTGTCTGATTATATGAATGTGAGTGTGTTTGAGTGAACTTATGTGAGTGTGCACGTTTGTTAGAATGTTTCTGCATATTTTGTCTTTTCTCGTGAATGAGTTAATGTGTGTTTATGCGTGTTTGTGGTTGTGTGAGGGGGTGTTTCCATGAGCGAGTTTATGTTTGTGGGTCTACTTATGTGAGCGTGTGTGTATGTTTATACGCACGGTCATGTGTTTTGTGTGTTTGTGTGAGTGTGCGTTGTGTATGTGTGCGCGTTTCTGAGAGTATTTGTGTGTGTTTTTGTCTGTGTTTGCGTGAAAGGGTTAGTGTGTGTGTGTTATTGCTTGTGTTTGTGTGAGTGTTCGTATGTGATTACATAATAAGATTAGAGTAGTGTGTGTGCAAGAGAATGCGCGTTTGTGAGAGTGTGCTTGCGTGAGTGTGTGAACAATAATGGTTGTTAGAAATTGTGTATCCACGAGTATACGTGCACTTCTATAATTATAAGACTGAAGGGACATTAATCTAACGACATCTTCCAAATATGTAGAGGTTCGTTCAGCAATAGTCGTTTTCTACCTGAGTGGAACAATTTTCTCCAAGCAATACACCCATATTGACCGCATGGCAACACAACAGTGATATGGAATAGGTTTCAGCTTATTTACACTTTCACAATGATCATGGTTAAAGTTTGGCATTTAGATGGGATACACATAAAGGTAAGACCTTTTATCTGAGGAACACGAAGTTTGGGGGTAAGGTCTTTTGAGTATCATCCATATGATGAAGAAGTGCGAAAAACTCTGAAACGTCATGTTCTCCAAATGAATTGACAACCATAAATTCTTGTCTTAATTATCATGATTGATTTTATAGGGCCTTTTGACTTTTTCACCAAGAGACCCAAGAGACGTGACACAATAGATATGGTATTCACACATTGCCCACGGGTTTAATACAATGAAAACTAAATAATGTCTCCAGTGCAAATCTACTGGCAAACAAGGCTAAGTAGAGCACCGACCTGACAAATGACCGTCTTAGCATGTATTAGTGCCGCCAACTGGCGCTTCTATTGTGCGCGAAGGGAACCCAGGTTGTCCTCGATTATTTAAGTGTAATGCGATGGGTGAAGCTCGTGGCCTGTGTCTGCAAACTCCGAGTTCGACAATGGCAAGTGCATTTGTTTGAGGTCAGTTAAGACAGTCCAAGACAGAAGTTTCAGGCTTCAATCATCGCTTTCTCGTCCATCTCAATTTGCACTTCCAATGATGGTAAGATGGCTTTCCCGGCAGAAGGGTTTACACAAACGAACGCAAACCTGTTTATTCTTCACCCTCACGAGGGTTTTCAGGATTAGTAATACAAATACATGTATATCACAGGTTGCCTGTGATGAAAAGGAATGTATCTTTGATATAGGTAACACGTTATAATTCTTATGCATCGGAATCCTCGGTTTCTTTATTTTAGACCCGTGAAGATCCAGGTTAGAACTGATCTTCAGCAACCCATGATTGTCGTAAGAGGCGATCGGGTGGTCAGGCCCGCTGACTTGGTTGACGCATGTCATCGTATCCCAGTTGCGAGGGGCTATCATCGTGTTGCTGATCAGAGGATTTGTTTGACTCCATTATTTGTAGACCACTTCCAATATACAGTGGAGCTGGAATATTGTTCGATACGACATTAAACAGCCAGCCAGCCAGCCAGCTTGTATGATTATTCTGTGAGACTCCCACCATTTATCATCTACCCCTATCGTGATATAGCTGGGATAAGTCCAAAAACTCAATCAGATATACGGTATAATCTGAACTCACGTAATCTGAATAATGGCACAAACACATTCCATTTTAGAAACGTGTATCAAGCTCGCCCAATCTCTATGCATGCTTCTATTCTGTGTCTTCACAGGATTCTTCCACAATGCCAGTGTTGCCTCTGGTGCCTTTGCTGTTGGCAACGTGTCATATTTTACCGGCCGTGTCCAGTACTGACCGGAACAGACCGAATGGAGGTCCAACTTTCACTGTGGCACAGAAAATGAAGATATATTCCCGGGCTGAGATGCGGCTTGAGGAGGAGTTGAAAGAGGAGGGCGACTTTAGATCATCGGGTAAACAGTTACAGTTTAATCAACGTTGATTAATGATTCTGGAAAAGAAAGAAATAGTAAATTTCGCACTATATTAGTGTGTCTATGGATTCTGGTGCTTACATAGGAAATATTATATTTAGTTATTGTTCGTCCGTCGTAGTTCGTCCGTTCACCTTGCAGTAAATGGGTCCTGTTAGGTTTTAACGTGCCTTCTACAGTGCCTCACTGGCAGTTTGGATCTATGTATACTTCGAAGAGCGGTAGAAATTAATGCTGGCCCTCAGACTGTGGTAATTTTGTCACGTGCGTGGAAAAGATCTGTGGACAGCTAATATCTTGAATTGGACAGCATGGTAACTGGTAAACCAACATGGCAAGTAGATCTTTCCTTTCTGAATGAAACTCAACAAACGCCTGACATTCAAACGAGTAAAGGAATATTAAGGTAGCCAAGTGGTTAAAGCGTTGCCTCGTCATGTAGAAGGCCTGGTTTCGATTCCCCACATGGGCACATTCCGGTGTACCACGCTGTGGTGTTACTGGAATATAGCTAAAAGCGACGTAAAATCGTGGGGTAGTCTTGTGGTTAAAGCCTTAATTCGTCACACTGGTTCGACTTTCAGCATTCCTCCCTGATATTGTAAGTTCTGATTTCAAAATCCTTACTCACTTATTCAGGTTTTAAACAAGAGCTATTTCATGCTGAAATTTTCATATCTTGAAATAGAATCCAGTCTCATACCTGTGTGGCTTCGGACTTTTCTTTGAAATCATGCTGACAAACCAATGTAGTCATTTAAAAGCACGTCCATGTTTATTTCAGATTTGAAATTTTCGAAGCCAGGGTCGACTGCTGACCAGCATAACCAGTTCACGTTTACTACATCAGAGAGCGTTAAGCGAGGAAGGCAACATCGTCTTCGTCTGCTGCAGGTCCAGGAGTTGGTGGAGGAGTAAGTTACCTTCTTTTACTGACAGTTTGGAAGTGTGGAAGTGTGGAGATGTAAGTGGCAGATGGCAGCTGGGTTTCTCTGTGATTAACTCCTCGTGTGGCGATATTCCAATCAGAATTACTTACGGTTGCAATTATAGCAACCTTTTCCAACAGTTCCAATTCCAAACAGTTCTAAAACAAGCATCTTGATTAATAGTTGCCCGAGGAAATCCAGCTGATACAATGTCTTTCTTTCGTATGGAAAAGAGAAATGTCTATCCATAATTTCAAGGTTAATTTAATTTAGACATGTCTTAATCCTTATGAAAATCACGGAGCACAGGTTTTCACATCTTAGGTGTCACTCTCCCGAGAAACGTTAAATGATAAGTCTTACAAAGACTTGAAAATGGGAACAAAGGAAATAGTATACAGATTGAATGATTAAAAATAAAAATTGTATAAGAGTGTTTAGCGATCTTTAGATGCGATGGTATATGGTTGAGACACAATTTTGATGGGCGATGGGGTAGCTTAGTAGTTGAGGCGTTCGCTTGTCACGCCGAAAACCCTGTTTGATTCTCCACTTGACATAGTGTGCTAAGCCCATATATGGTGTTCCCGGTAGTGAAATTCATGGAACATGGTAAAACCATGCTCACTAACTCGCTCACAATTATTGGTGTCTGTCAGGGGAAACGTACCAAAGGTGGACATCCCGGAGCTGCTTGCACGAGGTTTGGGCCCAGAGATTACATGCACAAGTAATCTCTCGTGTAACAGTTCCTATGAGTTCAGGACACCTGACGGCAGCTGCAACAACTTAAAACATCCCACTTGGGGTATGACGCTCACGTCGATGCGACGGTGGTTGGCCCCGGAATATGATGACGGTATGCGGATGTTGAATATAAGTGAACATGTTCGAGTGTAGCTGTATCGTTGTCGGTTTTATGATTCCAGCTGATTGAGATACAACGCCACATCATCCATCTCTGTCCAGAGCCCTTGAAGACCCGGTCTTTCCGCAACCCATGCACGTCGTGAGAGGCGTGTAAGAAGTGGTATCGGTTGGTCAGACTCGCTGGCCTAGTTGACTATGTCATCGTATCCCAGTTGTGTAGATCGAGTCTCTTGCTGACGGTCACTGGATTGTCTTGTCCAGACCCGATTATTTACACTCCACCGCAGTACATCTGGAATATTGCTGAGTGCGGTGTTAGACAACAAAGAAAGAAGCAATTCAGCGTTATGTAATCGCCATCATTCACTGGCGGTATTACCATATGTGGTTTCGAAACTGCTATAACATCAGACTGATTATGCTGACATCAAAAGGTTGTGAAAAGGTCATAGATGGCGTTCCTCTTACAGACCACTATGTTTCTTTAGGTTTTTCGTTTGTTTAAAAAATAGTACTTGTATATGATGGCCGAGTGTAAATAGTCGAGACAAGCATTTATAATTTAATCCTTTTAGGTGTATCCAGGAAGTAATTAAAAACTATAACGAACTGCCAACAATGGACAAGCTGTTCCTGTTGCAGTTCTACATACTGGCCATGCCATTCAATTATTACCTTCATAGACTCCCAGTGTTACAATTTTCAGGAATTTCCTCTCCAAGAGTGAAAGCAGTTGGTGGAGGGGACTTGCCCAGTGCCCGTCTGATCAGCACGACCGTCCACACCCCATCCACTGAAGCTGACCGCCACGCCAACTACACCCACATGCTGATGCAGTGGGGTCAGTTCCTGGATCACGACATCACCAGCACACCGACTCAACAGCTGGAAGTGACGGAGAACGATGGTAGGTGTCTGTGGTGGTAGTGTCGGATATAGGGTGATAGAACGATGCCATGGTAGTCTTTAATAAAGGAGTGAGTGAGTGAGAAAGTATTTACGCCGCTTTTAGTAATGATCCTGCAATATCAAGGCGGGGGACCCCAGAAAATTGAACCCGGGTCTTCGACGAGCGAACGCAGTAATACTAAGCTACCCGACAGTCGAACATGGAATGATTCTATCTACATAAGTTATTTATGTGTTTATGTTTACACAGGGAGAACGGAAAAGTGATCGTTCTTAAGTTATGGCCTGAGGATTATTTTAATTGCGTGCGTGTGCGTGTGCGTGTGCGTGTGCGTGTGTGTGTGTGTGTGTGTGTGTTAAGGCACCCATTTTGTTCTCCGGGGGTAGGCGAGGATCAACAAGTTTGTGTACATGTACAGGTGGTGGGGGTGGGGTGTACTTAATTTTTACATAAGAGGGTCATTTTAGGGGGTGGGGAGGGGTCATTCATATTGTACATGCTTCGCCATGAAAATCAGGAGAGTCAAAGACAGATGGTGGTGGTCATTCTCTGAATTTGGGAGGGTAAATATTTACACATTGATTGTAGGATAATGAAGGGGGTTATATGCTGGCACGTCCAGAAATGGTCATTCTGTAGAACGAATCACGTGAAACTACATAATCAAACTGCTATACTTTTGTTCTAGTTTTAACCACATGATATTGTTTGTGTATGCTGGGCTGAGATCAACAGAATCAATGCGAAATGTGATGTGAAAGTGCTACCATATTGCAACGATTTTCAGCCCTCAAATGACAGTTACTCAGTTTTAATTATACAGGCGGGATGTATACTGAACAGAGAAGAAACGCAACTGTGGCGTTAAAAACATAAGGACAAAAATTCACTGGCGCGTCAATGAAAAGCGGAATACGAAATTGATGAAATGAAAATTGTAAATATGTACATGTTGCAGAAAATGAACAATTAGTATATGTTTGCAGGTGTGCAACAAGGCAACAAAGTTTCCTTAACGAGTGCTCCACGATGGTTTTCCGTTCATTTTTTCAGGAACAACTACAACTGCAGTGACGCTTGATTGCTGTGGATCTCAACAGTCTAACAGGTACAGATAGAGCTAGGAGAAATATACAGATACATCATTATTTCACTGTATGGGGAGACACATTGACATAAACCTCATGTTTGCTTATCCCATATCTAGTTTGCTATTCCCTGAAACATATAAAATATAAACATTAATGAAAAAAAGTATTGTTTAAATCATAAATTATTATCCATATTCATGAGAATTCTCTACTAATAGATTCCTCACATAAAGCTCAAAAAGACACTGACCAGTAAGACATGGACTGGCTGTCCGAGTTGGTCTTGATGAGTGGTGTGTCAGTCTTTAATTGTGCTTCTTAGAATGTCCCAGATGGTTACGGTAATAAAGCTGAATTTTGTCATGATCACTACACAAGTTCGTTTAGATACTTACACACACTCATCAGCTCGCACTCTAAGACTTAATTATAAAAAGAAACTGACGTAAAACCCAATCAACCAATAATGAACCAGAGCTCCAGGTGATTTTTCAATCAGTTGGGTATTTACTCCCATGTTTGTTTATGTAATGGCATGTTTTGAGGGGTAACTAGCATTTTGTCACTCCCACTAGTTACTTTTACACAGACTCTCTTATCCTTATTGGGTAATTAGCTAAATATACATATGGAAATTAATTAAGCAACACCAAATTCAAAGACACATAAAAACTTAACAAAGTTTAACGAAGTAATTTTGATGATTGATTATTCAATTTTGATGTATTGACATACAGCATGAGCTTTTCATGGGTTGATATGACGCGCGTGAAGCTTGCACAGCGCACGTGCATTGCTTTAACCTCAACTTTCGAAAAATGCACTTTTTCCCTGGGGTGTTTACAAGCGCAGGTTGTCGATTGCATTCGGTTTTTCATTCAATTCAATGTCATGGCACGCAGGAAATTATCAGAGGCCACTCGTTGGCAAATAATCGGCATGAGGAATGCTGGTATGTCTCTAAGACAAATCGGGACTCAAATCGGACGACATCATTCCATAATTTCAAAACTTTTGAAAAAATACCGGGCCACTAATGAAGTTAAAGACCTGCCTAGACCAGGAAGACCCAGGAAGACCACAGTCCGGGAGGACAGAGCTTTACTGAGACTTGTACGGCGCAGGTCCTTCGACTCGAGCTCTCGGTTGAGACAGGAGTGGCTTCCAGGGAGACCCATCTCGAACAGGACTGTTCGGAATCGTCTGAAAGCTGCAGGATACCGGGCAAGGAGGCCAATCAAGCGACCCAGACTGTCTCCAGCCCATAAGGCAGCCCGACTGGCCTGGTGTAATGACCGTTTGCACTGGAACATTGCCTCTTGGAGGAAGGTCCATTTCTCAGATGAGAGCCGGTTCTTGCTGCACATGGTGGACGGTCGTACTCGGGTCTGGAGGCAGAGGAACACAGCAATGGCTCCACGGAACATCCAGGAGACTGTGGCCTTTGGGGGAGGTTCCGTTATGGTATGGGGGTGCATTTCCATGAACTGCAAGTTGGATATCATTACCATCCGTGGCAACCTTAACGGTGTTCGTTACCAACAGGAGGTTCTTGACAGGGCTGTGGTACCTCATTTTGAGAACCATCCTCTGGCAACGAGACCCATATTTATGGACGACAATGCTAGACCTCACAGGGCGCATGCTGTAAATGATTTTTTGCGGCAAAATGCAATTGACAGAATTCCATGGCCTGCCATGAGCCCTGACCTCAACCCCATTGAACATTTGTGGGACTTTATTGGCCGTCGTGTGAGGCAGAGAGACCCACCAGTCCATAATCTCAACGAATTGACGGCTGCCCTGCATGAGGAGTGGAACAGGATCCCCCAGAATCAGATCCGGAGACTCATCCAAGGAATGAGGAGGCGTCTGGAATCGGTGGTGCGTGCGCAGGGAGGACACACTAGATATTGATGAAAGTCGGTGTGCAGACTCTCAGATGACTGTTCTTTCTTTCCATGTGACATTTGTGTTAATACACCTGACAACAACGTCTGTGGATGAATAGTAAATTGTGTCCATTTTTTCATGAATTTAAGACAGTTTTAAGAATTTGGATTTCGTTGCAATAAAGCAAAGTCTTGATACTTTTTCCCTTTAAGTTGTTTGTCAGAGATCGTCTGTTGAATAAAAAAGTGTCAAACTATATCAACCCGGCATATTTTGATTGTCAGAACACTTCAAAGTTGCTCCAATAGAAAAAATTGGGGTGTTGCTTGATTAATTTCCAGGTGTATATATAAATGTATAAGTTGTATTTTGTAATTGTCATATTGCCAAACAGTTGGCAGCCATTTGTAAAGTCTGAAAATGAAAGTCATGTGACTATTACAGTAAACCCCGGACAGTGGCTAGCGGCTATATAACAGTGTGTGTGTTTGTTTGTTTGCGCGCGCGCGCGCGCGTGTGTAGTTTTGAGTGATTCTAATGCGTTTTTGTACTCCCAGGGTACTTGATGTAATTGATTGAGGAAATGTGATTTTTATTGAGTAAACTATGCAAATACGCGCCTTATCTGGTGCTCTGGGGAGTATTCTTTAAACACCAACACTGATATCACGACTTCGCAAAAACATTGAGCGTATCCTGACCCACCAGTAGCACATATCCACTTGACGTAAACCAAACAGGAACTTATTCGTGACTCTTCATGCACATCAGTGAGTGAATGAGTGACTTTAGTTTTACTCCGCACTCAGCAATGTTCCAGCTATGTGGCGATAGTCTGGACCAGACAATCCAGTGATCAACAACATGAGCATCGATCTACGCAATTGGAAACCGATGACATGTGTCAAACATGTTAGTCACCTCTTACGAAAAGCATAGTCCCCTTTTATGACAAGCATGGGTTGCTGAAGGCCTATTCTGCCCCGGGACCTTCACGGGTCTCATGCACATCAGACACAGCTGAGCGAATATCGCATCGTTTTTGTATTCTGAATTGCGTGTCGTCTTAGATTCACATTCTGGCTAAGGTCTATATGCCAACTCCTTGGCAGATTCTCAAATGCGGGTCATGTTTACAGTCTTGGCGAGGTCTTTGTTAGATATCGTCAAACGTAAAGGATAATATAGACTTTATAACTACCGCAACCTTCACCTTCCCTTCCATGCTGTTTATATAAACCTGAGTCTATGGATACTATCGGGTGCACGATAACTAAGATTAAAGATGGTGAGCATGTCACCGCCTTAGGCAACATCTCGGCAATATCATGACGGGAGCTCAGGAGATTGGCTTCGCAAACAATGTGGAATCGAGTTTACCCTGAAGTAAACTTTTTACCACTGGTGGGTATAAGTCCTAACAGTTCAACTCATCTATTAAAAAAAAGCTCTATTTTATGTACCCAAGACGTTAGTGTAAGCATTGTCCATATCTAAATCTAAGATTTCTATCTCTTATAAGCTGCACCGAAGACCAGGGTTCATTTCCCCACATAGGGGCAATGCTCGAACCCTATTTCTTGTGTCACATACTATTTATTGCTGGAATATTGCTAAAAGCGACGCAGAATCACAAACACACGATTTTACTTTGTTTGGATCATGAGATGCTGTGCCATTTACACAAAAGCAAACTAAAGAGCAGCAGTGCATTATTGCAATCCAGATGCATTCAAAAGTTTTTGAAACGGTTCTTTACACAATATTTTGTCACAGCAAATGTTAATATTTAACAGGGTACGCACTGGCCGTTCAAATCGGTTCAAGATAGCCCATTTCTTTTGCAGACCCCAGTGCTTTCCAATTGAAATCCCTGCGGGAGACCGACACTTTAGTTCTAACTGTATGAACTTCGTACGTTCTGTTCAAGTAGAAAACTCACAGTGTCAGGCAGGTAGGCTTTTCCCTTGCATAGTCTGTTTGCACTGAAAACGTACCGAATGAATTTCACTTGAAACATAAAAAAATCGAAAAAAGTGAAATTTAATTCCGAATCCTCATAATTTTACCTTGCCAATTGAACACTTAAATCTCAGAATTATATTCAGTAATAAAAGTTGTTCAACAAACGATCATGATTTCAAAACGCTTTAGTTGTTTATTTTAGAAGGGGGTATGCACATTAAAGGACGCAGCGAGAACAAGAAGGTCTTGTTTCAGTGGCATATGTATAAGTTGGATGTTAGATAGAATAGGGATCTATGGATAACAACTTCTTTAATTCTAAAGCACGACGTTTTTATACAGGTTCTTGAAAACAATACAAGAACCAGTATCGAAACGTTGTGCTCTTGAATGAAAGAAGTTTATATAAATGTTTTAAGAGAACGAGAAGGGTTGGTCTACGTTAACACATCATGTACCCCACGTGTGTTTGTTTCTCTGGTCCAACTACTGCGCTTACCCCCTTGTAATACAAGCCAATAATAACGACTTGAATCTGTAAACAACCTTTATCCCAAGTTCAGTAACATTCCGAGACATATTTTCCTTTGGCAAGGGCGATAATTCGCAAACATAATTTCACTTTATTTGGTTTACTTGTTTGTTTAAAATGAAATTCATCGGTACGTTTTCACTGCACCATAGACGATATCGTATTGAGGAGTAATTACAAAATTAATATAATGTAATATTCAGAGTCCTTGTGTAAACACCTTGTGACAAAACTAACCTAGGTAGCTTCAGCATGTTTAGACGAAACGTTTGTTTGTTCTTAAATATCGTATATGTTCATGGCGTCAAAATTCATGCCAGGCCCGTTTGTGCACCCTCTTCCCATCTGTGTAATTGTAGCTCCGACAGAACAGAATATATTTGGACGGAACGTTAATTTAAAGTATTGTATATGTTCAGGGCGTCAAAATTCATGCCAGGCCCGTTTGTGCACCCTCTTTCTATTTGTATAATTATACATGATTATAGTTCCGACAGAACAGCATATTTAGACGGGACGTTAATGTAAAGTATTGTATATGTTCAGGGCGTCAAAATTTGAAATTTCATGAACTTTTGTGCACTCTCGTTCCATTTACATCAATACAGCTAGCGCTCCGATAAAACACCATTTTTCAGATGAAACGTTAGTTTAAAGTACTGTAGGGGCGGTGGGGTAGCCTAGTGGTTAAAGCGTTCGCTCATCACGCCGAAGACCCGTGTTCGATTCCCACATGGGTACAATGTGTAAGGCCCATTTTCTGGTGTCCCCCGCCGTGATATAGCTGGAATATTGCTAAAAGTGGCGTAAAACCAAACTCACTCACTCACTCACTTAAAGTACTGTATATGTTCAAGGCGTCAAAATGTGTGCACTCTTTTTATCTTGCTCAAAATGCATGTTTTTGTATATAGGTATAATGCCGCAAACTTTAACTCATTTTAATTTATTTCGGCTATATTGGAGCGTTATCAAAATGAGTGATTGAGTCAGTTAACCAGCAATATTCCAGTTATATAGCGGCGGTCTGTAAATAATCGAGTCTGGACCAGACAGTCCAGTGATCAACAGCATGAGTATCGATCTGCGCAACTGGGATCCGATGACACGTGTCAACCAAGTCATCGAGCCTGACCACCCGATCCCGTTAGTCGCCCCTTACGACAAGCATGGGCGCCTTTTATGACAAGCATGGGTTGCTGAAGGCCTGTTCTACCCGGTATCTTCGAAGGTCTTATCAAAATGACTTGGTCATGGGCAAGAATATCTCCTTCGCCCCAAACGCACGTTTCCGTGGTAGTAAATGAAGGAAAGTCTGTTTAAAAGTATCATGATTCAACTCATTATAATTTAATCAAGCTATATTAGAGTGGCATTATAATATCTAGCGCATGGGGAAAGATACCTGATTCTACTTTTACCAAAACTTCATGTTTTGGGGGTATAGACGTACTTTATTATGTAGTATATATTGAAGGTGTTAATATTTTGTAACTATTGCAACGTCCTCTTGCACATTTTTTCTTATGCGTTATATGCAGCTCCCGTGGAACAGCTGAATCAGATCACTGCCTGTATAGATGCTTCAAATGTGTACGGGTCATCACTGGAAGAACAGAACAAGCTGCGGTCATTTGTTGACGGTGGGTGCTGATTTCATTACCGCTGGGTGGTGCCAAACATAAATCAATAGACAAGTGGGTCAGTGATTGATGTACTTACTTCCTGGTTTGAAACTGGCGGCTGAAACGAACATTAAACTGTAGTAACGGAGTCAGGGGGCGGCGGGTAGCCTAGCCGTTAAAGCGTTGGCTCGTCACGCTAAAGACTCGGGTTCGACTCCCCACATGGCCATAATTTGTGAAGTCCACTTCTGGTGTTCTGCGCTAGGATATTGCTGAAAGAAATGATACTTGGGTTTTTAAACAAACACAAAATATAACGCAGCCTTAAAGGCTGATGAATACAAAGTATCAGATAGTGAACGAGCTGGCGTTATAATGGAAAATTAGTATGTATGATCCATAGTTTAGCAGTTGGAATCCGTCTACACTGCGCAGAATACAGGAACTACCAGATTCGTGCACATTGAGTTTGTTATTGTTTGGGTGCAGACTTGCAGTTTCATGGAATTTGAGCTTTAACTGTTTAGTTGCTCTGGATTACAGGTTTCTTGTCACTTATTAAAAGAGACTGAAACTTTAAACTACACATTCATTTGGGAAATGACTTCAAATATGACAGTTCAAAGAGAAAAATGTTATGGTACTGTAACAGAACATCTCTATCGCAATAGTTATCTTCTCAAGCACCCCCCAGGGTTGACAGATTGGTGCCAGATTGATGTTGTGGGTGTTTGTACAAGAAGTACGGTTGAAATGGATGTTCGTAATTCTGGGGAAGATACAGTTTTCAAGATAATTGTATCTGATATCCAGTTGTTTACGTATCAATGCTTTTAATAACAATATGACCAACACTAACAGTCCTGAAGATTTACCTTTACTGTCAGTGGATTTTCATCTACCATTGTTGAGAACACAGGTGTTTAGGAAGATGAAACCTGTTTGGAGTATTTAGTTTATTTATTTCAGGATTACTGAAAACGATTGAAAACCATCTGCCTAAAGCTGATGAAGGTGACGAAGATGAATGTACAACACCAGACAGCCCCAACTATTGCTTTTTGGCAGGTAAATAAGTTAGCACATGGCTTTCGTATGTAGTCTTCTTTTACATTTTGTGAAAGGGTAATGTAGACACAGATCATACTCCCGCCAGTATGTCCCCTTAAATTGCATAACTAGCTGTAGATTATTGAAGTGACGCTATTGTCTTTTGTTTTCGCCCTGTCTTCGTCGGGCATGTAACCGATTAGACACCACTTAGACAAACCTTGCACAAATCTCCTGTCTGGTTTCCGACATCATGGTGCCTGACTTACTGGTGAAAACCCTGTTAACGAGAGCCCCTCTGCAGAGCATGCATGCCATCCTCGTCAGGGAACAAGAGCTCTTATAAAAGATCCGACCTGTAAACATTCTTAGAAGCAAAAACACTTGATTTGTTTTAAAGTGACCACTGCTAACATATAGATACCGTATAATTTATTTCTTAAGGTGACCACCGTGTAAATGAGAATCCCACTCTGCAGAGCATCCACACCATCTTCACGAGGGAACAAGAGCTGTTATGAAAGAAACGACCAGTAAACATTTTTGTTGTTTTGCTGTTAAGTGGCCAGTGTTGACAGACAGATACAATATAATTTATCTGTTAAGGTGACCACCGTGTAAATGAGAACCCCACTCTGCAGAGCATCCACACCATCTTCACGAGGGAACAAGAGCTGTTATGAAAGAAACGACCAGTAAACATTTTTGTTGTTTTGGTGTTAAGTGACCAGTGTTGACAGACAGATACAATATAATTTATCTGTTAAGGTGACCACCGTGTAAATGAGAACCCCACTCTGCAGAGCATCCACACCATCTTCATGAGGGAACACAACCGTATTGCAAGGAGGCTGAAGCAACTAAACTGTCACTGGGGGGATGAAAGAATTTTCCAGGAAGCCAGGAAAATAGTGGGAGCTATTATGCAGGTGATTTATTATGATAAAAGCTGTATTGATCGACCTTTGCTCGAAGTTGCTGTGAAATTGGTAAAATGATACAGACTGTGAGTGCTTATTACCGTTGTAAAACAATACAGTTAGCATAAAGATCATGTGCGCATTCGAAGTTAATTAATGCACTGAAATTGGATACTGTGCTCACAAAAACGTTATGCAATGAGTGTTAGTGTTTCTTTTTAGGTCGCTGTATGTGTAGTTTACTTTTATTATATATTTAATATAATTTTGTCTACTTCCTGCAATGCTATGGTATTTGAAAAATCTACAATGCTATGATATTTACTGTTAGATTAAAATTCTTTTCTGAAATTAAAGAAAGACAGCAGTGAGTATGTGAGTTTAGTTTTTCGTTGCACTTAGTAAGTAAATATATCTGGACCATATATTCCAGTGATCAACAGCATGAGCATCGATCTACGCAATTGGGTTAAGATGACATGTGTCAGCGAACCTGACCACCCGAGCCCATTAGTCGACTCCTATGACAAACACGGGTTGCTCAAGATGAACTTTAACCCCCCGGATCTTCACGGGACTAAGGCTGAAATGAAATCGGAAAACGGATCCTGTTCTCACTAATGAATTATAAGACTATCAATACTATTCTGAAATAGGAAACAGGATGGATGTGAATTTGTTTAAATGGCACATGGTACATGGTTTTCAAATCAGTGCTTAACCATTGCTACAATATTCTGATCGAACTTTCACAGAGACGTAAATGAACCTTTTCCTTTCTTTTAGGCTATCACTTACGGAGAGTATCTGCCTATAGTTCTCGGTAAGGACCAAATGACAAAGTATGGTTTGGCACTGGGATCAGGCTTTGCTTACGCCAATATCTACAACACAACAACCGATGCCAGCATTCGATCCGCCTTTGCTACGGCGGCTTTCAGGATGGGACACTCAATGATTAGAAGCTTCCTCAACAGCTTTGGTAGATCCTACATCAACCTCGGAAATGATAGATTGAGCGGGAGTTTTGGAAACACGAACCTGATTCTAAACGTTACCAACAGAAATGTAGATAATTATATGAGAGGATTAGTTACGGACGATATGCAGGGTTCAGACAACAAGCTATCTCAGGAGATCACCGACAATCTGTTTGCTGACGGCAATGGGAACAGCATGGATCTGGCAGCGCTCAACATCCAGAGAGGAAGAGACCACGGGCTCCCGTCTTACACCAAGTGGAGGAAGTACTGTGATCTTCCAGACGCTACCCAGTTCTCAGACCTAGCCTCTACAACCCACACAACAAACGCTGTCGATCGTCTTAGAGACGTATACAGGTGAGTCAGACGTCTATATATCAGTTAGTGTGTACGTGCGTGCTCGCACCCGTGTGAGTATACATACAGGTGAGCTGAATTACAGATCCAAACTGAACTTGATGGAGTGAATGTGTGAGTTTACTTTTACGCCGCGTTCAGTAATTTACATATGACGGGATCATGTGGCCAGGTCGCTGACTTGGCTCGTATCTCAGTTGCGTAGATCGGTGCTCAGTCTGTTGATCACTGGATTGTCTGGTCCAGATTCGATTATTTACAGACCACCGCCATATACATGTGGCTTAAATATTGCTCAGTGTGAGGTAAAACTCACTAACCTGACGAAGGTCTTTGGCTGACGAAACTAGCACTGGATATTAGCTCAGTTATGCTACTGTCAGCGAGCGATCTTTCGATAAGCATTGTTTCCTGAACATCAGTTTTAACCGCTAAGTGAAGAGAGTCATTGACTACGTTATAATCTACTGGAACTGAACTTTATCTCTAGTGTTACGATTAGAACTGTTCCCCAAAACACGTGTAGGACAAAACACTGTCATGGTAACCAGATATGTCATGGTTGTTGCTTACAATGCCAACCATTTGTTTTTGTCCGACCCAGACTGGAATATTGTGGAACATGAAAGACTGTTTGTATGATGTTTAACGTCTCATTCAGCAAATTTTCTGGCACAATGACAACGATCTGTAAATATCGAGTCTGGACAAGACAATCCTGTTATTGACTGACGACAACACACCACACACCGGATGAAGAGAATGTGAAAATTCGTTTTAGATACATCATGCTTGTGTTAAATCCAGTGATGATATCAGCTGGATCCTAAAGGGGAGCTTTTTTCTGCCCACAGCATCAGTTTAATTTACCGTTAGGGTTTCATCTCCAGCAATACTGACAACATTGACCTCTACCCAGGAGCTCTGTCGGAGGAACTAGCGCCGGAGGATTGGTCGGTTCACATTTACCTGTCTGATGGCACCGTGAAAGTGTCTGTTGATTGCAGGGGCAAAAAGGTTGGAGCACTGGGCCGCATTCAATAAATCTCTCATTAAACTTGCATACCTGATGCAAAAGAAATCAAAGACGTGTTCCTAAAGATGCTGTAGTAGATGTATCTGCGTCTTTCCAGTGATGTCGACGACATCGACCTGTTTCCTGGGGCTCTGTCTGAGACACCTGTTCCAAGGGGACTTCTGGGACCCACATTCACTTGTCTCTTGGGGAAACAGTTCCAGGCACTGAAGGAAGGAGACCGATTCTGGTTTGAAGAGGACAACGACAATGTTAGATTCTCGCGATGTACGTTTTTCTATACAAACGTGCGTGCGTATATTGTGTTAGCGTTAGTGCATGTGTGCATTAGTGTCTTTGTCTCTGCATGGTAGTGCAGGCTTGCGTGTGCGTGTGTGTATGTGTGTGCATGTATGCTCGCACGCAATAGTGTGTGCATGCGTATGCATGTATGGTTTGTATGTATGCACTTTCTTGCGTGCGAGTGTATGCATCCGAGTGCGTATATGTGCCTTAGTACACCTGAGTGCAAGCAGGTGTATGTTTGTTTGCCTGTATGTACTTGATTCGATTGTGTAATCCTTGTACCTGACAATATGCCCTCGCCCCGCAGCATGTTGTGACATGTTTGCATGAATATTCGGGTTTGAATGGGTCTTCAGTAACCCGTGCTTGTCGAAGAGGCGGTGGTCAGGTTCGTTGACTTGGTTGACACAAGCCACGGGTCATAGAACGATGCTCATGCTGTTGATCACTGGATTGTCTGGTCCAGGTCAGATTATTTAACAGATCACCGTCATATAGCTGAAATATTGCCGAATGCGGTGTAAAGCACCAATCCAGACTGAGACCTCCCTGAGAACAGTAAACACTTTGAAAACACACACATGTTGAAGAGAACTATATATCTGTGCAGCCCAACTGAGGGAAATCCGGAAAGTGACACTGTCACGGGTTGTATGTGACAATACCGATTCCTACAAGATCCCGAAGAACGCGTTCGTCAAGGGACCTCTGTGAGTATATCAATGTATTAGTTACACTGCACAACTTCAACATTGTCAGGACCATTTTAAGTCAATATCCCAATATTATATCACTTTTTTCAGTTTGTGTATATGATTTACTGGGCGTTTTGTAATAAATTTGACATGTTGTCCCTGTACAACCGTTATGCCTATGGGCTGTTACCTACTGGTAACTGTTATCATATGTTAATTAGTGAGTGATATGTGCCTGGACCGCTTTAACATTCATAGTGGGTGGATCAACAAGATTTTACGCCGCTTTTATCAATATCCACGTCACATCACAGGTATGCAACAAATCTGGTTTTCTCAAAATTGGGATACGATGTCATGTATAACCAATTAAGCGAGTCTGGCCACCCGATCCCGTTAGCCGCCTCTTACGACGGGCATGCGTTGCTGAAGACCAGTTGTAACCGGATTATATTCACATGTGTTGTGAACAAGCGTGCAGCAGAGCGAGCCTCATCGGTCCTGCATAAGCCATGAGGGTGACTACTTCAGCACCTGCAATCTTTCTTTATCTTATAGCCATGGGGTTTCCGGAATATAATGGGTTCACGGAAGCTATGTTTTTGTGTAAGGGTCACAAAAATGAATATTGTGGCCGGGTTCGGGAACATAGATAATAGTTCTACCCTGTTGGTCTGTAGATACATTGCGCAGTTAACGATTTCCACAGGACGCAGACACAACTTCGGTATATGCTGGCTAGTCGGTGGGTTTGTTGTTTTACGCCGCACAGCAATATACCAGCTATGTGGCTCGGTCGGCAAATTATCGAGACTGGATTAGATAATCCCGTGATCAACAACATGAACATCGATCTACGCAAGTGGGATACGATGACATGTGTTAACGAAGTCTGTCCGCCCGACCCCGTTAGTATCCTTTAACAATAAGCATGACGATAATGAGTTCTAACCCGGATATTCACGGGTACTATATGCTGATTGTAGTGTTTGACACACTGTTTATTATTTTCGTATTATTTATCAATCCGAAGCTAGTACGTTTCTTGCCCTGTGACATCGCTGTCTCTTGTTTTCATAGTGCCGTTCATTTTTTTAAGAAATCGTCAAGCTTTTCTCTCATGTGGAGACTTTTATGTTTTTGTTCGTATATTGCAAATCACTGCTGTGAATTGCCAAAGGTTTACAACTTACTATTTACCAGATGAATTTACGTCTGCTTGTTTTATCAAATTACCATTTTGTTTGGCACCCGTGGCGAGCCACCTCCTCGTGGTGGGTGCTGGGTAACGCCAAGAGCTCGCCAACACCCCCGTAGTGGACCCGGGGGGATATTTGGTCCACCAACCCGTTTGCCGTGGGTTGCGTCCCGTGTCGGTGGAGGACGGGATCCTGGTGGTTGAGGACACTGGGGCTTTTAACTGCGTTCCATTGCCCAACTTTGGCCCTTACTTCACCTAGACGGGTGGTAGAATCGGCCCGTTTCTATCAATCGGCTGGTCACGCAAAGCCCTGTGCTATAACTCTGTAGTGTTGCACAAAAATTTGAGAATTGTATGTTTATATTTTCTAGCCTTGGCGAATTTCGAAACAGAATTTGAAAACGTTACTGTTTATTATTGCCTAGAGTCGTATCCCAGAAGGCGGTGGCTCATGGGCCAATCTGGTGGAATCATTAATCTTTTAATTTTTCTGCTGGAGTATATCATCCGAGTATCCTTGGTGCTGCAAGCCGGAGACCCGCTTGTTTTTAGCATTGTCCTTGTGATACTCCGTGGTGGGTGGGGAGCTCGGATGATGAACTATTCAACCATAACCATGGCTTCTCAAATCCCCATTACAAAGAAAAAACGTCCACTTGACAATGATCCAGATGATAACGACCAAAGACTGTCCACTTCCATTGATTACTGGCCACGTTTTGTCGTGATTGAGACTCAAGATAACAGCAGACTGAAGTTGAACCCTTTTGCGATACAGAAAGGCATACAAGGAATTGCTGGTGACGTCAAAAATATCAGACGTTTGCGTTCAGGTGCGTTGCTCGTTGAATGCAACAGAAGACAACAAACTACTAACCTGATGTCTACCACCACATTCGTCGGCATTCCAGTATCAGTATCTCCACATAGGACACTTAACACAAGCAAAGGAATCATCAGGGATAGAGATGGATTATTTGCCGACATGTCTGAATTTGATATTGTTTCAGAAATGAAAGATCAAGGGGTCACGTACGTTAAGCGTTTTACAACACGTAAAAACCAGGAGACCATTCAGACTAATACCTACCTCTTTTCATTTTCCTCTCCAGCAGCTCCCAGATCTGTAAAGGCAGGCTATTGTCACATCAATGTAGACACCTATATACCCAATCCATTAAGGTGTTTTAAATGCCAGAAGTTTGGTCATGGTGTTAGTACTTGCACATTGTCTGTTGTGTGTGCTCACTGTGGTGAGAAGACACACACAACAGAAGATTGTGACAGTGACTTTAAAAAATGCACCAACTGCTCAGGTGACCATTCTTCATTTTCTAAACAGTGTCCAATTTGGAAAGAACAAATGGAGATAAATAAAATCAAATTTACACAAAATATATCTTTCTCTGAGGCCAAAAAACTGGTAAAAAGATCTGATCTTCCAGAAAGTTATGCTACAATAGCAAAAACATCATCGGGTTCTAGTTCTAAAACAACATCAACCACAGGCTGCCAAACTACCTTGACTTGGGTCAATTGTGATTCTCCACAGCCTTTGTGCACTGCTATATCATCACAGACTGAGGAATCACTTCCTAGTACCTCAAAGTCGTCTTCTGATCACAAATCATCAGCATCTCAGTCACATTCAAAGTCTCAATCAACAGCTGATAGTCGACAAACGGTGAAAAGTAAACCGAAGCCAAAGCCTGATGCTTCAAAACAACAAAGTGGCAGAGCTCCTAAGGGGTCACAAAATAAAGTTCAATTGTTTAATAAATACGGGTCTCTTGAAGACATGGACGTTTCTGAAAACGTCCATTCTAGGGCACATAGCTTGTCGCCCTCCAAAAGAGTGCGGGGTAGATCCCCCATAAATCCCCCCAAAAGATAGTTTATTCCAATAATATTGTACAGTGGAACTGCAGAGGATTAAGGACTAATGTACATGAATTACAGCTATTAGTCCAAGATTTTACACCTTCAGCGATATGTCTCCAAGAGACATATTTAAAACAAACAGATATATTTGACCTTCGTCATTTTAATGCATATCATTGTTTTTCGCCTCCGGGTGATAGAGCCACTGGGGGATCATCCATTCTTGTCAGACAAAATGTTATTCAAAGCCCTGTTTCGCTTGTTACTAATATGCAGGCTGTTGCAGTAAGAATTACTTTACATGTAGCGTTTACACTTTGCTCTCTTTATATTTCGCCGTCTTCGGCGTTTGCCAAAACCGATCTTCAAGCTCTATATGATCAACTGCCGAAGCCCTGTATTATAATGGGAGATTTAAATGGGCACAACCCACTCTGGGGTAGTGTAAATACAAACACTAAAGGTAAATTGTTGGAGGACTTTTGTTCTGACAATGATTTATGTATTTATAATGATGGTTCCAACACATATTTACACCCTGGTACAGGGACTTATTCTGCTCTCGACTTGTCACTCACAAATTCAGAACTACTTAATGAATTCGAATGGTCAGTCCACGATGACCTCTGTGGAAGTGACCATTATCCTACTGTATTAAAAGCTGTTACTCCATCTGATGTTCCTCCATCATCAAGGCGGAATTTTAAAAAGGCTAACTGGGCTTTATATGAAACACTGTGTTCTGAAAAACTTAAACCCCAACGTTTTATTGACGTTCCCGATGCTATTAAATGTTTTTCTGATGAATTGAACTCCATAGCTGATGAGTGTATACCAAAGTCCTCTGCAGTTCCACATATTCGAAAACCATGGTTCAACGATGACTGCAAACAAGCTAGGAAGGCAAGGAAAAAAGCAGAACATTATTTCCGTCGCCATCCAATGGTGCATAATTTGAATAAATTTAAAATTTTAAATGCTAAAGCGCGGCGTACGTTTAAACAGAACAAACGCCAATCTTGGCAAAATTATGTATCTAAAATAAATTCTCGGACACCCATGTCCAAGGTATGGAACATGGTCCAAAAAATTAAAGGTAAAGGTACTAAATCTACTGTCCATCATCTTAAACATGGAGATCAGTTACTTACGGATAAATCAGATATTGCAAATAGACTGGGCGAAACCCTCGCTAAACACTCTTCCTCCTCTAATTATTTACCTAAATTCCAGCAGTATCAAAAACAACAAGAAAAGAAAACTATCAATTTCAATTCTGATAACGGGGAAGATTATAATGAAACGTTTTCTATTCATGAACTCCATACTGCTCTTGATCAGGCTCATGACACTGCTACAGGAGCTGATAACATACATTATCAACTCCTGAAGCACTTACCAGAATCCTGTTTGGAGACGCTGTTATCAATATTTGATGATATTTGGACTTCCGGGAAATTTCCTTCTTCATGGCGTGATGCCATAGTAGTTCCAATACCTAAACCTGGACGCGATCATACGGATCCATCTAATTATCGTCCGATTTCATTAACTAGCTGTGTTTGCAAGACCATGGAACGCATGATAAATAATCGACTTGTTTGGTACTTAGAAACAAATAACCTTATAACAGATATACAATGTGGTTTCCGTAAAAACAGAAGTACTGTCGATCACTTAGTGCGTTTAGAATCATTTGTGAAAAATGCACTAGTCAATAAACAACATGCTGTGTCTATCTTTTTTGATCTTGAGAAGGCATATGACACAACCTGGAAGTATGGCATTCTGAGAGATTTACATGATTTCGGTTTGCGAGGTCGTTTGCCTGAATTCATAGGCAAATTTTTAAATAATAGACAATTTCAAGTCCGAGTGGGTTCTATCCTGTCTGATCATTACAATCAGGATCAGGGAGTTCCACAAGGCAGTATTTTGTCAGTCACACTTTTTAGTATAAAGATAAACAGTTTATCAAAAGTTTTAAACGATTCAATTGATGGATCGTTATTTGTGGATGATTTTAATATTTCTTGTCGTGGTAAAAATATGCATACCATTGAACGACAACTACAGTTGTGTTTAAACAAAATTAATAAATGGTGTCTTGAAAACGGCTTCAAATTTTCTAAATCGAAAACTAACTGTATACACTTTTGTCGTAAATATATACCACATAAAGACCCTGAACTATCTCTAGATGGCACACCAATTAAAGTTGTGAAGGAAGCTAAGTTCTTGGGTCTCATTTTTGACTCACACTTAACGTTTTTACCGCATATTAAATCACTTAAGACTAAATGCCTGAAAGCTCTTGACTTGTTGAAAGTGGTTTCAAATTCAAAATGGGGAGGGGATCAAGCTACCCTTCTCCATCTATATCGATCTCTCGTGCGTTCGAAACTCGATTATGGCTCCATCGTCTATGGTGGAGCCTGCAAAAGCAACTTAAAACTATTAGATTCAGTCCATCATCAAGGTCTAAGACTTTGTCTTGGCTCCTTTCGAACTTCACCTGTTGACAGCCTGTATGTCGAGGCTGACGAACCATCTCTTGAGCAGCGACGTATAAAATTAGCTTTACAGTATGTAACAAAACTATATTCAAATGAGTCCAACCCTGCATATAACTGTGTTTTCAATCCTCTGTATGAGGATTTACACAAAAAGAAATCTTCTCTTGTTCCGCCTCTGGGTTTAAGAATAAAACCACTTATTTCTGCTGCCAGCATTGAGCTGGAAAACATAGCTCCTTCCCGTCTTCTTTCTTCTCCTCCTTGGCAGTTGGTTAGGCCACAAGTTGACCTAACATTGACGACTTTTAAAAAATCAGAAACGAATGAATTACAGTATAAACAAGAATATAATCAACTGAAACATAAATATAGCAATTATAAATCCTTATTTACAGATGGGTCCAAGGGCGGTGGCGCAGTTGCTTGTGCCACTGTCATTGGATCCAGAACAATATCTTCTCGATTACCAGATAATAGTTCTATTTTTACTAGGGCTGGATATTGCCCTGATTTTCATATTGCGATATATTGCAATAATTTTAGAGATATTGCAATATATTGCGATATATTGACTAGGGGGTTTCTGCCCATACACATACATCATAAATTCATTATAGCTCTCTGTGTGTGACATCAAGGTCTAAGTTACCGTTACACCATTCATTCAGGCGCCCTGTGTATCGCTGTAAGCCAGTGGTTTACAGATAAATAACAAGATATGGAGACAACATGGAATGTTTAATTGAAGTATTGCAGTTTTGTGAACACAATAATAAAGGTAACAGAAATAAAATAAATATGTTTTGGCACTTTGGTTGTTTAATAGCCTCCAGACTGACCTAAATTTAGAAAAGTATAACATTTTGTAACAAATGATAACACTATGGAAACATAAAAATAGTTGAATCAAAGGCAAGTCTGCCACCAGTAATCTGTCAAAGTTGTCCACATTAGTGGAAATGCACCCATTACCACAAACGAAAATAAAGTTCAGTTGCACACTTTGCGAAATCATTCCTCACACAAACTGTTCACTTCAAGTTCTTCTTCAGGAACAGAAGCATGTCCAGATTGTCGGGCTTCAGTGAAGCTCTGTTGGGTGTAATAATGTCTCCAGCTGTGGAAAATGCGCGTTCAGAGGGTACGCTTGTGGCTGGGACACAGAGCATCATTTTCACAAACACAGCTAGGATTGGAAACCTCAACTGATTTACTTTCCACCACCCCAAACTATCACTGCTGAGGGGAATCGGGCCGTCATTAAAGTACCTGTCAACATCACGTTTTGCCAAATCGAAAGGCGATTGGGCAGGTTCATCATCAACAATAAATACGTCACCAAGGATTCCCTCCAACAGACTAGGTTTACTGGTGAAACTGTTACCTTCAGAGTCTACTGCTTGTTTTGATGAAGTAGTGATGTCTGTGGAATCCTTACATTCAGGTTTCACATTAACAGGCACATTTTCCTCAATGTATGGGAGGTTAGGGAGAGCAGGGATAGATTCTGTGGGTTCAGTCTTTACAGTGAGTAGCTTGCGCTTTTCTGTAATCAGTCTGGCAGTCTCAGTCGTGACCTTTTTAAAAACATCATACTTTTCTTCATCACTGAGGAAAGGCAAATGTTTAAACCTTGGATCCACTGCTGATGCACAATACAGCAAATCTGCCTGTTTGACATATCTTGGCTGAAGGTCTGATGTCATGATCTCTTTCATTTCCTTGATGGTGGCACTATCTGCATCGTCAGGTCTCAGTGCAACAGTGAGAAGGTGATGTTTCAGAGGCATAATGACAGAGGCAGTTGGTGTACCTTCAGAGCAGAGAAGTGTTGTCATATCTTTCATTGGTTTTAAGAAATGGACAACCTCCTCTGCAAGACTGATTTCATTATCAGTTAGTGACGGTAAATCTCCCTTTGTCTTGGAAGTTTCCTTTGCCACAAGCGCAGTAATGATAGCTTCCCGCATTTCCAAAAATCTTGCCACCATGTCAAAGGCGCTGTTCCAGCGTGTCACACAATCAATGATAAGGTCATGGTTTGGGAGAGCGAGAAGTACAGCCCTATCTCGCAGGACTTGATTTGCTGGTGGACTGCGATGAAAGAATCCAACAATTTTTCTCATCTTTCCTAGGATATGTGACACCTCTTTCACCTTGAGGGACTTTTGCACAGCGAGGTTGAGTGTATGTGCTAGACATGGTACATGGAGGTTGGACTTGCACAGGTTTACAGCCTTAGTTATGTTTGCTGCATTGTCTGTAGTGACAGGGGGAAACCCAACAGTAGTGTTGACCCGCCAATTCTGTACAGCACTTTGTAATTCATCAGCAATGTTCTGAGCTGCAACATGAAATATAGAATATCATATTAATTTTAATCTTTGATCAAATTAGACGAATTCAGTAAGTTTTAGTAACATTCATGCAAACAAATGTATATTTAAATCTGGAATCTTAAAAAGTAAAATCAATATTGAACCACTTTCAGTTAATATTGATTACTGAATGGGTTTCTGAGCAATGTTTTAAGGGATTCGTTTGGATGGAATGGATTCATAAATAAATTTGCAAAGATAATTCCTTATACAAATTTGTAAAATTGTTTGGATTTTTTTTTGACAGCTTGTAACATTCACTATCCCAATGTGCCACCATATTGATACGGCATTCAGTGATTTATCAAAAGAACAAATGCTTATTTAATATTTACACATTCAATTACCTGTGTGGCTTTCATTGAGGACACGTGTCTGAAGAACTAAGTTGACAATTTCCCAGTCCTTGTTGATATGGCATGAAGTGATAGTCAGGTAGCTATCTGTAGCACAACTCGTCCAGCCATCGGTTGTTAACGCAACCTATGTAATTATACAGAATGGTGGGTTTCAAAGAACAAAATCTGTGCAGAGTTACAGGCGGTAAGATTGATAATTCGTTTATTCAATGATAAATAAAAGAAAGATTCAGTCTAAAATTTTAATTGATCATTGAAAGATACTGTGATGTGGCTTCCATATGTACAAGAATCTTCTCCCCAAATGTAATATTTTAATTATTTATGATTTTTTTATGTCAGTGAAACAACACAACATTCAAGCAAGTTGAAGCAGTTAAGAATGACTCTACTACACAAACCACATACCTGTTCAGCTTCCTTCAGTTGTATCAGAATTTGTCTCTTTGTCTCTTCATACATCTGTGGAATGATTTTATTGGCAAACGTATACCGTGAGGGACAGCGGTATTTGACATCTAACTCAGACAGGAGTTCTCGAAATTCATGATCGTCTACAATCGAGTACGGCCGAAGTCCTCTTACGATGAAACGTGCTATCTTGTTTGTGATTGACATCGCTCTAGGTGAAGTGGCCGAGTACTCCTTCTTTTTTTCGAACACGTGGGTGATAGTCTGTTGTAAACACTGTGGCGCACACTCGGTAAGCACTTCTGGCTCAAGTTTCACTTTCCCTTTCCCCAAAGTGACAGTCTGAGACGACATAATCTGTTTCTTGTGGTGAATACGAATGTGGGAGCTCAGATTGCTTGTTCCCCCGCTGTATTTGACATTTACGTTACAGCTATTGCACACAGCTATGTTCTCTTCAACCTTACCATCAGAGATGCGTTTTTTGAGTCCGAAATATTTCCAAACATCACTTTTTCCACGCTTGTTAGGAATTACCTCGTATTCTCGAGGGGCATCCGCCATTTTGTTGCTAGGGAAATCAAGGGCAGATAATTCAAGGGGAGCTAACTCTGGATGACCCAATATATTGCAGAATTCGAACCAATATCGCGATATTCGTATCGTGGGACTCTATACCGGTATATACCGGTTTACCGGTAATATTGCACAGCCCTAATTTTTACAGCAGAAGCTAACGCCATATTAACAGCTCTCAAATATATTCAAAGACACCCTAAACGTAAACAATATATAATCTATTCCGACTCTCTTTCTTGCCTTCAGGCTATTAAAAATATCTCTTGTAAACATCCACTTTTAATAGAAATTATTGAATTGTATAATAATCTTGCCACTGGCCAATACGACATCGTCTTTTGTTGGTTACCCAGCCACGTAGGTATTTCCGGTAACGCAATGGCCGATCTTGCTGCCAAGGCAGCACTCAACAAATCTGTGACACCACTTCTTATTCCATACTCTGATTATAAAGCTAGCATTAGAACTTACATCCGTGATCTGATGCAGAAGAAGTGGGACACCCAAGTAGGTATAAATAAATTACATGAAATAAAACCGTATATAGGTTACACTTACTTGGGTTGTCAGTCCAGATTTGAAGAAGTTATTTTAAGACGATGTCGTATTGGCCATACTAGATATACTCATGTGCACCTTTTGAAAGGTGAGGATCCTCCGTTTTGTATCCCTTGTGATGAGAGAACCACGGTCAAGCATATCCTGCTTGACTGTGTTGAATTCTCCATCACAAGGGATAAGTATTTTACAGTTAAAACAATGAAGGATCTTTTTACTAGCGTTAATTCATATTTAATTATTGGTTTTTTAAAAGAGATTGATTTTTGGGTTGAATTTTGAATGTTATGTTGTGTAAATAGATGTATTTTAATTATTGGAAGTTTGGATTAGTAACTTGAATTGTTGGTGGCTGTACCCTCGAAGGGGGTTGAAGTATTGTAAAATTATTGTCCTCCTGAGAGGGTACGTAAGTCCAAAAGCATTCACAGTAAATTTAAACTTTCCACTGTTCTTAATCGTAGTATATGTGTATTTTTAATTTTTGGCTAGATGTGACTAAATTGCTGACAGCTGAGGGGATGATGTAAATCCAACTAGGGTCCATGCAGGTAGCAAAGGTACTGTAAGTCCCCATGGCCCCTAGTATGGTGATCTACCTTCAGTTGTTGGCAATCTATAGCCTGATTTTATGTTGTATTGTCCGAATAGTGATATTAGTTTTAACATTCCACACTAGTTTTAATCCCAGTTGTGATATTCTAGTTGTTTTACTGTCCCTCGTTGACAGGTTTTTTATAGTATCCATATATTTCACTTCAGTATTTAACGTTCTCGTCACGATATGGCTGAGATATTGCCGATGTGACGTTAAATATTAACTCACTCACTCACCATTTTGTTTTGAGACTGAGTGAATAAGTGAATTTAGTTTTACGCTACTTTTAGCAATAGTCGACCAATAAGACACATTGGACCCTTTTGAAGAATAGAACCCGGGTCTTGACGAGCTAGCCGTGAAGCTCTCCCCCTGCCCCCCCCTCGAGACTGATAACTAAAGGGACGCGTCAAACGTAATTCTAACAATATGATGATTACAACATGGACCTGTGACTCAACTTCCTGTTGAGATTTTACGTAATTTTGTGACTTTTCCAAAAAGTTTCATGGGGAACATTCATGACCTGTCTGGGTCACGAACTCATGCATGTTCCTCAAAAGCTAACCGTGCATATTTTTCATAACAGCGTCTGGTGCCATTCTCTTGATGAGATGAACCTGGCATACTGGAAGGAGCACAAGCCTCTTGGACAATGGACGCCTTGGCAGCAATGGGGCGCATGCAACAGTGGTCGACAGTCCAAGACACGCTCTTGCACCACGTGTCTGTGCGTCGGTAAAGATGCCAAGAAGAAGGCGTGCGTGAATCCGTGTGATGAAGGAAGCTGGGGCCCATGGAGCGAGTGCAATCGTGGACGACGTACCAGGCACTGTTCTTGTAAAGACGGGTGTTCGCGAAGGCGCAGGTCATCGGAACGCTTGGACAAAGGGGAAGCTGCTACAATGTCTCAGGGTCGTGTGTTTGGCGACGAGGACACTGTAAAGGCCACTGCATGTATGTGTTCTGGTCTTGCTAATCAGGACATGCCATGTGTTTAGATGCTGGTGATGAACATGACCCGAATTGAGACCTTTAGCTTACATGAAGCACGAAATTAAATATACTCTTAAAAAAAGTAAGGGATAATGAGCTTTCAATTTGGATAGGAAGTGTACACGTAAACCAACGTTTCAAGGAACGTTATGAACGCACCACAATTTCCCTCTATTATCACCCTAAACACAACTCATGATATGCACGTGCGCAACGCAGTAGCCCCATAAACGTGCATGGGGTCCCATTGGGGTCATTCTTGATTTTGACGTTTTTTCAAGAATGTTGAGATATCACTTAGAACATTAATTTTGACACTCATCATATATCATACATTTGTTAGTGTTTGTTTCTAGTCGTTTGTTTTAAAATGAAAATCGTATACTTGCAAATTACATGTCATACATCAAAAGCGACTACATTCCAAATAACTATGGTTGTAAATAAGTGGAAATGGTGATGCACTCTCAAAACATTTAATAATATTATATAAACATTTATTGACTCAGACAAATCTCCAAAATATTTTAATCGTAAATAAAAAATTGAAGACCCCCTACTTTTTTTGAAGAGTATATATGGTTTGATCAATGGTAATACAAGAAAGGAACTCTTTGTGTAAGAAGTTTGTAAAGTCGCACCTATTGCAATATAGAAATTGTCTGTCCATAAAGATGTTCTCTGCAACTTAGGAATAACAAGTTTTTAGAACTTCTCCATTTTGCAGGTGATCGCAATATAAAACTGATCTAAAATGAAACGAATATATTTTTTCAAAGATTAATTACTTTACGGTACCATGGGTCATAATGTCTATCACCTTTATCATTTTTTGCATGCAATGCCCATTATCTATGACAATGCCTATAATCTTACTCTTGGTATTTGGGTATTGTAGTACTAATATGCTGCCTTGCACTGAGAACGTTGGTGCTTACACGATATAATTAAACTTTTCAAAAACCATTTTCTTTCCATTCACTTATTCGGAGTAACCATGTTGTCATTACATGTACCTGTGGAGATCCAAGTTAAATTCAATCTTCAGCAGCCCATACTTGTCGTAAGAGGCGACTACTGGGATTGGTCGTTCAGGTCTGTTGACTTGGTTGACACGTGTCATGGTATCCCCAGTGCCTTGATTGATGGCCAGGATACCAATCACTGGATTGTCTGGTCCGGACTCAATGCAGACCGATGTCATATATTGTAGTGCCGCGTTAATCAAACAATAAAGAAATCCATTCCGAAATGAAAATGATTGTACATATGCCTACCTGTTTTCGATCCTTGGTTAAATTTGTCGAAGCAGCCTATCTTTTGGTGAGAGGGAGCACGAACGGTGGTCAGATTGGACTTGTATTCGTATAATTGTACCTGATCGTGTGGTCGTTGTATTTATATGGTCTCTGGTTTATATGGTTCAAATGCGATTTGTAACAGACACCAGTCACAGTGATGGACGTTGTCTGATTATTTTGGGACTATAGACTCTATGAGTGTTTATTTCATCTGATTGGTTAAATGGCAACTTGACCTTAAACAACTTGATAAAATCATGTGTGACCTCATGTGAAGTCAACGTGACGAGCCACAGACCTCATTTGACTAAATATAGAAATGTAAGTGAATGTTGTAATGCATTGTGACGATACTGACTCAGAGTTGTTTCCCTTATCAAACAGTGAGTGAGTTATAATTTATAATCACATTGGCAATATTTCAGCCATATCATGAATTAGATTCTAAAAAAGCTGCCAACGAAGAGCAGTAAACTAGATTATCACAGAATGAGAATCAAAATTGAAAACTACCTTGGAACCGTTAACAAACTGTTATGGAAAATGCACAAAATTGTCAAACAGTATGAGAAAAGAAGGGTAACTAATGTCACCATAAATCATTCATTGATTTATCGACTTGGACAAGGCATATTCATCTCCGTCCCGACTCAACCTCAAGTGAAGCCAATGCTTATATGGGATTGTATTTGACAAAGAATTTTACACGATCTGATTGTACATTAATGCTTGCTTTTGCCTCGGAGGCAAGAAGGGTAAACTGTACTAAGCTCATGTGGTAACCGTTCAACGTGACCTTAGGGTATTACAATGACCATAGTTGACGATGTAGACCGTAGTCCACGCAATGGTCATACAAAGCATACATACCTCTCGAAAACTGGGGATTTGATTCGATTTCTGTGGTCAGTAAAGTGAAACTGAAAATGCATGGTATTCCCTGAAATAATTGAGAAAGGCTTTAAGGCAAATATGTAAATTTAAATGAGTATGTTGACATGATTCTCTGTCAGTCTGAAACCTCCTTGCCCTACGACCCCTGAAGGTTCGGATTAGAATAATGGCTTTCAGTAACCCATGCTTGTAAGAAGCAACTGACGAGATCGGGTGGTCAGACTCATTGACTTAGTTGACACATGTCATCGCTTCCAAATTGTGTAGATAGATGCTCATGCTGTTGATCACTGTACCGTTTGTGGTTCAGACTCGATTATTTACAGACCGCGGCCATAAAGCTGGACTATTGTTGATTACCTGACTCACGCCTTGCCCTTGCCTTGCCCTGAATGTGCCTCGGTAGACTACCGATCAAAGTAATATTCCACGTATTTCTTTATATCCTCAAAATTTCTAAGCCGGTCTTGTTTATGCTGCCCTTCATCAGTCACCACACATTCTCAATATTCTTAAGATCTAGGTTGAAGCTGGGCAAGTCTATAACTAGAACATTCCTCCGAAAACCATTTTTTCTGGATTGTTATCGTGCTGGGAAATCCAATTATCTTCTTACCTGGGGCTGATGGAAGGAAGCCAGACAGAACTTTCATCAGAAAAGAAAACTTTATCCAAATCCTAATTTTCGTGAGCCCTAAACCAGTTTAAACTGTTTTTCGCGTTGAGAGCTTTTCCACCCAGTTAGGTCTTTGTAATTCTTTTCTAAGGGGTTCATTACAATCATCTAGAACCAGCTTTAAAATGGGAGACGTCTGCTACACGAAGGGAGAGAACTCTTGATGTAGACGGGTTTATTCTTAAACTTACAAGAGTTGCCTCCCATATTCACGAGTACCGTACTCATTCTAAAATTCCATCATCAGTATTAGGAAACAAAGGTGTTATCCATAACTTCTTGGAAAACTGTATTCCAACGAAACAAAAGCTCTCATAGCTATAGCTATCCATAGTGTCAGCAATGACAGACAGCGATACCCTTGATATGTTTATCTACACATACCCACTCCACCCTCATCGCCCGGCCCCACCCAAAACGTCACTGTGGACTCAGACCCTTGAAGATCTGGGTTAGAACTGATCTTCAGGCACCCATACTTGTAGTAAGAAGCGACTAAATGGAGGGCAGAGGTCAGGGACGCTGAGCCAGTTAACACGTGTCCTCGTATCCTAATTGGGTAGATCCCTCATGATTCTGATCACTGGATTGGCCCGTCTAGAATGGATTATTCATATAACTGAATTATTTCTGAATGAGGCATAAAACAACAAACAGTATGGGCCGTAGACTGCCCTCAAACGAACGCGGACATTCATTCAACTGAATGAATGACCGATTATTTCACCTCATAAAATTTCTGACCCCGTGCCACGACAAATACCACCGCCTTGAACCATGAAGCCAGAATCACCAGAATAGAATCCGTGTTGCACTCTGTACATCAGGTACTACCCAATGGCTCTTGACCAACCAACCCGGAACTTCCGCAACAAAAGCTATCAATACTACCCCAAATACTCTGGACAAAGCCGCGAGGGACGATTGCCATGCTTCGCTAGTCACTTAACAATACAGCTGATACTATCAGATCTGGAAGTAAAGCACTCCAACCCGTGAACATACAGATGGCATCGACAAGTTAAAGATTATAATTTAAAGCATCTTTTCATAGAAAATAGAACGACTGTGTCTGCTATGTGTTGATGGAAATGCGCTCTTTTCAGTGTTGTCATAATGTGTTGAAGTTGTAAATGGAAACGTCTCTGTTCAAACATTTGTTTTTTTAGTTAAAAAAAAAGAACCACAATTCCATTACCTAGTTACCATAGAGTTGATTTAATGCTGAATTAATGTAGAGCATACACCCCCCTGCTATACACCAGGACCCTTATTCTCGAAACACTATGAATTCGTAACTTTGATCGAAGCCAATGCGTTAAGAATGGGCCTAAGAAGTTCATAGGCTACAAACGTTTCTAGAATAAAACGCCAGGAACATTTCCCAACTGATACACAATATCTCCCTGTGACTAGGTCTGTTCATGTCATGGCGGATGTGACAATTTAACTTTCAGATGATCAACTTGCGTCCTCTGTCGAGCACTATTTCAACAACTCCAGCCTTTAGTGATGACATTTCACATCTTTTGAGGTAAAATTCAGCCATGCTTCTTTAAAAAGCGCCATGCGATTCATACTTAAAAGGTTTTCGATGGTGCACGCAATTAAAGGTCTCATAAAGCTTTCAAAACGTTTTATAGTGGACGCAAACGCACAAGTGACAAAAATGATGTTCAGTACAATTCTCTACTTTGTGGAAATACATATCTACGATTTTTTAAAGAAATTAGCCAACTTTTCTATGTTGTGTTCATAACTGGTGCCACCGGTTGGGCTGCAATATCTCACATTTGATATCAAGACTATTTTGATGAACACATGAACATATGAACACATTCCTGTTTACAGTCGGGATTGTACAATTGGCTCTACCATTTTTAGGATTGTGAAAGTGTATTGCCGGTAAAGATCCTGTTAAACATTAAAAAGATTCCCAAGAAACTTGAATTGTAAGAGTCCAAATTACAAGTTTAATATAGGGCGTGTGATATTTTGAGCAGCATGGGATGTTTCTCATAAGATGAACGGATAACTGCCTGTGCCACCCCCAGGCGATGGGACTGTGTCTGTGTTCCTCTTCTTTGTGAGTGTTTAGACATGCATGACAATGTTTGTAGGTTTTGTCTCGTCTACACGAATGAATATTGAGTTTAATGGGAACAGCGCAGCATGGTCCACCGCCATGACCGTGTAGTGCTTATATTACCCTGGAAAACATATGATTTCAGAGTATTAAACCTGGCCATAGATGGATGTTTTGTTGCCTTTAATTTCATAGTGCCTACCAACATGTCCGGTTTCGTGAAGGAAGTAGTTTCTCATTGGCTGGAGGTGAGCGAATTACAAATGAGAATCCAAAATATGATTCACTTTAAAGAGATGAATACAATTTAATATATTTGTATATTTTTCTGCTTCAGCTTTGTAAACACGTGCCTGAAATAGGTCACTGTTCGTCTTGAAGGAGTGGTTGTTGTTTAATTTCACATCCACAGTCACAGTGAGTGAGTGACTGAGTTACGTGGGCGTTTTGAAATCACTAAAAGAGGCTAACAAAGTTAGCGTTCGTTTCACAATCTGATTACGACGCAGAAGCATTTTTTCTGATTTAAGGATACTTCGAAAGTGTGTTTCTGGTATGACGCAAAACCAGTTTTTAAATATTTTAGGATGTTTTTTGAAAGTCTTGCTAATCTACACACTGTATTGCCGCAGTGATCTTCACGGTGTCTGGAAAGTGTTGCGAGAGTCTTTTGATGAGACTATTAAATATCTCCGTTCGTTTGTTGATATGATTCATGTAGTACCCATTACACTGCTCGTATATTCAGTTGGCAGCTTCTCGTACCATGGGCCGGAATTCCTGTTGATTTAAATACTCCATAACTCGATATCATTTGCTTGCTAACGAGGGTACTATTGACTCCTATTTCCATCAACATATACAGAGTGGAACAATCAAGTTAATATGGGCTACTACACACCAACAGAAACAAACTGGAACAATCAAATTGATGTGGGTTACTATTCACCAACAGAAACAAAGTGGAACAATCAAGTTAATATGGGCTACTATTCACCGACAGAAACAAACTGGAACAATCAAATTGATGTGGGTTACTATTCACTAACAGAAACAAAGTGGAACAATCAAGTTAATTTGGGCTACTATTCACCAACAGAAACAAAGTGGCACACCCAGTTGCAAGACCATGTGGACTAATATTTTCATCAACAGAAACAAAGAACAATCAAGTTAATATGCGCTACTATTTCCACCAACAAAAAGAACAATTAGAGGAACGGAGTTAATATGGTCCACTATTTCAACGAACAGTTAATAAAGTGACACAATCAAGTTAATATGAGCTACTATTTATTCACAAGAAACTATTTTGGACCACGCCCATTTGCTTTGAAAGATATGAGGAATGTTCGGTGTCATTGGTTGTTTATCGGCCTTTATTATCATTAGACAAATAAATGTCTGTGTAATGACTGAATAGGTCACCGAGAAATGACTTGGCTTCACTACTGGCAGATCAAAACAATACTTCCGTTCTTTTAGCATTCATAAATGTGCCAATCCCGCGCCCTAATACCAAACATATTTTAGCGGAATTGTACTTTGCAAATAGGTTAGTAACGTTTCATGCAAACCATGGTGTTTTCACTCCAAATGTGTTACATAATATATATGTACAGTGTAATTAAATTTGATGAGAGCTTATTGACTTTAACTGTGTATATGTTCGTGGCAAATGGACCGATTGCTGACCAGGTTACATTCCCTGTACCAAATCCAAGATCCTCACAGGAAATAACACAAACTGAATCTTAAACAGTCTTTCAAATATTGTTCTGATTCCACTTCCAACATTGGATTCTCAGCATCTAGTCACGCTCAGGGAGCACGGGTAGCCCCACCGATTAATACAGTCAGTTTATTCAGGATACAAGCAGAGGGTTCGACTCCTGATAAACACCGGGATTCGTAGGTTTCACCAGGAGACATGCTTTTCATTAGGGCTGAGTGTTTTTTTATATCTTTACTACTTTATTCTAGAAGGAAGATGAAACAAAATTCAACACGTCTGTTAGGTTCAACTACAAAGCTCAGTTATTTCAAAGCTGATATCTTTTTCTTTTTCTGTTTTTACGGTGAGGTCGTGGAAAAGGGTATGACAAGTACAAACAAATTAACCAGCAGCGCTGTGTCCTTGTAAAAGGTTGTGATTGGTCATGACAAGAATCCGGGTTGTCTACATTTCATACCAGGTTGTGATGTTGTTTCATGCTTCGAACCCCGTTCTGAAACCATCCCGCGGCTAAATGACTTGATCTGTCACAGATAGTTTCATCTCATAAGTGATTACCTCACAACACTCACTCCTATTCAACACGCACATATATCTACCCCAAAGCACTGGTGATAGTCTATAAAGTACACGTGTACATTCTACAACACACATAGCACTCTGTCACGCACATATGGCTATCCATCACTCACACATGGTTATCTGTCACGCACATATGGCTATCCATCACTCACACATGGTTATCTGTCACGCACATATGGCTATCCATCACTCACACATGGTTATCTGTCACGCACATATGGCTATCCATCACTCACACATGGCTATCTGTCACGCACATATGGCTATCCATCACTCACACATGGTTATCTGTCACGCACATATGGCTATCCATCACTCACACATGGTTATCTGTCACGCACATATTTATCCATTTCGCACATGTCCTTCTCGCATTCATGGTGATCTTACGCCTGGTTGTACATCTCGCAAAATGTCAATGGTTATCTTATAATGGTTAGAATAGTGTGTAGGTGGTATATGGTGAGAATACAGCTGGTTTAAAAAGAGCAAGCAGCATAGTCTATGACTTGTACACGGTGAGCATACAGCTTGTCTAAAATGAGAAAGCAGGATAGTGTGTGGGTGGTAAATGGTGAATATACAGCCGGTTTAAAAAGAGCAAGCAGCATAGTCTATGGGTTGTACACGGTGAGCATACAGCTTGTCTAAAATGAGAAAGCAGAAGAGTGTGTGGGTGGTATGTGGTGAGTATTCAGCTGATCTAAAGAGAGGAAGCAGCATAGTGTGTAGGTGGTATATGGTGAGTAAACACCTTGTCTAAAAAGGGGAAGCAGCATAATATATGGGTTGCATACGGAGAGCATACAGCTGATCTAAAATGAGAAAGCAGCATAGTGTGTGGGTGGTATATGGTGAGTATTCACTGGCAGTAACGTTATTTAGTTTTAGTAACAGGAGGGTGGGAATGGGATCTAAACAGCTGCTCACTTCAATATTTTTCAGATACATTCATGAAGACAATTAACGAAAAAATACCAAAAGCTATCATATTTGATTTGTTCATTTTTTTCTAATCCCATCATATGTTGCTCCAAGGAGCTCATTCGCAAAACATATGGTTTTATATGTTTTTGGAAGTAAAGCAGTTTAGGATATACTGCAAGAGCGTGTTTTAGTAATAAGTAATATAATGAGATTTTAAGTATATCTCATGTACAGGGCATGTATATATTAAAATCTATACGAGGTCACAACGCAAATTCTACGTATACCCACCTTATTTTACCTCACACAACCAATGTTTACCCACCCACCCGTCCATAATATATTTAACATCCTGGAGATCGTTCCTTGACCTCTTAATGACCTTATCGTTGATCCATCAGACATATGAAATGATTGCATGTCCGACACGCTTCACTGCCCCGGCCAACTGTAAAATAGTTTATCTTATACATGTCAAGGTAAATCTGCAGGATGTTGAACGGAACAGTGTGATTGGTTGGTTCTGCATGTCACGTGTCATTTTTGTTTGTATTTATAAGCAGGTAATATTATCAGTAAACGCTGCAGATTTATGCTATATTTCCATCCACTGGAAAGGTACGTTGCGCTACCGTTGACAGCTTATTTGATTACGACCTCAATTCATTAACATAAATATGTAAAATTTATTTGAAAATATTTCAAAGATAGTAACTGAGTATGATCTTGAATAGATGTAAGTATTATACGTGAATATGCTTTATTTAAATATTGGTAACGGGCATATTCAAATATATAATTTTAGATATTTCTTACTGCGGGTGTTTATTGTTGTTCATGCAAAGTCAAACATCTTGTGTCGAACTAATTCTTGGCTAACGTACGTTATCTCGAACTAAACGCTTGGTCACTTCCATTGCCTAGTTTCGCTTACATCGAGTATCGGGAAAATAGGAGTACTTAAACAGCTACATTCATATTCGAGACAGCGGTGTTTGACAGTACATGTATATTCCAGGAGGCAGATTGTATTTTTCCGACAAAAGCAATACATGTTACCGGATGATATAGCCATGAAATACACACACATTCAAAGCGGTTCCTTATGTTTCGTATTATGATTCGCCCTTGCTTTCTCGTATGTCTTGATACATAAACAGTCGGGTAAAAAGAACTAATACTATCAAGTTTGATGATGTTTGCAAATGAAGAAATGGTTATTCGATTTTCATGTACCTGATACAGGTTTACAGTAAAAATACCTTAAGCTTACAATGTTTTGAAGACTGTATTGAACGTGTTGTGTTTTAATAGTGAGTTTAATGTTTAAGGGAATGCTTTCCATTCCCCGATAGTTTGGTGTTAATTGTTTATAATTATCCTGTGCGCTTGCTCTGTTTCTAATAATCATAATTATTAAAAGGAAATTTACAGTGTGTTTCTTGATATTTCTCAAAAAAGGACGTTTACATGTTTACAAGATCAGGGTACATGTATATAAAAAATAATAAATCCATATCAAGGAACACTAGGTGGGGTTCTTAGCCAAAACTAGTTTGTGTAATCAGATATATAAATGGTCTTAAATGCAGCCTACGTCCAACATCGGAGAAACTTAATACTTTCCGGTTACCTTAAGTACATCGGATCCTCATACCGTTGCCAAGAAACCCTATATGAAAACGTCTTCACTACAGAAAACCGAAAAGGTTAATATTTATGATTTTGGAGTCTTGCTTGCATATATATATTTATGCTTTAGTTCTGTGAAAATGACAAGGTAATGAGAATGATCAACTATATTACTCAGCTGTTTAAGGACAGCGTCAGAATCAACACCGAAAAGGTTAATATTTATGATTTTTGGGGTCTTGCTTGCATATATATATTTATGCTTTAGTTCTGTGAAAATGACAAGGTAATGAGAATGATCAACTATATTACTCAGCTGTTTAAGGACAGCGTCAGAATCAACACCGATACAATCATGATCACATGATTGTCTAGTTCAGACGTAATTATCGTTACAATTGTTAAAAGTGCATCATGCAACTGCAAAAGAAACGCAACTCTGTTTTTCATCAAGTTTTTTAAACAGAAGACATAAACACATGATGCGGTTACTGTTATGAGATGTCATTCTTTCGAAACTGTCGTTTCATTTCGTGCTCAGTATATTTTTCATCGGTTATATATATATGTCTGTCCAAGAGCCATTTGTGTAGATTAATGCTCGTAGTGTTAATCACAGACCTGACCGTACGTCGAAACTTAAAAAAACGAAAAATATACATCCACATCATGTTGATCATTGGATTGTCTGTTACAGACTCGATTATTTACGGACAACCGCCATATAGCTGGAATACTGTTGAGTGTGTCGTTACTCAACAAATGGACAAACAAACAAAACCTGACCACGGTAGCAAAGCATATGAGGGTTTTAAGCTCATTCCAGCTCAGAATCCGTATTCTAATTTGCATTAACTGTATTAGTTAAGGTGCGGTGTTGTAGTCAGGAGACTACAATCAGATTCTTCCGATATGTTCCATTTGTAGTACTGAATTAAGTAATGATAAGTGTGTGCATTTGGTACACTACTGCAGATAACTGTACCTATCTGTATCGGACATCATATTATAACATGTTTACTGCTTGAGTATCAGATTAATGTTATCATGTGTTCGGAATATTGGCTGATATAAATATTACAATTTCATAATAAAATAGATGTCCAAGTCCATTTTTTTCTCTTCTGGGTTATGACTTCCCAGCAAATTTGGCCATATGCTTAAGCGTGTGCTTGGCGACAACATCGGTCATTTGATCTAGTAAATTGATGTATTGCGTGTTTCTTTGACACATTTCTATGGCAGAAAGATTTATCTTATGATCAGCAAACCTCGCTGCACCCATATGGGGAATCGAACCCGGGCTTTCGGCGTGACGAGGTAACGCCTTAACCACTAAGCTACCCCACCACCCTGAAATCACCTGAAATGTTTCAAACGCTTTTGAGTCTCTGTGAACTCATTGTATAACCCTATCTTAATCACACATTACTGCATATAAATCATTAATGTATATATTCCTTAATGACACATTTTATACCTTACATATATGCCATGTTGTTTTGTTATCATGATATTTAATGTATGTTAGTTAGTATTTCGTAAGATATACTTTATCATACAATATGTTGAAGGTATACAATAAACTCTTTTTCGGTTTTCAGACATCTATGTAGATTATCCTGAGGCAACACTGGACAAGAGCTATATCATGTTATTGCCTGTAGTGCTAGGGTGCCAGTTGTTGGTGGTCGTTGCACAGGTTCAAAAAAAGACAACCCTACCCTCTAAAGTTGACAGACAGACAACCCTACCCACTGAAGTTGACACACAGACTACCTCACCCCCAAAAGTCGACCTGGAAGAGGAAGCCAAGCTGATTCTGGAAATGGAACTCAGATTACAAAAGACATTTCTGGAAATAGGTAAGCTCCCCACGTGTGATTCCAATTTTTAAAGGAGTATTCGTCCTTTGTCTATAAGACAGTACGGTTTTCATCCCGTGGTGTTACACGATTCTGCAAGCAGCAGTTGTGGAGCCCGTCTGGGTGTACATGTGCAATTGCGTCCCCTGGACGAACCAGAAATCTATATTTGATATTTCTAGCTTAGATATATCACACAATATTGGTTGTTAGAGCATAACGAAAGCTGTAATCGTATAAGACCCGCTTCAGTCGGAATATATACATACATACATACATACATACATACATACATACATACATACATACATACATACATACATACATACATACATACATACATACATACATACATACATACATACATACATACATACATACATACATACATACATACATACATATATATATATATATATTCAATTTTTTCAGATGTATATGTGATTTGTATTGGCACTGAATGTGTGAAAGAGAACATATCAATTTCAATAACACTTTAGTTTGGTGCATTCGGTATACTTGATGGTAATTTACATTAGCTATTCTAATTTCAATACATTTAGACTTATCTTCAGTGTGGAGACCATGTAATCTGAAACACGCCGCCTCTGGTTTCGTGGATGAGACATATCAGTGTTGGTATCCTATATTCAATAGGTTCGCTGGAAAATACTGGAGTATGCCATACTCTGTCAGTCAGTCGTCCGATGTTAGTCACAGTCCACCTTTGTTATTTCGAATCTAATTGTCAAAATTCTTCTTCGTCACGAGCTGGGGTTGTTTTCGATAAAGTTGTAAACTTCAGTACGTCTCTCATTCAATGTATCTGAAATGACCACCTGATCCACTCACAATTGTCTTGTAGATTCGTTGGTCAATCAGACCGGAACTACGATCCACCAGCACAGTAAGTTCACCTTCACGACACTGGAGAGCATCCGAAAGGGTGAGAACCATCGCCTGAACGTCATTATAACAACCCTGGGACTCAATCGGTGAGTTTCTTTATTTCAATGGCAAATACCATCATTACAACCTCTGTTACTTTTTATATTTGTTAATACCAGTGAATATACCACAAGTATATATTTACGTTTAGAGCAAACATAAGAGATGACCAAATCAGGCCAACACTTGAGTCAGGATTTGGACCTGAGGTCTTCTGCGAAGACAACTGCACCTGTGATAGGAACTACCCCTATCGGTCAGCCAATGGTCGCTGCAACAACCTCGAGCACACCTTGTGGGGTATGGCGTCCATACCGATGAGGCGTTGGCTTTATCCTGCATATGACGATGGTATGTGCTCTGATTGTAATGCCTTTCTCTTCATGATCAGAACTATGATGATCTATTGGTTTATTGAAGAGAGAACGTACTCAATGATCAGCAGATGTCATCAACCTATAGCAGTCCACTGCCTGGTACCAAGAAAACAAAGACCTTGAGTTCAAAACTGCATCGTTTTGATTAAGCTTCAGTATCAGTCTGCAGTGTTCCGTGTTCGTTACTGTATTGGAAGCATTAAGCCTTGATTAAGCTTCAATATCAGTCTGCACTGTTCCGTGTTCGTTACTGTATTGGAAGCATTAAGCCTTGATTTACTTGGAAATGGTTCACAACGACATTGAACTAAACTCTCACGGACAAGATGGTAGACTTAAAAGGCAAATTTTGTAGAGGTTTACTAAATGAATGCACAGTCCTATAATTAGCAAAATAGTTTATGGAAAGAAGACCCAATATAAAGACAACTGTAAGGGTTTGGAACGCACAATCAACACAAACTGTCCACGAGCTACAGATACTGCATCGACTGATACTGACCCGTGTATCAACTGTGTAGTCCTGATGTCAATACGTAAGGTTGATAAGTGCTAGGCATTTACACACAACGCCACCAGTGCAACGTTACTCGGTTTCTTTTGCTACATTTTGCGCGGTGGGCGCGTTGGTTAAAACGCCAGGCTAGTCATCTAGAGAGACTGAGGTATCAGGATCGAACCCACCTGTCACTGGGTGTGAAAACCTTCGCGTCAACTTTGTGTGAAGACTATTTCCGTGTTGTCACAACCCCTAGTGTACAGTACACAATCCTGTGTACTTAAAAAACCCCATGAATTCGTTGGCATATGACCAGATGGTGGCCACATGAATACGTGCAAACACCTAGTTGCGGGTACAGCAACGTGCAGTAGACCTGCACAAAGTACTCTGACTATGTGTCCCAGTCCACCCAGTTGTGATGTGGGTACCTCGTTAGGACGACAGCGCCACAATAAAACTCGGTGCGCCTAGTGGCAGCAAGAGTTATATACTCCCCAGGGAGTTAAGATTGATAATACGATGTGACGCTGAAACCGACATCCAGTGATCGAGGGAAACAAATACCAGCGCCTTGAGGAAGCATTAGTTTCATGGATATGTGCGCCATATAAATATCCTGTAATGATAATTATAATTTCTCGAACCAAACACAGGTGTGTCCACACCGAGACAACTGGCATCATCAGGCGCGCCAAATCATTTGCCCAGTGCCCGAACGGTCAGCACGACCGTCCACACGCCATCAACTAATGCTGACCTGCACGCCAACTACACCCACATGCTGATGCAGTGGGGTCAGTTCCTGGATCACGACATCACTAGCACGCCGACTCAACAGCTTACACAGCCGGGAAGTAAGACACGATCGTTTTAATAACAATAACAATAACTACCATGTGATTCTTTACCTTCAACATGTACAGACTTTTAGAAACAGCTTCGAGACAGACATTTACCAAACATGTATTTTGCATTTGTAATGATGAGCCCGGAGCAAATTGGGAAGATAGGAGATGTCTGATTAGGGTGTCTGTCGTTGGATTCTGGTAAAGGAACCTGATCATGACACGCATCTTCTCAGTACATGTGCGTGTACGTGTTGAACAATCCGTATCTACTGTTTGAACGTGTTCCAGGCCTATGCAAACGAACGGGGTAATCTCAGAAGCCCCATAAAATCTCGATTACACTGCATGAACCGATTCGAGATATAGATTGAGAGAACTGCAAATGTAATGTGTCACACGCATCATTGAAGTCGAAAATTGTACATTTTACTACTTATCTAATGTCATAAAAGCTCTGCAAAGCTTTCCTAAAATGTGACTGAAAAAGGCAATATTGTTAGTTTAGAACGTCTGTGTATAACAGAACCACACTGTCGGGTTGTTTCTAAGGATGCAAACTGGATGACATCGTAGTATGAATGTGAGCATCATACGCCTCAGGCGTTGTTTTCATATAGATATGAATGATTTTGTTTTACGAAGTCATGTTTTAAACATCCTAACAGACCCCTACCAGACATCGGTTGCTTGCTGCAGCACGTCCTTCCCTAATGGTGGCATCTCACAAGCAGACTTGAACGCAAGGTTGGTGGTACAGTTGATGAGTATATTTTCTTTCTCACAGGGCAACGGGAACATATCAACATGCGTATGCAAATCATATTCTGAAAGGACATTTTATTCATGCCCCGGGATAGATCCGCGAGGTCCACGATGGAAAACGATCGAGGAAGTTGTGTGTGCTACATTTAGGTTAGAGTGAGTGAGTTTAGTTTTACGCCGCACTCAGCAATATTCCAGCTATATGGCGGCGGTCTGTAAATAATCGAGTCTGCACCAGACAATCCACTGATCAACAACATGAGCATCGATCTGCGCAATTGGGAACCGATGACATGTGTCAACCAAGTCAGCGAGCACGACCACCCGATCCCGTTAGTCGCCTCTTACGACAAGCTGAGTCGCCTTTTATGGCAAGCATGGGTTGTTGAAGGCCTATTCTACCCCGGGACCTTCACGGTTCCATTTAGGTTAGATGAAAACGTAGCGCCTAAGTGGAGTTTGATTCCGTAAGTCTTCCCCTTAGTATAACCTGACATTTGACGGGTTCGCTTGTAACATCGATGGCCCCATACTGTAACCGTGTGTAACCCATTTCGGATTTGCTGAATTCTAGCTTAAACAGAATCAATCTCCTTCCACAGTCGTATACTCATAATGTATCTAATGGTTTTGTTTCTCAAAAGGTTTCATGTATTATTATGACATTCGTGCGCCCGTGTATATCGGAAGATTTCATGTGCAATCTATTTTGACATCAACAGGCCTCAATGTTTCCCCATTCAAGTACACCAACCAGACAGGAACTTCACGTTTGACTGTATGAATTTCGTACGGTCTGTCCAAGTTGAAAACGAAAATTGTACCTCAGGTATGTCTAAGGACCACTGAGTATGCCTGTTTTGATCTGTTTGTGTGTTGTTTAACGCATCTCCCAGCAATATTCCAGATAAATGGCTGCGGTCTGTAGATAATTACGTCTGAACTAGACAATCATGTGATCATGAGCATCGATCACGATAACTGAGACACGATGACATGGGTCAACCAAGCCTGCGATTCGTCCTAATTAGGGTCAGTAGGACAGTAGGGTGTGTGACTGGTATGTTACGACTCGCGGCTGATATGAAACTGAAATGCTATTAAAAGCGGGCCTTTACCAGAGATGTAACGCTTATGCACATCTGAACGTCACAATTTTTTAAATGCTTTTTACGAGCATCTGCCCATCGCCATGTTATTATTTAAACAACTATTGTCCCCAGCTCCGGTGGAACAGCTGAACCAGATCACAGCCTACATCGATGCCTCACAGGTATACGGATCGTCCCAGGAGGAACAGAACCAACTGCGGACTTTTGTTGATGGTAACTTAAAAATCATACGATATTAGTTTGGTCCGGATAAAATAAACCCAGAATTCATTTGCTCACTAACACAGGGGCTTGTATGGCTAAAAATACACCATCCTAGGTCCAACAAGCCTACACTGATAACCATATACATATTCCTTATTCATATGTATATGGATATCAGTGTAGGCTTGCTGGACCCAGGATGTTTTATTTTCAGCAATACAAGCCCCTGTGCTCAATAATACATTTCATTCAGAAAGTTAAATAAAATATGTTACAAAAGTTTGAAAAGATGCGTATGTTTATGACACACCTACTGCGAAATTCCCCTTTTGATTATCTTTTAACATTATGAAGTAATTTATAATGCATCTTCAACTGCACCTGTGCTCGACTCGATTCGGGTCGCTGGTAGTGTGCACTGGCGTCCCTTAACCAAGTTGTTATTTAAAACTTGAACCTCAGTCCGAAAATAATGCCTTGATTTGGGTCTCTAGAGTGTCCACGACTTGCTGAATTCATGAGACTGACATAATGTTCCCTGACGTGCTCGTGTAGGGCTTCCGATATATGTATATAGTCACTCACATACCCAGTGATATTTGTTCCAGGTTTATTGGACGTGAGTAGTGTCACCAGTACTCCGCGCGAACTGCTTCCAGAGGACACAGCCAACCCCGACAGTTGTAACCAACAAGTTCCCACTGATTTTTGTTTCCTTGCAGGCAAGTTGTGTTCAAGTAGAAAAGTGGAAAACGAAGCACAGAATCCCAGGTGTCCGTTTGAACAAGCCAAACTGTAAACATTTCCAAGAGATTGTTTTGTTTTTAAGTGATTAGTGTTGACAAACAAATAATAAGTTACTATAATAGGCATTTTTGTAGTACCTCGATCAGGGAAACTGCTCAAAGGAACTTAGTCCTATGCTGTATTGAACAAGAAGGTCGTAAGTTCAGATCTGAAACTTTTGATGTTGGAATTGTCACGTAAGTAGTCTGGAAGTTTGTTCCACTGATAGGGTAATGAGCAGTTGGATTTAATCTCGAACAAGGCCATTTAGCGCCATGAGGACAAATAATAGGAGTTTCAAATTCAATCCTCTCCCTCTTTCGTAGCCAGTGTAGTTCCTTGAGTACAGGTGTTATATGCTCGCACTTCTGTGTGTGGGTAATCCCTCTAATTCCTGAGCTGAGTTTTGCGTTCGCTGAAGCTTGGCTAAAATGTTTGTTTCTGCATCCAAACAAAAGGCTGTTCCAGTAATCAACCTGGGGTGAAAGAGAACCCCCAGAGCACGCACAGAATCTTCATGAGGAAACAAGAGCTCTTATAAAAGAATCTACAAGTAAACATATTTTGTTGTTTTGGTGTTAAGTGACCAGTGTTGACAGACAGATACAATATAATTTATCTGTTAAGGTGACCACCGTGTAAATGAGAACCCCACTCTGCAGAGCATCCACACCATCTTCATGAGGGAACACAACCGTATTGCAAGGAGGTTGAAGCAACTGAACTGTCACTGGGGGGATGAAAGAATTTTCCAGGAAGCCAGGAAAATAGTAGGAGCTATTATGCAGGTTTGGATTTGGATGATCTGACTGGAGCTTAGCTCTGTTTCACTTATACATAATCGAATCTGGGTCACACAAACCCGTGTTTTATATAATGATCATTTTAAAGAGCTGTCGGGGTAATACATCAGGCAGTCGACCAGTTAAGTTAGTGAACCTTTCCATCGGATTAGTCCCTTCTCATAATAAACAACGCAAACAATTTGTAAGTAGTTACGATTGACAGTAAAAGTTGGTGAGGACCAGGATCCGCAGTGGAACATTATATACTCTCTGGCCAAATTTGGCGTTGTTAGACGTACATGTTTACATCATTATGTACAGCTTATATATGTTGCATACATGATTGATACACAAAGTGTTAATAAAGAGCAAAGAAAACTATGTCTGCACATTCATTTAACCAGATAAATTAACAATGTTACACTCATACGTTATTGATTTTCTTTTGAAGAGGCGTTGCTAAAAATGATACATTACTGTTTTGCGAAATATTACTAATTTCCGGATCGTGTCTAGTTTGATAGAGGGCAAAATCTAGTTCACCTTGTGCACTTTCGGTTTTCATTGTGTGTAAGTAGTTATAGCGGTTGATGCTTTGTGTGTACCAGGAAATCACATACGACGAATACCTACCAATTATCCTTGGTCCAACAGCCATGAGTAACTATGGCCTTACTCTAGGCTCTGGCACGGCTTATGCTAATGTCTACAGCACAACAACAGACGCCAGCATCAGGAACGCCTTTGCAGCAGCGGTCTTCAGAATGGGACACTCCATGATCCGAAGCTTCATTAGCAGTTTCAATGTGGCTTACGCCAATGTTGGTCAAGACAGACTTAGTGACACTTTCGGAAACACCCATCTGGTATTGAGTGCAATGAACAGACACGTTGGCCATTACAGCAGAGGTCTGGTCAAGGATTGCGTCCAGTCAGTGGACAGCAAACTGACACTGGAGGTGACCGACCATCTCTTCCCTGATGGTATTGGAAATAGGCTGGATCTGGCTGCTCTCAACATTCAGAGAGGAAGGGACCATGGTCTGCCTCCGTACACTCACTGGAGACGTTTTTGTGGTGTTCCTGATGTGACCTCTTTCGCAGATCTTGTATCGACGCACACTGCAGCTTCTGCTTTGCAGCTTGCGACTGCATATGCGTAATTATAGTGACTTTACTTATTTAATATTTACTTTTTTTCCATAATATATTTTAACATGAGTATGATACTTATGCTTTTCTGTAAAGGTGTTCAGCCTTGGAGACAGTGCCACAGTTCTTAAAATGCTTTCGGGAAGTAAACATTGAAACTTTTCAGTAACAGTTACAAGTGATGCTTTTTGACACAAATCAACTGCGTAAGTTCGTTTGTATATAAACGTCCACTGTGCGGTCTAGAAATAATCTCCATGATTCACTCCTTCGTGTTTCTATTTATGTTATGTTCGTGCCCGTTTAAACAAGCCCACCAACATTTGACTTTGTCATGAACTCTTGTTTAAAATCGGCTGTTTGCATATTATTTCAAACATGTTCTTCCCTAGAGATGTGAACGACATTGACCTGTTTACTGGTGGACTGTCAGAGATGCCAGTGGCAGGTGGACTTGTCGGACCAACCTTTGCCTGTCTGCTGGGAAAACAGTTCGAGGTCCTCAAGAAAGGAGACCGATTCTGGTTTGAGGAAGACAATGACTTTGTGAAATTTACCCCAGGTTGATATTTATCCTGAACTTAAAATTGATATTTGCATATCACAAACTCATCCAGCAATATAATAATAACTCTTGCAAACGTCATTAGCTGTTGGTCCATTATGAGTGCGAGAAGTCGCTTTGAAAATGTGATTTTGTTCGAGCACCGTTGTCTCGTGCGTGGGGTTTTACCAAAGTGGGCAACGCCTATTCAACATGCAACTGGGGTTATGTGCCGTTTTTGCTTAACCAGATTCGCCCAAATTATTACCCTTATTTAAGGGCTACTATTTTATTTGTATTCAGGAAATTCAACAGAGTGGCAAAAATGTCACACAAGCACAAATGCACGCTTTCCTTTGCCCTTTCGATACGATTTCTGTCGCTCTATCGGAGTTCGATTATTAACATGCTACCGTCATTATACTAAAATGTATGGGCATGGATGAGGCAACAAGCAACACTTCCATCACTAACAGGTTCCTTCTGTATTTTGTTATACAGTTTTATGTGCCTATCGGTCGCCTAAAATAAGCTGTGTCCGTATCATTGCAGGTCAGTTGGAGCAGATCAGGAAATCGAGTCTGTCCCGTGTCGTGTGTGACAACACAAACACAAACAACATTCAATCAAACGCATTTGTAAAGGATTCAGTGTATGTATGGTTTCTTCTTTGATTATCAGATGATTTACAAATGTTTTTTAGAAAGAAGGTGTCGGAGATAATAAAACACTTTTAAAAAGTTAATGTAATCAATAATTCTGTTGCGAGTTCAAAATGACCTCATACACTTCTGAGAATGATCGTTTAGTCACTTAGAGGCATCAAGTCAAATCCACAGGTAGCAGCTTTCTGGCAAAATTTCAAAACAATATTCTTTTCACTTCAGAACTTTCAAACACGCCTCAATATATATTTTCGTCACCAGTCATCTGAGTTGGCCAAGGGAAGCTTAATGGACATTGTTAGCTCACTCCCTGACATACAGAACACGCGGGCACACAATGTTCAACTGTTTTCCAGTTTTGCCGAAAGAGTCTCTGCGCCCGTATAAATACATGCACTGATATCGATGACATATCCATTGAAAGGAACCTTACCTCTGGAAACGTATTCCATGGCCTGTTTCTTCTCAACTTCAGAGTCTCATGTAGTTCACTGGATGAAATTGACCTGACTCCCTGGAAGGAGGTCCAAGGCACATGGTCAGATTGGACTTCCTGGGGACCATGCAGTGGCGGTATTCAAAGACGCAGCCGTATATGTGGCCCTTGTAACTGTGGCTGTGAAGGCCCCAACTTAGACGCCAGGTTGTGCAGCGACGGATATGGGTGGACTGCATGGGGCAAATGGGGAGGCTGTAACAGAGGGATAAGAACTCGAACTAGAGATTGTCGTTGTCCAGGAGTCGGATTGCAGTCAGTCAGTTGCAAATTTACGATCGACGATGCCTTTCTCCAAGTGGCAAAATCTAGAAATCCTTAAGATAAATGAGAGCGAAATACAGATTAGTATGACGTTCCAAGGTACCCAGTAATATCCCAGCAGGTACCGAATTGTAGTAAAATGCATATGTTTTCACTTTTATTGTCGTAGGAACCACAACCACCATTGTAATGCTTGTTTCATAAATCAAAAGGTTCAAGAGAGAGGGCCCACTTTCCTCCGTTCAAGCAACAATTTTTTACCTGTACGGACATTGAAAATGTCATTGATCCTTACGGAAACCAGAGGTTGGGAATCATTTTCAAGATTATCAAAGAAATGGAAAAAGGATATACGCATGTTCAAACAATGGTATTATTATGAAATCAAACAATGTAACTCATGCCTGAATATACTGATATTTGAATAAAACTCTACTGAAAAATTAAAGTATTACTTTGTTTTACTGTGATATATCTACGATTCGTATGGATGAGTTTACGCCACTTCTATCGGTTTTCTTGCAATACGACACCTGGGAGACTCTAAAATGGGTTTGGGGAATCGAACCCAATCCTTCGGTTTCATGATAATACGACTTCACCCCAATGATGTGTTGTCTTTTATTTTGTCTCCTACAGCATTCTAGGGGCAATGGGGTACCCTAGTCGTTAAAGCGTTTGCTCGACACGTCGAAGGCACGGGTTCGATTCCTCTCCTGGGCATGATGTGTGAAGTTCATTCCTGGTGTCACCCTCATTCACTCTTACCGCACTCGGAAGTTCTTGGACATTCTCCCATATTGCGTAGCGTAACCATCAATCTCTCTCAATGTATAGTAACTCACTGAATCTGCTGAGTCAGCATGTACGTGATAAGGCATGAAGTGACGTCGTTGATGGCGACCTGTGTAATAATACCGTACTCAGAAATATTCCAGTTAAGTCTATACGACGTTTTCTTTACAATTTTATAAGTTTTATCAGACACATTTTCGTGGTTTAGTTCAATGATCCAATTTAGCCAGACACAGGTGTGAAAGGCATGTTATCGGTTTTACATAAGAATATATTGAATTACCCATTTCAAAAGGTATAGTCCCCTTAGAGGCGCATATTAGGTGGACATCCGTTCAGAAGTTCTCTAAAAACGACTGTTGTAATGTATATCGCACATAATTGTGCCATGTGGCTGTATATGCAGAACTATTGTGAACACCTTATCACCCCAAAACATGCAAACAAATTTGAAATACCTGTCCATATCAGTTGTACATTTGAATACATCAGAACATTAAGTCCCTCAAATACTTAAGTATGATGTCAGCTTGATTTCTAGGGTAAAATATTGTATTCTGTAAACTAAACTGAACTGAACATGCATACGAATAGTCTGTCGAACAGACCCTGAAGTACATATATCCAGGAAAGCCCACGCAAGTCTAGAAAAATGTGTCAAGTCTAGATTTCCATAGCTTCAGCACAGGAAGAAAGTCTCAGGGCTCCATTTCATTATATGATTTGTTTTTCACTATGAACGTTTTTCCACTAAAATATGTTCATTTCAGAGACTAGGTTTTAGTCTAGCATTGGCACACATGACCAATCTGCACAGTTTAGGCTATATACATTACGACTACTCATAAGACGACAGGCGAATTGCTGTATTCTGTTCAAATTCTTACTCCATCCCTTATATGTTCATACCTTCATTGTGCGATTCCATTCATATTATCACTCATATGTAAATCAGTTACTCAGCTATCCTATCCAAGTAAGACATCGTGCGAAAATTTGCGACATAGTTGTCAGAAGTAGACAACTTAACAGTACACTCAAACGAGCTGGTCTTCCTGTGGTAAGACTCTCTGAGATGTGATTATCACATATTCATTAGCTTGAATACGAGTAATTAGTTTACACGTTGTTCATATTGATATTTGACGTATACATTGCTAAGGCCCCCATTTCACTGATCAGCGACCGGTCAGCCTTCTTTTGTGCGTTGTCTGAACAGAACTCTCCACGATCACCAAATTTCAAGAAAAAAACACTTTTCTGTGTAACTGCTCCGGTGATCCTTCTGACCTCCTTGTACGGCCAAACTGCACCTTTCTGGCATTTTCGTATAGATCTGTACGCGCCCTTTGCTTCATTTGAGCGACTCTTCTGCTTTTTAATGCCTACCCTGCACGACCATGCAAACAACAGCAACCAACGGCAACAATCGGCAACCATTCAGCGATGCTTCTGCCTTCTCGCCTACCCTTGAACCTTCTTTGACGTTTCTAGTGAGTTCTTTCAGCGATCTGTTCAGAATCATGTACATCCTGGGTATATGAATACGTGGTAATGTCATCCATGGTTATGTTATCACCAGTCTGCCAAGACAGGTCCTGAGGCTTATAAACCATATTTAAAGTAATGCCGCATCTTTTCCCATTTCATCAGTTTTCATCCTCTCACAGACAACCCTTTCTCTGTTGATAATATATTGAACATCCTTGTACAATGCATTTCGAAATGCTGTCTAAGCCATTCGGGTGTGCTCCCCTCTTCTTCTATAGCGAAATTCGTTGCAATCTTTTCTATGTTTGTTCGTGGTTAGAGTTTCAGACATCCCTGAAATTTCTTCTGATGTTGTAGATTGTTCATCATTAAGATCAGCAGAAACATTTTCCTGCTGATCACTTTTCATACACCCGGCATGTAATGTGGGGGGATATAGTCGTCGCCTCGTCTGTCTGTCTGTGCGCCCGTCCATCCCTGCGTAATCATTAATTTTTGTTTCGGGAGCATAACTTAAAAAAAGCGTTCAATATTCTTAGACCAAAATTGGCTGACATAACGAACTGGAGCTAAGGTTGTGCCCTTTGCTATTTACCGATGTTTGGCATTTTTATTTTTCTTGGTTTCCATGGAAACGTTCTGGAAACCGTTCAGTATTTTCCTGCAAAACTTGGTAGATGAATCAATCAGAATCCAGAGTGGTGCCTTTTGCTATTTCCAGGCTTTTGGGATTTATTATTGTCTCGGTGTCCATGGAAACGATTAGGTCTTAGTCTCGCGATCGAAAGGTGCATAACTCAAAATCTGTACTGTATCTTTCAAGAAAACTTGGCAAATATGTGAGGCACACCCCAAAAGGTTGCCTTTTGCTATTTACAGATTTTTGTGAAGTCTAGTTTTCCCGATTTCCATCGAAACGATTCGGACTTAGTTTCAATAAAGGGAGGGATGGGCTTCTTTTCCGGAGCACAACTCGAAAACAACTTAATATCTTTCAACAGAACTTGGCAAATATATGAGGGACATGTTGAAGTGGTGCTCTTTGCTGTTTACAGATATTTGGCATTCATATGTTTCATGATTTCGATGAAGACGATTCGAACTTAGTCTAAAAGTACATCAAGTAACTGTCATATGATATGTTCTTTCAAATATGTTGAGGCCAGGGGGGATATGTCATGTTCTGGTGAGTTTTGGTTCAGTATTTTAGGAAGCATCTTTGCGGAGTTTGGTCCTTCCTTCAGTTGGGTACTTGAAACGCAGCGTTATCAGGGTCCCGTTTTACGACGCTCTCATAAGCTTACGATCTCGTAAGTTTCCTCGGTGTTGTCTTCTTGTGTGGGAAGGATCGGGTAGTCAGACTTGCTGACTCGTCGACATTTCATGGTATCCAAGCAGCTAACTCGATGTTCATGATGTTGAGCACTGGAGTATTTGCTCCAGGCTCAATTATTTACAGACTTACTCATCAAACCAACAATATGATCAGCGTGTTACTAATTGACAACCAGGAGAATACAAAACTATGCACGCTTGTAACTTTTACCAGCGTTACTCTGGTTCGTATTTGTAACAGATAATGCACTGTTTATAATACTCAAATATTTTCGTCACCTCATATCTATGATTTGTAGCTGATGTTGCATCAAGCCTCACACTACGTCATGAGAAGTGGAGGAGGTAAATTATATTATTAAAGGCAGTAAAATGAAGTTATTTTAAATTTCGAAACAATTAGGACAATAAGGTATGAGCTACCCGATCGCGATAGTCAATGTTCAAGGAGTCCTACCGAAAACTGTTTCTGGTTTATTCTGAACGCCTAAAGGAAAAACAGTGTGGAATACCCGGTCACTGACTGATAGATGTAGCAGTTCAACAAAATTATTTAGCTTACTCCTTAGGATAAATAAAAATGCAATGTTTGTCTGGCATGGGCGCGTCACTTTTATTTGTGCGCGTAACAATTTTTTTATTGCCATTTAAAAAAATTGTTTTGACTTGGCTGCGCCCCGATCATCCATTTGTCCACTATAAGAATGAGTGTCTGTAAGAACGAGTGTGACTGAATCTACAACTCATTAACACGTCCTAAACTTCCCTTGATGTATTTCTGAGAGAGAAAAAAAGAAAAATGTGTTCCTCCCTCGTTTTTCCATGATAAGTTAAAAATACATTAAACTCCTACCGCCATTGTCACTTTTGAAACAAATGTGCCCAAGAAACATTTAATTTTGTATGCAGTGCTATCTTGATCCGATACCCGTGCTTGTTGACCAACCAGTTCAAAATTAACCTGGGTCCACTTGCACAAAGCGATCTTAGCGCTACAATGATTGTACCTCCCATTCTTCAACATAGACTTAAGATAGCTGTAGCCCTAAGGTTGCTTTGTGCAAGTAGGCCCTGGAGTTGTAAGATAAATACGTTATTCACTGGTCCCCCAGGGCCCATGGTTTGATGCAGACCAACGGCATCAGGGAACTAATGCAAACAGAGGATACATTAACCCATGTCACTGTTAGAGCACTAAACAACTTATAGTATTCAGTCTGTAGGTTGAGACAGGAGATGAACTAACTGCTTTGGTCATATAAAGAATTTTTTACACAAATACATTGTGCCTTGTTGCAAGCCAGCTGAAGTTAAGATGTTCACATTTGCCTGAAGACTCGCTATCTGTTTGTACCACAACAGACAGCCCTTGCTACGTATACCTTGCGCCGGTCACGCTAATTCCGATGATGTGTGGCCCACTGAAGACAAGCACGACGATATCAAACAGTGAAGATCGGACCCCGGTAAGGCCTGCGACATCTGACGTTTCTCTGCCGCAAACGACTCCGCCCTGTGTCGGCGCTGATTGGTCTCTGGTGACTGCCAATGGTACCGGCTGTCCCTGCAGTTTCAGTAGCCCTAGCAAAACGATTTTGCAGGTGATGACGGACAGTATGCCAATTTTGCCTCAACGTTGTCACAGGCGGTCTTCTCTTCTCTATATTTGATTTTTCATTCATTTATTAATGTATAACTTTCTTTGTCACGATATGGTTGAAATGCTGACGATATGACATTAAATGTTAACCCATTCATTCACTTCTCGGTAATCATCGAGGACGACGAACAGAAAAAAACCCACTTGCTTCAAACATTATCCTAGCTTATGAAATGTATCCGGGTTCATGTAATCGTAAACCTGAGACATTAGAAACAATATAATGGGTAATGTTTGAGTCGCTTTTCTTGTTGCTTATGAAGCTGGACCACGACTAGGTTAACATCACGTGTATCGTCAACATACCTACACAATCACTGTCTTGTATTAAAGGACCTCGGCCTATCTCAGCATTTTGTCATTTACCATGCGAGCCTGGTTACGTCACCACAAACCACCAGACATACAATGTGTGTATTGCTTGTGTTGTTTCATCCGTAATGGATGGCCACAGTATATAGTTCTGTTTGGAAAAGTCTTTTTATTTCTAACGTTCAGCAGTCGAGGTCACCATGCCCCGCAATACTACACGGAACAAACTTCGTCCTCGGCCCATAGTAACAACAGGAGAACATCGTGTAGAATCTCACTGCAGAATTATCAGAGACGTGAGTAAGTTTAGTCTTATGCCACATTCACCATTATTTCAGCTATGTATAAACAATCGAGTCTGGACCAGACAATCCAGTGATCAACAGCATGAGCATCGATCTGCGCAACTGGGAACTGATTACATGAATCAACCAAGTCATCAAGCCTGACCACCCGATCCCTTTAGTCGCCTTTTAAGGCAAGCATGGGATGCTCAAGAGCAACCACGGGCCTTCACGGGTCCTCAGCAGAATGAAAAGTGTCAGCTACTAAATCAGTATGACACCTTCCACCCTCCAGAAAATCTTGTTGCCCTGGGAATAGCCACTGACTGTCCAGGTTACTGACAACAAATAAGGTATGAGAACGTGGGTGACAAGTATCCAGTTTGTAAACTTACTGTACATAAACAAACATAAGGACAGGGTTCAAAGCACGAGCTTGAACATGAACCCTGTAGAGTTATAAACTTTTGATCTACAAATTGTAACTGAAATAGTTCTATATCTCGAAAAGAGTAGACAGATGTTTCGTTTAGATGAACATTTTTGAAAATATGTAGCTGATATAACAACGAGTGTGGTTACGTCATCGGAGGAAACAGCAAAGAGCGACAATGGCAACCATTTCCGATCAACTCGGATCGCTGATGTACTATAATTAATACGTTCTTTTTAATTTTTTGTCGAATAAATGCATAACTGTGATTGTCGAAGTACAGCACTGTCGGAAATAGAAAAAACTATTACTATTTATCCCTCAAATATACACAACTGCAAATCGGATAATTAACTCACTCCGACCTAACTGGGCATTCAGTGGGATATGTAAGAGGGTATCCAGAAAAGCATGTTTACTCGTAAAATCTGGTAAAACTTAATATATGAATAGCTGCTGAAAACAATAGATCAGGTTATAGATGGCAATGAGGTCGCTCAGCCAGGTATAGCGACGGAAAGTCGACTCACCTGGCATGAAATGCATGCGCTACCGTAGTATAGACAATAGCGGTTTTGGATCATGTCCTTCTCAAGGCCCAAATCACAAAATGGGCCCTTGAGAAGACCTTCTCGCTATTGTTTATACTTCTTCAGATGTGCTTGCAAAATTTGGTTACAATCGGCCAAATAGTTTTCGAGATATGGACTTCGAAGTGAGCATGGTGTCGGTGGTGGAAGAGGTTTTTGGTTGCTAAGGATTGAAGACAATGTTTTCGAGATGGAGTACAAGTACCTAACGCTGACGCGGTTTGGTAACGGTTTCTCGTCTCTTTTTTGCAAATGAGGATTCGACGGATTTCATTTTGATGGCTTCCACCACCCGTGACAAGCGTGCGACCCGTTCCGTGTTCCTGTGTTTGGGATCGATTATATCCTGCGAGTATTGATTCAATCGCACCTTGCGAGAACATGCGTTTGGCCAGGGTGCGATTGTATCTCTCGATGATGGCTTGGCGTGAACTCCCGTCATGCCTTGTGTCACTTGAACGTAGCGCTTGGCTAGCAGCTGTTATACGGCTCTCATGAACTCGCGCCCAGGATCGACTTGCAATACAGCTGGTCAGGTCAAGCGACTGCATTTCTATATGCGCTTCAAGCCTTTGGTGATTTCGTTCGAATCTTTGATTTTCAGCGGTACTGCTTCCTTGACAAGACTGGCGACGTCGACGACGGTCAGGCCATACTTGTAGGTTTAGCGCATCAGCCTGTCGTCCGGGAGAAACAGGTCGGCTTGGTGAACGCGATTCGGCGTCAAAATGTCGAATTTTCTTCTCAGGATGTATCGAGGTGCTGTCAGGTAGACTTGCCAGATGTCTTGGTTTTGGAGCCATGCTTTGGCTTTCTTTTCCGAGACGTTCAGTTAATTGGTAGATACGCGCTGTAAGCGTGAATGGTGACTCCGTCGATGGCGATCCGTTGTTACGAGTCCATGGAAGACAGTGAGGTCGTCTTGATCGTCAGTCCGTGTATCCTGTGTCCGCGGCTTCTCAGCATGTTTATTTGGTGTTTGAACGTTTTGTTCTTGAACAGGGCTTCATTGAATCGGGCGGGTTTGATGTACTTTTCCAATATGTGTTTTTTCAGGCCTTGATAGAGTTCAACTTGGATCTCCAGCGGACGTACTCGGTGATCGGCGTGACGGTTTAGTTGTCCTTCATCTTGTCAAGCACATTTAATTTTTGTTGACATAACTGTGCATAGGGTGATCCTGGGGTAGTCGCTGGTGTCATACAGATGCATGTGGTTTTGTATGTCCTCGTACAAGTCCTCATGCAAATTTCCATCAGCAGGGAATCCGTGTCCGTTTACAGCACCTCGCAATGTCGTGATAGTGTTTTTTCAACATGCTGTAGTAGAAATCGTCCGTGGATTGCATGTCCAACCACAAGTACTCCCCGAGCGACATGGTGACGAGATCAAGATCCTTGGCCACCGTGTTGGTTTTTGCAGCACCAGCTCTGAACTTGTGACCATGTCGAACTCCAGTGAGATGTTGACGAAAGCGTAGCTGAGACCGGGTAAAACGGCGTGTGTTCCTTGTGCAGTTCAGAGCCGAGCGGTACACAAGACCGGTTCCCTTATGAGTCGGCGACGACTCGTTTGGCTGCAGTGGTCATACCGAGCTGATCCGTTGAAAAACCGTACCCGATGCACAATCGTGTCGCTTCATTACCCTCGCTCACCTCATTCATGTATACTTGTTTGTCATGTCTTGTGAAACCAACCAAAGAGGGTTGAACAACTAAACTGTACCTTCGCCTTCATCAACGTAATCATTTGTCTCCGCTAACGTAATGTTCATCAAAATCATGAGCTAATTCACAAGCCGATGACTACAGGCACGCGTTGACAGTACCATAGGCATGTTTTACTTTACCTCTGTTGTCCTTGTCATGTTTAAATTGACGACCGATAAACTCAGCTTGAGGAAGCTAATGCCTCACACGTAAATATGATGTTGCATTGCTGTAATTTTCCCTGTCGAAGAGGTCCTTCTCACAAAATATATATTCCTTTTTTTGAGCAGACCTACGACTATATTAAATATTCAAGCTATACAACGACAGCCTGTATATGTTCGAGACAAAAGATTAAATGCGTCTGATAAGTTCGCAAACCAAAAACTCATATATCCTGTCAAGTTCTTGGAAGGTCTGGTAAGTTATCACACATTTCGTCATGAACATACGCACTGGTAAACATATTTGTGCCTTAATTGTTCAAACACGTTATTTCCAAATCAATGAATGCAAGCATATAGTCCCTCCTTAGAACTGTGTTTTAGAAATGCATATAATGGAGCTGTTGATATTGACAAATCATATATATTTATTGATAATTTATTGCTTCGCCGACATGCACATTGCTGTATATATTAACGTGCCTATTCAGTGGCTGCGACTATTTCGAAACACATAACATGCTAATAATGCGGTATCGACAACTTATATAATACATTTTCCTGTGCGGGAATCGCCACATTGTTAATAGTATTCTTCAGTGTATATTATCCTGTTTGAAAAGACGTTCAACAGCTGATAATGTTTACATAACATGTGATTCCGTATTTACTGCGTCTTCAGCGAATTTCCATAATGCACTGGCAGCTTCTAGAAATCGCCGTTAGAAAATACAAAATGGTGTAACGGCTACAATACCTCGTCGCTTCATTCCGCAGACACGTGAAGGTTAGTGCGCTGGTGAACTTTGACGTTTATATGTATTTGAACACATTCTGCATGAGACAATGCATTAGATTCCACATGTGAAGGTTGATACAAACAGAAAATGAAAAATCGGGCAATGATGAAGTAGTGACTGTCAACACGTGTTCTATGTCGATAAAGGACGGTCAAGTGATCGGAGAATAACATAGATTAACTTTGAGTACTTTTAAGCAAACGCCAGTCTTGTACCTTAGCTGTAGTCTTAGTTGTGTTCATTTGGAAATTGATTATCTTTGGTCTGACATCTTGCGATTGTCCGCTACATGTGGCCCGGCCTGTATTGTTATTTATTTAGTGCATCAACATCTGTGTTGCATCAAGACACCATTGCGCAGTGAACATTCTCGTTCAAGTTACAGCACACAGTTCGAATTGGACATTGAAATTCACCTATATCGCACATCTAAGATTAACAAATGAAATCCATTTTATTAGAATGTTGCGCAGATTCATTTTACTCCACTCTAACTGCTTATAAATTGAACTGAAACTACAGTGACGTTAAATCATTATACGCCGAATATAGGCACCAATAATCCGAACACATGTATGAAGCATGAAACCGGCAGATACCTATAACAGAAAGAGTTTGCCTCGTGTCTATAAGCGCGATATAAGGTAAGGATGCATGACATGTACTCTTTTTCTTGGCCCGTTTATGATGATACATAATGAAATTTACAGCAATGCGACGTCAAATTTACTTGTGTGAAATTTACTCTCCATCTGAGTTTATGGGACGTTAATTTAAACCGGACAATCAAGACGAATTTCACAAAAAGCTCGGAGATCTATTGTGTACTCAGAGAACGCACCTGTCTGAGCTATTTGGTTATAATAGCTACACGATAAAAACTATTTTTCATTATCATGTCTCAAAGAATATAAAATTTGGTATGCCATTGCTTTTTATCGTATACTTTTGCGTTAGTGAAACAAATCTGGACAAATATAAAGTTTATGTACGGCGTTATTACAGCACAGGTTGAGCGGATGGAGAAATAGCATGGCTCAGACACTGTGAGACTATCAAGGAAGGTCACATGCAGTGGAATTATAGTATTCCTTGTATGCGCTGTTAGTACTGTCTCAGTAGTGATGCTCGAACGGAATAGACTTACGAGTTGGTTCTTGTGGTGTATGTAGCCGTGCTCCAAGAGAGATAAAGTGCTATTTTATTGGGACTCTGGGAACACTTGCGACGGAAAAGGGAATTTGTTTACCACTGAACATTTTAATCCCTCGAAACATCCACCTGACAAGATTTTCCAACACCACAGATAAGGCGTAACTGATACTGGTAGCAGGAGCGAGGGCAACTTAATTAGACGTGCTAGGTTGCATAATACTGGTGTCTTTGTCATACTCTTTTGGTGATCAGAATAATGACGTCACGTGAACGTTGATTTCAAACGTACTAAAATATGCGGCATTACATGAACAAGTAATTCACATGATGGAAAAATATGATCATCTTGCTTGAGCACAGGTAGCATGAACATGTATGAACCGTTCATATGCATACCCCCGAAATCCGGTATGAGACATACATATCGAAGGTGAATATACATTTTCAAATTTGAAAATTTACATCACCCTAGTAAACTTAGAACGAAATCGGAAATTTCATCTCCCATTGAAATTCAAAGGACTGCATTGGAAATATTGTTTGAACATGTATTTACCTGGGTATCTGTTTCGCAGTTCATGTTTGAAAATACCTGACAATCCGGTCACGGTATACATGAACGAGTTGCTTGTGCTTACGAAAATGTACAATGAGCATATTCTTCAGCGATATAGATTTGTATGTAAAATATGTTAGGAAATATCTGCAAACATACGTAAACCCGGTCATAGCGTATATTGCCTTCTGTATTTCCGTTTATTTCAGTGGTTATACTATCCGGCTTTTGATGATGTGCCGGGACGGTAGTAGCGGTGCGACGCCTGACGAGATCTGCATTTCGTTCACCTTCAGACAACTTTCCACTCGCTACGAGCACGTCCCAACGAGACACGGACAGAGCGATTCGGGAGATACCGAGAGCTGCGTTTTATTGAGCTGAAAACACCCGTAGCAAGTACGACAATACGTTCAATTGTTAGCCTTTCCCAGACCGACACTCTATAAAGAGTGATTATTTCTTACGCCGTGTATTTTCCCCAGTTTAATTCCCCTAAAGTATCATCATATCTTAGTTGATATCACTTTCCTCCAGCCCGACTCCAGCTGCGACACCCGTCCTGGTTTTGTTTTTGAGACGACCCCTCCTACCTGTTTCTTTTTATAGTGATAGTGAAACTCCATGGTAGCCACATCCTTAATAGTTTCAGCATGAAAGTTATTTTTTACGACAGCTATTGTTAATATTGAAGCTAAGACTGACTTCAAAATGGACATTTAAAAAGTGCCCTATATAGTACGATATCATCCCACACTAATTTGCATAAAGTTTTGTTTCAAGAAGTCACTTTGAACTGAAAAAGATAGCATTGCTTATTTCTGCACTAAGTCCAATTCATGCGTTTCCTATCTCCTTACCACTGGAACTCTAGTTACACCGAAGTTATTTTAACGGCTATTTCACACCTTGGCATCTCAACTACATACATTGTAGAAATAAACGTGACAGTTTCAGACAGTACTTTTTTATTTTAATGGCAGTACCCTCAGAGGAGGTTGAAGTAGCGAAAATATTGTCCCCTGAAGAGGGTGCTTAAGAGCATATAAGAGGTGCCACCCTCGAGATGGTTATTAGTCCGTGGTCCAATGTTTCCATATTGCGTCCAGATCTGTACCTGAAAACGTGCCTCATAGTCCACCCACGTACTCGTGAGGTAGTCGTTGAAGTTCCTGACCTCCTCTGATTCCGGGCCTTTGTCCACGGAAGTGATCCAAGTGTCCTGCACTACGTCCCGTGGAAGTAGTGGAAGGGCAGCTGCTCTCAGGACATGGGCCTGCACATGTGGAATGTCCTTGCAGTTGGTTGTCAGTCCTCACTCAGGACATGGGCCTGCACATGTGGAATGTCCTTGTAGTTGGTTGTCAGTCCTCACTCAGGACATGGGCCTGCACTTGTAGTTGGTTGTCAGTCCTCACTCAGGACATGGGCCTGCACATGTGGAATGTCCTTGTAGTTGGTTGTCAGTCCTCACTCAGGACATGGGCCTGCACATGTGGAATGTCCTTGTAGTTGGTTGTCAGTCCTCACTCAGGACATAGGCCTGCACTTGTAGTTGGTTGTCAGTCCTCACTCAGGACATGGGCCTGCACATGTGGAATGTCCTTGTAGTTGGTTGTCAGTCCTCACTCAGGACATGGGCCTGCACATGTGGAATGTCCTTGTAGTTGGTTGTCTGTCCTCACTCAGGACATGGACCTGCACATGTGGAATGTCCTTGTAGTTGGTTGTCAGTCCTCACTCAGGACATGGGCCTGCACATGTGGAATGTTCATGTAGTTGGTTGTCAGTCCTCACTCAGGACATGGGCCTGCACATGTGGAATGTCCTTGTAGTTGGTTGTCAGTCCTCACTCAGGACATGGACCTGCACATGTGGAATGTCCATGTAGTTGGTTGTCTGTCCTCACTCAAGACATGGACCTGCACATGTGGAATGTCCTTGTAGTTGGTTGTCAGTCCTCACTCAGGACATGGGCCTGCACATGTGGAATGTCCATGTAGTTGGTTGTCAGTCCTCACTCAGGACATGGGCCTGCACATGTGGAATGTCCTTGTAGTTGGTTGTCAGTCCTGTCTCAGCCACACTGGTTCTTCGAGTTGAACGCCAGGTAGAGACTTGGGTAGGTTTGGTACGACTTTGCTTCTTTGGCCTTAGAGGGAGGACTTGACACTCGAAAACGATGGTACAGACGCTGGGCCGGCCGCCTCGGTCAACTCTTCGTCGTTCAGCAGCCGAAGGGACATGATGTCCTTCGGTACGTGCTAACGCAGTCTGCTAAGGAGCCACACCTCATCTTCAGATTGCACTGGGACATGGCTGTGTCGTGTAGTTGATTTCACGAAGTCTCCAGGTGTCAAACATCGGGCTTTGCATGAAGAATATACACACTTCCACTTTGTTGTAGTCTGTCGTCTGACGTCAGGCGATATCGGTACCCAGCAAAGAAAACGTGCTGTCCTCCTGCTTGGGAAGTGATGAACAGAACAGAACATAACAGAAATTTTATTCTCAAAAATCACATATTGTGACACAGAGAACATACAGCAATTTGATGCATATTAAAAAACTGAGCAAAGTCCAGTTTTGATAAATCTGGCAATTTTAGAATTAAGTGCTGAATAGTCACATTTTACGAGATACACAATTTTTTAAATAGTAGTGTCTTTACAGAAATATTGAGGATGAAATAGATGTCTCAGGGTTGAGATCTGGGCAGTATAATAGGAAGTGAAGTTCATCACAGAGAGAAGATGCACAAAGTTGGCAGGTTCTATTACATCGTTCGATGTCGTACCAGCGTCCAGTTTCAATGGGCAACCTGTGGTTTGAAGACTTAGTTCTAAATTTAGATATACAGCGTCTGTAGTGATAAGGTAGTTGTAGCAAATAAGGTTCCATAAATAAAGAATGCTTATACATTACGTAGCAATAACCCTTCTATGAGTCGACAGCAGAGCGCCATCATAACTGCTTAAACTGATCAATTAGAGTCAACTGTACTTTCAAGCCAAGCAGTGCTAGGTACAGATTGGCTCAGCCAGACTTAGTACAATCAAGTATCCTGGAGGATACGCTTGACACTTGGTATCAATGGAAAATTAAAATCAGCATTAGAAGTATATAAATTTTACACCACATGATAAAAGATAGTATTTGATTTGCCACTATAACATAACATTTTTGCCCAGTTTTGATATCATTCTAACTTTAACGGGTATACTGATGGGGTATCTACCTAATTCACCGTATACCATAAAATCTGGAGTTGATTGTTTCACATGGATGCAGTCGGTCCCCCCTGCTTGTTTATCAGGAGTTTAATTCACGGAGAAGATGATATCTTCTCAACAATTTTGTTCTTACCATGCTTTTAAACATAATCTGGCAAAGACAGAAAAAGCATATAAAACATAACTTCTTTAAGTGGCATTTAGATCTCTCCTCGTTGTTCATGTAACAACATAATTAAAACAAATCTACACAGTTTGATTGAGTAGGATTGAGCTAATCCTGCTCTGGTGATTACAATATAAACATGTTAACTGCTTGCCAAAACAACATAAAAGAATATTATTTTACATGTCTTGTAGTATTTTACTCCAGTTACTATCATACTGCGAACGACGCACCCCTTCTTCATTGAGAATTGGGCTGGTCCATCATTCTACAGGGCAAAAATGTCATTTACCATGTTTCCTACAATAGGTAGGTAGGTAGGTAGTTTGGGATGTAGGCGGTATGGGACCTAACCCGCTGACCACACTAATCGTAGGCGTCCACGTGCAACATCATACCGGGAAGACGCTACTTTGTGGCCTCTCATTTGTGAATTCGCTTCAGGCTACCAGAACAGCTCGTAACACAATAGTAAGACACAACATCATCAAATACTCTCTCCTTTTCTCTCTCAGTGTGCGTGCGTACGTGTCTATATGTACTAATTTCATGTTACATTCCTGTTTGACAAGGGATGAAGAACCTGTATCAGAAACGCCTCACTCACGAAATAAAGAAGTTGTTACCCCCAGAGTTAGTCTGTATTGTCCGTTCTAATTTCTACACACGTCTCAAAAAAGTTAAGGCGTGTTTATACTGACCAGTCTCTAACATGTTTTACGAAAAAAAGACTGTTAATATATTACTAAAATACGATACAAGAGGGTCGAGAGACATTCTTCATATATGAAACCGCAGTGATGTGGAAAGACCTCACATTTTAGGCATGTATTTGTTGCATTAGGTATATTTGTATCAGGGTCTGCATGACGGACTTAGGTGTTCCCTTTATGTGAACCTCTCTCTGACGTCTTTATGTCATTGCACCCATTGCGGATATGTATGGACTGATGACTGCTGCATAGAATGCACCGTCCACTCTGATTTGCTGCTGAAGGATATCTTCAAGCTGATTGGAGGTTGTCCAGATATAAAGTCCCCTGCGCTAGTCGAAGTTTGCCACAAGGTTGTCAAAAGAAGACAACATAACAGAAGACACATACGAGCTGATCTGCCTTTGGTACGTTTGTCTGAGATGTGATTATAGCACATTCATGTTTGTACTTGATTATGACACGAGTAATTTCTTAACACGTTATTCGTATTGATTTTTGACGTATATGTTGCTTGGATATTGGGATTCAAAGTGACAGTCATTGTGACTGATAAATTTCGCATATCAGACGTTCACAGCCTCTCCCAAATGATGAAGTCATGACATAAGAATAGTTTATATTGTTTATAACACTTGTAACCTTAAGATTCCACAGAGCTATTCAGTGTCAGGCAGAGGACACTGTTTGTCAAAATGCTCATGTGCACTCATTTACGACACACAGATCCTTCTGGAGGGCTTTCTCATTTACTTTCATGCATTATACACGGTGCAGGATGGATGGAGGAACTCTCTGATATTGATCGATTATAAAAAGAAAATGTTTTCGTATCAAGATGATGAAGGGGCTGTGGGGTACCCTCGTACTTACAGCGCTGGTTCGTCACGCCAAAGACACGGGTTCGAATCCCCACATGGGTAAAAGGCGTGAAGCCCACTTCCGGTGTTCCCTGCAGTGATATTGCTAGGATGTTGATGAAAGGGATGCCAAGTAAAAGATACGGATATTGTAATTTCCGGCTTGGGGTAGGTACACCCCTTGATCTGTGTTTATCTGTGGCTCGAACCTTTTAATGCTGAAATCCTGCGTCGTTGCTAATAACTGATATTTGATGCTTGTCAACTTGTGACATTCAAGGAATTTTGCTGGGTAAAACTAAACTCACTCACACACTAACGCCTACTACATTTACCATTTAAGATGCAAATTAAAAGGATTTACAGCAATGGGAATGGGAACGGGTGGTCGGCACACTGATGTATTGACACTTGTATGTTGTCGATGCTATTGGCCACAGAATTGTCTGGTCCAGATTCGGTTATTTACAGTTCGCCACTATGTAGTTTGAATATTGATGAATGCGGCATTAAGCAACAAACAAAGTTTACTATATTTGGAAAATAGTATTAACTGGTATTTTCTTTGAGTATGGGGTATTTCCCATGTTTGTTTGTTAGATCCACAATGCTGAAGCAGGCAGGGCTGATCTCCCAGCTGACTCTGCTGATAGTGATGGCTGTACCTGACGCAAGAGAGTCCCAATTCGACATACAAGAGCTGAGAGCCACTTTGGCTCTGGCCCAAGCTGAACTGAAAGAGGAACTGAGTCAAGAACGTGCCTTTGAGGAAGCAGGTAGGATACATATCTTATGGTAATATATATATTATCTTCGCTTCTTCATGAAATATACTACTGTTTCTTTTGGGTATTGTACGTTCCATTGCACAGTGAATGTCAGTAAAATAGTATGTTTGCATTTTCCTTAAGTACAGGACACTTTCTGTTGGTTATGGTCACAGTTTTAGTGAATATTAAGGTTCTGAGACGTTTGTACTTGTTTTTGTTTTTTGTTTTTGACCGTAGTCTGTAAATACGGGACGAAGGGGTAGCCTTGTGGTTATGGCGTTAACCCATGATGCCCAACACCTGGGTTCGATCCCACACGTGGATACAGTGTGTGAAACCCATGTTCCGGGTCCACGCGGTAATAATATTATGGCTGGAATATTGCTAAAAGGGATGTCATATGAACGGCAGGGATGTTGTTATTACCGTGCATTAACAAGTGATTGTTGTAGTCAGTATTTATTCTTTTTGCATTGAGTAGTTAAACCTCTTGATCAGTGTTAAAGAAATCTATGCACAAAAGGTTCGTACAGCTACGACAATTGTAAGCCTATGATAAACTATACAGTGATGTCAGACTAATTCTATGTTAAACATGTACGGTGTTACGTAACTGGTTCAAACGTTATGTAAGCAATCGTAGCCAAGCAGTGTTTGTTAATGGAGCCTTATCCAATGTTGAAAGCTGACATTCCACAAGGTTCAGTACTCGTCCTTTCTTTTCTTGTGGCGCTAATCGTTTAATGCTGATTGCTTCTTAAATCGTTAGGACACATGATGTCAGCAAAAAGGGTAAATATCGGTAGCGCAAAGCAAAAAGTATATTTTGGCATGATGCGGCATATCAGGGCCTGTAAGTCTCGCGGGCACTAGGGTGGTTCCCGGTTCCCTTTGTGCGCGCGAGACAGGTCCAGCTTACTTCCAGTACCAGATATTCAAGCACTAGATCTATGTCAAAATTGCGCAACCATCAAATATGAACTAATTAGACCGGACCAAGTGTACAACCATGTTTGGCTGACACAGTGGCTGACATTTTAGGATTACTGGTTTCTTCCTGCAAGGATTGTTGGCTGCTTACTGCCTTACTGTCAGCCGACAGCCACGAAACCATTCGAAGAGGTATGAAACGTTGTTTGTCACCGAGAGCACTAATGTCTCAAGTATGGTGCCTTAACCGACTTACGGGTTCTATTCAGGTCCCTAATGGATGATGATCTACTTCAGTTTAATTCAAGACATGTCAGCAGAAAGGCGTCAGTTACTTATTGATTCACAATAGTCAATAGAAACTTATTTAACTGTTTACACCTATACACTCCAAAACATAGCTGATATTGATGTATAAAATTTCAAATGCAATTATTCTTTGACTGCTATAATTTTGTAGTTATAAATCTGGTTTGTGTTCATGAAACGAATATATCCGTGAAGGTCCGGGGTAGAATCGGCCTTCAGCAACTCCTGCATGTCTTAATTGGTGAATATGCTCGTCGTAAGAGGCGACTAACGGGATCTTGTGGTCAGGCTCGCTGACTTGGTTGACACATATCATCGGTTCCCAATAGCACCGATCGATGCTCATATTGTTGATCGCAGGATTGTCATGAATGTAGCTGAGTGTGGCGTAAAACTAAACTCACTCACTCTTGAAACGAATGCACAGCGCAAGAGCGCATCTTCGAAATCCTGTGCTAACTTGCATGAAAATGTAATAAATAAAAAGTGGTTCTCAATATGCGCGTGCAGGTCTGTGGAACTGGTAGAGGAATGAGGCTGTTTTGCCTTTAGAATGTCACTGGTATTTGTTATGCCGTGATGCCGCGATATTATGAACAGAAACATTACCATTGGATATGGGGGCTGCGGAGTCTCAATCTGCCACTGTAGGTTACCGCAATGTTCAGCGTTCACACACACACACACACACACACTCACACACACACACGTTTGCCGTTGCTGCCTTCATGCGATCAGCGATGGTGAGTGATTGAGTGGCTTAGTCAGGCAGTGGATCGGTCAGTGAGTATGAGAACCCGGTTCACTTTGTCTGAATTGAAAGTGTCCTGCATGGTCCCACGATGCACAAAACGTTCGTAACGCTACGACAACTGTAAGCCTGTGATAAACCATTTGCGGGGTGGGTGGGGATTAATAGCAGTTGAGCGGTCAAGAGAGGCTGGTACCTTAAGAACAGAGAACTCTGTTCAGTTCGGTGGAGGTAGAGTGATACATTATCATGGTATAGTTTCAGTACATGAACAACACGTATACAGTGGCACTATCATTTTACAGTTATATTATAAGTTATTATTGTTTATTATATAATGCACTACGTCTGCAACAAGTATACGGGATGTCTTGTATGTGGCGGTCAGGCAGTGCAATTTCAACCTTGAATTTACATTAGGAGTATTAATACTAGTTCACTATGCAGGTTATTTTAACGTGTAGTTCCTAAAAAGAAATAAGTGATAAAAGAAAACTATGACATAAGGAACGCTTCGTGGATCGGGTCACTGGTGACATTGACACATTAAGACGAAGGACTAAAAGCATAGGGTAATTTGGATCTCGCTTTACAATTCGTACATACAAACAGGTATGTCATTGAAATATAAACAGTGTTGTTTGAATTGCTTGGTGTTGCCACAACATACCATTGTAAGTGGCGAATTTTTAAATCGTCAGAATTGAGCAGTCAGGCTGCCTTATGTATTCGTTATTGTGAATCATTTGAATGATATTAGCATGGGCAAAGTTGTAAATGCGGTATGATTCAAAGAGCAAAAATTTCCAAGTATTTCTATTTGGTCTCTTTTGTCAACTCCTGTAATGCTTGTGTCATGAGAGGGCGTGCGACACAACTTGACTGAAAAGGAGATTCCTTCCTAAAACCTTCTGAATAGCTTTAAATAATTGCAAAACAGCTGATAAATCGCAACGGTGTTCTTTTTTGCATCAAGTGGCTCGCCTTTAAGTTTACTTTTTGTCTAAAAGTGCACTGTAAGGTACTAATGCACATCGAAATACCCGAATACATAGGGCACACTGAACGACCGGGGAAACCATAAAACATAACCCAGAATAACGTTTGTCCTGGTTCAAGAGGTCTAACAGTCCCAGATGTAAATCAAGGTAGCATCGCCATAATCTACAGTGAAGGTGTCTTTGAGGTCTCATCGTTTGAATGCACAACTGTCTATTCATTACATTATCTTGCGAACAACTGTTCAAAAGCTCCTGTGGCAAGGTGCATTTGATACAATAGACAGTATTTTTGAATGCGCTTATATGGGTAGATTGCTGTTGACATTGCCAAATGTTGTATGCTGCTATCATTTGTTATATTTGGGATTACACTTTCTTAGTAAAGTATAAATTCTTTTGATTTGAGTCCCATCCAGGATTCGAACCCATACCCTGAGAGATAGGCACCTCTCAGCCCCCGCGTCTTCCACTTGTGTGCAGGGTTTCAAAAGCACCTGTCGCTAAACACGTGAACACTCAGAACAACCACCTTCCTACATTGATTGAATGATTGATTGATGGAAGGAAGGAAGGAAGGAAGAAATCTACTGAAACAGCTATACATGAGATGCGTGGATTGATAGATTAAAATAACCCCTTGCTAAACGAAGATGCTTTACATAATTACTTCTAGTTGTGTTTCTTTGACATCTATGCATATAACATAAGCATATGCATACCGTATAAATTGTCAATCATATATACAGCACTGGTTACTGACCTATCATTTCAGTGAGGCTTCTGATTTACAACTGACAGCCAGATCTGTTTGTATGAAGCCCTATGGTGTCACTTTCGTGGCATATAATAATACTAAAAAAGTATGTTTTCACAAATTCATGTAATTTGAACTACTTGTACATGTTTATGTTATTTTATTTTATTTTTTCAACATTTCGATTTACTCCCTCTTTTGATTAAACATTTTCCCATTGCTTCAATTATTTTCTCCTTCTTTCAAGTTAATTTAAAACCCCGATTTTTTTAATATCATTTTATTTTCAAGTCATCCAGAGGAAAGGTCGAAGTAGATAGAATGTCCCGCTTTGTTACCTGAGATGTCCTCTACGGTGAACTTGTTTGGGGCAAATTTCAAGGGCAGAGCGAAGGGTAAACATACATAAGCAGGTTCACAAACGACTTTGTTGTAAAGACTAGGTTCAGTTAGTTATTTCGGATCAATGAGTAAAAGTATAATACATATCTGTCTTTAGCATGTGTATTACTGAAAATTTCCATCAACAGATCGAGAAGCATCAGAGCCTGGCTCTACAATTGATCAGCTCAACAAGTTCACATTCTCATCACCTGCGAGTATTGAAAGGGGAAACAACCATCGCATCCAGGTCCTCCAAGCTACACAGTTGATGAAGACGTGAGTATAATTCATATTTTTATGACCACTTACCTCTTATGGCCCGTAATAGTATGGTGTATTCTTATCATAAAGTTAGGATTGCCACATTGAAGAGCGTTTATGTATGTATGTATGTATGTATGTATGTATGTATGTATGTATGTATGTATGTATGTATGTATGTATGTATGTATGTATGTATGTATGTGTGTGTGTGTGTGTGTGTGTGTGTGTGTGTGTATGTATGTATGTATGTATGTCTGTGTGTGTGTGTGTATGTATGTATGTATGTATGTATGTGTGTGTGTGTGTGTGTGTGTGTGTATGTATGTATGTATGTATGTCTGTGTGTGTGTGTGTATGTATGTATGTATGTATGTATGTATGCATGCATGCATGTATGTATGTATGCGTGTGTGTGTGTGAGAGAGAGAGAGTTAGGAGATAAACATCATGTGTTGGCCAATTTCCGGGTGTTATTGAGTATTTGAAGCACGGGAATATTTCATTTGAAACCTCAGCCGGAGGTCTGCACTCGTTTACATCGAGTATGAGTACAGCAGTAAAGTGTCATCAGCTGGCCGTTTCAGCTGGTTCCCATGGTAGCATCTGGAGTTGCTCATTTGTGACGTCATTCTAACTTTACGTCACAATATGATTTGAATGACGTCACCACTGTTAATGGCACAACAAAACAATTGTTTACGTGTAAATACGCAGTGAATAGTCTTGCAGTTTCCGGGAATCTAATACCATTTGATCATGTTTTTCAACCAATCAGATTACAGAACACAGTGACTTTTGGTTTACAATGAGAGATAGAGATAGAGAGAGAGAGCGTGTGTGTATGTATGTGGGATATAAATGTCATCCAGCTGGGATACACTTGTCAATAGCCACCGACCATAAAGGCGTAATGTTAACTATAATGTCTACCTATATGCCAGCAAGATATGACATAATTCTCTACCTGTCATGAAGCTATGATGTCATTTGTTAAGTGCTACAAGGCTGGGATTCGCGCCATGATTCTATGAAATGAATACCTACGTGTCATTTTTTTCCTTTGCTGTCATGATCTATGTGCCACTAAATTGAGATTGTTGGGGATTTTCTTGATGACAGCTTGCAAATTTTGAAATGATAGGTAAGAAAATGATGAAATTGTTAAATGTAGGTAATTGAAACTATACTGAGTTCAAAAAGAAACTTCACAAAATGTAATTCTTAAAAATAACGAATAATTCTTCCCTGATGATACATCTATGTGTCCGAAATGGGATCCCCATCTTTCGACTCCAGAAAAACGTTAGCAAAATCCACTCAAATCCATCCATTCGTCGTGCAAATGACGTTAGTGCCAAAAGAGGTTTTGCACGTGCAGACGATCACGTGATCTTCGCATCGATGTTTTCTTCATTTGTACGTGTTTGCATTGGCCTGAAGAATTGAAATAAAAAAAACACCTTTAAACCGCAGTTCTTATGGTACTTTATATGCCATGATTGTCAAATGTGCAACGTGAAAGTGCCGTTGACATGTTGCAAGCGGGAAGATTCAGTATTGACGTCGCAAGAGCAATGGGATGAGCCGTCGTACTGTGTGTGAGGGCGTCTACAACTAACTGGCACCACTTCTGATCGCCACGTGTGACGTCACATGCGTCCTACGTCACCTACTTGACAGAATTCTGCCGGCTACACGAACCAGGGCTGAGATGTCGGTTGCTGGCTGCCAATCTCCATTCGAATTTTTATTCTTGTGACCTGAAATTCTGTGTACCCATGGTTTGGAACGGCGGTGTAGCCTAATGGAACTGATTGTGGCACTGTCGGTGTATCGAGTACATCACACAGATCTCGGCAAGGCAATAATAACAAAAATATATTTAACCATCTTACCATCTCTTGTTCTTTATAGTGCCCTGAAGAAAGAATGTGAAGTTTCTTTTTTGACTCAGTATGTGTTCTTAAATTTTACAATTTTTCATGTTTTCAAATGAGTTTCACAGATAAATGGTTCATAACACACGTATTGTGACTATATTTATCACTTCATAAATTATGATATAGTAACTCATTTGTCTAACGATGTACTATGACAAAACCACAGCTGTGTGATATGTGTGGACTTTGTGAGTAGTTTGTCTGGTCGGTGCCCTTCTTCGGAACGATTCTCTTTTGCTTAGGCGACTGCTAGGATATAACGACCGACGTAAATTCGCATCCCACATTATAATTCACGTCCTTGGAGCGCCTCAACTTACTGCTTGATAAGTATTAGATGAGCCAGCACAGTGAAGGCGGGGCAAGTAAAAGTGACGTGAAATCAATGTCGCTGTTGTTGAACACGTGTCTCGTAGAGCGATTTAGTTCAACAAAACACCATCACGACAAGATTCGCACGAGGAAATTGAACTTGGAAATGACAACCTGTTTCCCTCTTGTTTCAAAGGGAACACTTTTAATGTTCTGAAGGGCGTTCCCCTTTATGTAAACTGGGGTCATTTGTCAGGTCGTGGTTCATCTAATACTTGTCAAGCAGTAAGCAATACCCCTGCTCGTTGATTTCAACACGGTTTGCACACCCATTATAATCAGTGATTAACAATATTAAAGCAGTGTAATGTCAATTCTGTTCGTGGAACTGACTTTTTTTAAACTGTGTACTAATACAGGACCAATGCATCATCACCAGCGGTTATTCTCCCGATGATGAGGAGTAGTTTTGTGCCAGAATCCCAGTGCCAATCTGAACTTCCCTGTGACGCCTCCGCCAAGTACAGGACAGCTGACGGTTCCTGCAACAACTTAGCGCACACACGATGGGGCATGGCATCCATTCCAATGAGACGCTGGTTGACACCCGAATATGATGACGGTTAATTTATTCACATTTTAATCCTTGTGTGCATTGGGTCAGGACTCTACGCGTCGTAATACCTTGTGGGAAGGTGCAACCGTTTTTCATGGCAGAAATAATTGTGTGTTTGAATCCCATTATTACCCCAGTACCACCCCATGCGTTGGTGCGTCACGCTGATGACCCGCGTTCGAATACCCAGATGGGTATAAAGAGTGAAACCCATTCGAATTGTCCCCGCTGTGATATTGCTTAAATATTGCTGAAACCCACTTACTCACTCGATGTCTGTATTCACCTTTGTCAAGTTTCATGAAAGTGGTAGCTATTAGCATCCTCATTCTACTCGATCTTTACAAATATTGTCACACGAAAGAATGTGTCATTTGTTGTAATATTGTTGACGGTCTGAAGTTCTTAACTGAAGACAATTTCACAGTGCTGATTTGCCATAAACCAAGATGGTTGTGAAGAATGTCAACTTTGGAAAGTCAAGTTACTTATCACTTGTCATCCTGTTCCTGATTTAGGTTTCTCCTCTCCTCGCGAAACAGCCACCGAGGGGGGCTCATCAAAATTACCCAGTGCCCGACTGGTCAGCAGAACCGTTCACACCCCGTCAACAAACGCTGACCTGCACACCACGTTTACCCATATGCTGATGCAGTGGGGTCAATTCCTGGATCACGACCTCACTAGTACACCCACACAGCAATTAGGTAACTGTGATATATTTCTGGAAATAATATTTCTGGTAGGATTAAGTATGCTTTAGCTATGAATCAGATGAAAAAACCCAAATGGACGAGGCTTTAAATGTTGTGATTCCATCTCATTTACAAAGCTGTCCGACTCCCCGTTGTTCTTGCTGCCTAGGTTCTGTGTACCTCCAGTATCACAAACATGAATTACTTTAAAGAAAAATAATCGTTTCGTTTCAGCTGCGGATGGCAGTTCTATTGGGTGTTGTCCCACTCGTAGGGGAAAAAGGAGTGCAGATATAAATCCATTTTCATCTCCCTCCACAAGGTGGGCAAACTACATATATATCTCTGACCTAAGTCCGCATATATTATTTTTGCACTTCGTGGAACCTGTTTCTAATGACATTGTCCTGCAAAGACTTTTGGTATTAACACTTCTTGTGATGTCTTGCACCAATTATATTTATATCAAGAGCTTGTGTTATTACTTGGGTGTATGAGATATCCATGTACTTTTTACGCCTAATTTTGGTTTTGCACGTTATTTATTAACACTCCACATAATACTTTACGTCCACGATTACGTCACATTTCGTCACATGGTGCAGTTGTATCGCAGGAAGTGAAAATCACATGTGAGTTTTGACTTACGTCAGTTTTAGCAATATTCCAGCAATATCAAGGTGGGTGACACCAGAAAAGGTCTCCGCAAAATGTATCCATGCAGGGGAACCGAACCTGGGTCTTCGATTGCTTTACTATAGGGTTACCACGCAGTCTTCGAAAGCAACAACTCGAAGATCGCGACGAGTACGAACAACTTCGCGAACAAGCATGGTCTATCTTGCTGTATACTTCTGTGCCAACGGAAATGCAGTGGTCGATTGTGAGAGGAAAGAGTTATTCCAAATTTATATATAAGGGAATTGTACATGTCTGATCAAAGTCATACTGTGGCCAAAAATGTGCACAAAATTCTCAGCGCAGCTTCCTTGTTATTAAGGAAAACTGGTTTTAACCAACAAAATCCACTTGTATCCTAAGATTCAGTTTACCTAATGAATATGAAATGATTGTGGAAATGATCACTTATGCAAGAAAGCATACCCTCTTTAAAGGCCACGGGCTCGGCGAATTACAAATCTGAAAAGCCATCACATTAGTTCAAGTTACTATATAAAGTGATGTTTCCAGTTTGGGAACTTTCAGATATTTTCTTTACATGTGAGCCGAATAAAGCAGTTCTAGATATATATGCGTCATGATTCTTCAACTTAAGTTTCATGTGTAATCACCCACGTTCGTCCTGTTCTATGTTGTAAGGCTGAGTATTCGTCCTTTCAGGCCCCAGTGCTTCCCCATTGACATTCCACAACCAGACAGACGCTTCACGTCCACCTGCATGAACTTCGTGCGTTCAGTTCAAATAGAGAACGCTGATTGTGAAGCAGGTAATATCATCAGTGATACACACAAGTATATAATATCATCAATGGCACACACAAGCTTTTAATATCATCAGTGATACACACAAGCATGTAATATCAGTGACACACACAATCAGGTAATATAATCAGTGACACTCAGAGGCATGTAATATCAGTGACACACACAATCAGGTAATATAATCAGTGACACTCAGAGGCATGTAATATCAGTGACACACAAAAGCAGGTAATAACATCAGTGACGCACACAAGTATATAATGTCATCAATGACAAACACAAGCTTTTAATATCATCAGTGACACACACACGCAGGTATTAACATCAGTGACGCACACAAGCAGGTAATATCACTGACACACACACGCAGGTACTATCATCAGTGACACACGCATGCATTTAATATCGTCAGTGACACACACAAGCACGTAATATCTGTGACACACACAAGCAGGTAATGACATCAATGGCGCACACACGCAGGTAATATCATTGACACACACACACACGCGGGTATTATCATCCGTGACACACACAAGCAGGTAATGCTCTCAGTGAGACACACACGTTAGGATATGATACCATACCGTCATACTGAGGTACAAACAAATACATGCTTGTTGCTTATGGTTGAAAATCTCAAAGATATTGCATGTGTTTCCAAAACATCACAGATACATTTGTATCGTACATAACTGGGTTATTGCCCAGGTAGGAACATTTTAATTTTCCACAAGAATGTGTTAACAATAATATTTTACTGGTTTATATAAAACGTGGGCGATAATGTGCACAAGCAATATATCATGGCACGCTTGATGCCCTGGCATTTGATTTCGGTTTTATGCCCCAATGAACAGTGTTTTCCTGTATATATAACAGTTTCCGCACACCAGCTATTACAATCAGTGCTAGTCACAGATAGGAGTCCATGTTTTTATGATAGAGCAGCACAATGATACACGCTCAATATTCCAACGCCATTGTCTGGTTGTTCCAGTTCCTGTGGAACAGCTGAACCAGATCACAGCCTTCATAGACGCCTCCCAGGTGTACGGGTCGTCACAGGAAGAACAGGACACGCTGCGGACATTTGAGAACGGTATTTGGGCGGAAGAATATTTAGTTAATCCAATTCCCGTACAAATACGACTATCTGCCTAAATAGATGGTCGTAACAGGTACGAAGCGGTTAAGCATAACTATACGTAGGGTCACAGAAAATAAGTGATAAAGTCAAATTTATCGACGTGAGTACCAATTTCCAACATACCATACAAGGTAACATCCAGTCTGTACGTTGAAGCAGGAAATGAAGGTGTTGGTTATGAAATGTTTTTGACACAAATACGCCTTGCCTTGTTGCAGGACAGCTGAAGATGAGATGTTCTCATTTGCCTGAAGATTCGTTACCGAGCTGTTCCACACCAGACAACCCCAGCTACTGCTTTCTGGCAGGTGAGTAGAGCGTGTAGCTTCTTCACAAGCGTCTATCACATCAAAGGTACGATTGGACTTGACTGGGGCAGTACGTCTCGAGTTGTTTTAGTTAATATACTCGTCGTTAATGTATACTAAATTATTAGAAAGGAGGTAAGTGTTGACGACACACATAACGTGTTAGGCACTTGCTGTTTGTTGTTGAAACTGTATACAGAAGAAAACCTGAAGCATCACACACGTACCTAAGGTGATTTGGGCAATTTCAATGAAGATGCCCATTTAGCGTTTATGTCAGTCTCTTTAATTTCGCTTGTCATACAGTTGTGAAGTACGTAAAGTGATATTTTATCGATGTGTGAACAAGCGATGCAGCGGTAACATATAGACAAAATCGAAACTGGCGGGACACAGCAATAGAGAGAGGCAATATCGTCATGGTATCACAGTGTATAAGTAAGAGGCAATTTCAGGTAACTAGGGACAACATACCAACAATCTGTCCAGGAGAACGATAATAATATTAGGTCATTTTATTCCAAACTAGGTTTTACCAAACGGCTCGAAGGACAAATCAGATTGTACGAACTACGGGTTACACATCTGTGCGTGCGTGCGTGCGTGCGTGCGTGCGTGCGTGCGTGCGTGCGTGCGTGCGTGCGTGCGTGCGTGCGTGCGTGCGTGCGTGCGTGCGTGCGTGCGTGCGTGCGTGCGTGCGTGCGTGCGTGCGTGCGTGCGTGCGTGCGTGCGTGCGTGCGTGCGTGCGTGCGTGCGTGCGTGCGTGCGTGCGTGCGTGCGTGCGTGCGCCTATTTGGCTTATTGAATGTTTTTACCAAACTTTCGTAAATCCCCTTGAAATGTCCAGAGAAAACAATGTCTCTTTATGTAAATTATTTGTACCAACTAAAGAACAAACAACAGAACAATAACATAATACCTTGGGAACCTTGATAAACCTATGTTTTTATCTCTCAAGGTGATCATCGAGTGAATGAAAACCCAACTCTTCAGAGCATGCATACCATCTTTGTGAGAGAACACAACCGTATAGCTAAACAACTGCAGGAGCTGAACTGCGATTGGGGTGATGAGAAAACATTCCAGGAAGCCCGAAAGATAGTCGGTGCCATCATGCAGGTGAGAATATGACCTTTCTAGATTTACACCGACAACATATTTATTCAACGTATGCCAATTAACACATGACAGTATGATCTAATTCATAAGAATCCCATCTTTGCTGGGATTTTTGTTTATGTGTTATGTTCGTTTTCGTGGATTTATCGAAAATTGCCATGGTCTAGAATCTGCGTCAAGTGTGATTATAAATATACCCCGAGGGAAAGTGTATGAATTAACTTGGGATTTCAGAAAATCACATACGATGAGTACTTGCCTATCATCCTGGGTCCACAAGCTATGAAGAAGTATCGCTTACGAATTGGATCTGGGACTGCTTACACCAACGTCTACAGCACAACGACAGACCCCAGCATCAGGAACGTCTTTGCTACTGCGGCTTTCAGAATGGGTCACTCCATGATCGACAGCAACTTTTCCAGCTTCAGCTCTTCTCATAATTTCCTCGGGAAGGACAGACTAAGCGAGATCTTCGGTGACACGAATCTCATTCTGAACGTCATCAACAGGACGGTCGGTCATTTCTCCAGAGGACTGACTAAGGACAGTGTTCAGATTGCAGATCGCAAAATGACTCTGGAGGTTACGGACTTCCTGTTTCCTGACAGCAATGGAAATGGTGCGGACTTGGCAGCTCTCAACGTCCAGAGAGGGAGAGACCACGGGCTCCCGTCTTACACCAAGTGGAGGAAGTTCTGTGACGTTCCAGAAGCTGACTCCTTCTCTGATCTCGCCTCCACCACTCACACAACAGATGCGACAAACCTTTTGGAAGAAGCGTATGAGTGAGTCAGATTGAAAAGCTTTGTATTGCGTTAACTAGAGAAGTGCCGAACTGCTTTACAACTACTTCCTTTGTATACTGAAGCCCTAAAGACACTTTCTTTACCGATTCTAAAATCCATTCTGATTTATGTCCATTTTACAATTTTGGACTTGTGTACGGTTTGTTTCAAATGGTTCGATGTGCGCGAAGGCGTGCGTACGCGTGTGTGTATGTACCACCTTGGCTTGCCGAGTGGAGTTTACAACCATGATAGGCTCTATTGATGTCAGACACATCGATATTCAGCAGTTGTGTCTTCACACTCGTATATCTGATGTGTATTAAGCTAAACATGTGCAAAGAAAGTCAAAGTCGTTTTCCTACATTTTGTATTGTCCCGAGACACAATCCAACTAAATAGTAGCTGCGTCTGCCTCTTTCCAGTCACATCGACGACATCGACGTTTTCCCAGGGGCTATGTCGGAGGAACCTGTTACAGGGGGACTTCTGGGGCCGACATTCACATGTCTCCTGGGCAAGCAGTTCCAGGCACTGATGAAAGGAGACCGATTCTGGTTTGAAGAGAACAACACCAATGCTAAATTTACTCGTAGTACGTTAACATGATGTATTTGAAGTAGCAAGAGTAGCGGGGTAGGTTTTAGGCACATTGAAATATATTTAGAACAACTGAAGACATAAAGTAGTTCTTCTACAGAAAACATGCACAGATAAACCGTGATGCTTTGAATTATAGCGTATGTCTTTCCCGAAATGTGAATATATTGGTTAAAATATGTTAATCCTTTAATTTAAAAGTATGTGACCCGTGAAGGTCCGGGTTAGAATAGGCTTTCAGCAACCCATGCCTGCCATAAAAGGCGACTATGCTTGTCGTAAGAGGCGACTAACGGGATCGGGTGGTCAGGCTCGCTGACTTGGCTGACAAATGTCATCGGTTCCCAGTTTCATAGATTGATGTTCATGTTGTTGATCACTGGATTGTCTGGTCCAGACTCGATTATTTACAGACCGCTGCCAAATAGCTGGAATATTACTGAGTGTGGCGTAAAACTAAACTCACTCACTTTAAAAGTATTTCAAAGTAGAAACAGACAATACCTACTAAACAAATATCATGACATCATGGGTACTTTTACGATTATTTTCACGTCTGAATGCTACAGGTATAGAATGCATAAATGCTCCCGAAAGAAGAGTAGCAAACCTTGCACAGTTAGCCATACGCGCTATTCTCACGGTCATATCATTGTCATCAGGTGGTCAGTGTGAATCGGTAACTTGGCTAAAATCGAATATTTTCCAATTACCAATAATGATTTATTATCAGGTCAACTGCGTGAAATCCGGAAAGCCAGCCTGTCGAAGGTCGTGTGTGACAATACCGACACTTTCAAGATTCAACGAAACGCTTTCATCAAGGGTTGTCCGTAAGCACTTTTAGACAGTGTCTCTTCTGTTAATGTTATAAATTTATAAGAATGTAAAACAATGTGGTTTGTTTCTTGAATATGTCCAATGATGCAACACTCTGCTACTTCATTAACCAGCCATGCTCATACTAGGGGCAGTTTGTGGGTTAAAACGACAGAACCTGAATCATGGGTAGGAAGTTGAGAGAAGCTAACTGTACGAATACGACTATTTTAAAGGTACGTGTATGATTCACAATCATGTAGCTGTAATGACGTCGACGATGCTTTGTGTTCGTGAAGAGGTGAGATCAGAACACAGCGAGACAGTGAAATTCCGTTATGAAATGATGAAACCGAAGTGACAGCCATTTTAATATATTCACGAGACATCTCATAAGACAAAGCAGTTTGGTTGGTTGGTTGTTTGGTTGCTTGCTGTTATCAGCTCTATTGCAGCTATGTGGCAGCGGTTTGATAATAATCGAATCTGGACCAGACAATCCAGTGACCATTGATCTACGCAGCTGCGATGCATTGACATGTATCAATCACATCAGCGAACCTGACCATCCGATTCCTTTATTCTTCTCTAACAACATGCCTGAAGACCGGTGAAGGTTGCTGAAGATCAATTCTAACTCGAATCTCTATCGGTTATTAGCTATACTAATATTTTCAGCATTGTTCATCTTTCCAGGGTCCCATGTGGCTCTCTGCCAGAAATTAATCTCAAGTTCTGGAAAGAGAAACAGACTCCAACCCTTACCCCGTGGACGTCCTGGGGACGCTGCATCTCCGGCGTACGGAAAAGATCACGCTCCCGTACGACCTGTGGCTGCTCTGATACGAGCTATCAGACTGGCAGGTGTCTGTGTAATAATTGGTTTAAGTGTTACCGTGGTTAAGTTGAAACACTTCAAGTTAGAGAGTAATAATATTTGCAGTTGGACTATAGAAAACGTCCTACGTTGCTTTTCTGTTATCTGTTTAGATTCAAAAACAATTTAATAAACTTTTCTTCACTTCCTGTTCGTATTGACTTATTAATCACAAATGATCCATGATCCATGATCCGTGATCCATATACATCTTCGATACCACGGACTCGAGTAGTTTCAGTTGTGTAATGATGTCAATTGTCCACACCATTCCTAATGGAAACAATGTACATACATGTTTCTGACTCCTCTGTATTTATTTTCTTGCATGTCAGAACTAATAAAAATATAACCTCATTGTTGTACAGGTATGATGTGCGGGGTTATTCCAACTTCCAGAGTTATTCCAACTTGTTATTACTCCGTAAAGCGAACGAGGCTTCTCTGGAAGGATTCTTACTGGTTTATGAACTCCAGAACTATTTCAATGAGTGAGTGAGTTAAAATTTAAAGTCACAAAGACAATATTTCAGCCATATCGTGACTAAAACAGGTTTTAACTTCATCATAAATGCATGTAAATCACTAAAAGCATGTCAACTAAGGACAGTAAAAGCAACTAGAATATTACAGACACAAAACCTAGTATCAGCCTCTGAAAGGGGATTTCAAATTAGGACAATACAATTAAACACAGTCTATAGATCGCCAGCAACCGAAAGTAGACCACCACACTAGAGACCATTGGTACTTACAGTTCTCTTGCTTCCTGCGTGGGCCCTAGCTGAAATTATGCTATCCCTCCAGTCGCTGAAGTTAAGCAGTAACTTAAAACCACGTTTTTTAAAATGCTACTTAAAATGCTACGTGTAAAGCTTCTGGTAGGTTGAAATGTACTCTGAAGGTTTTGGACCTTACGTGTTCAAAGTATATGAGATATGGTTTACAGTACTTTAACCCCCATTGAGGATACAATCACGAACACTTTCTGAAGATATGAAGATAATCTCAAATGCCAATAAATAAAACTAAATTAAATTCAAACATGACAAATAACTCTACATTGCTATATAATTCAGATGGCAAGACACTCTTTTAAACGATCCTACTACTCATTACCCTCCTTCCCACGAAGAACGACATGATTAATCCTAAAATGCCTCCATCCCATAACGCTACTGAAGACGCAAACTGCAATGACCCATCACGACTTTTACAAGATGTTGTGTTGGGACGATGGACTTTATTCCTATTACACAAAAGACCACATGGTCTGGTGATAATGATGGAACCTATCACATTTGCTCTGAAAGACTCAAAATCTCTTTACCATCATACACTGGGGTGGGCGTCTGTGATTCGGTCACACCAGCATCTGATCCTGTTTCAGGAGGTCATACGACCTCAGAGAGCGTAAAGGCATATCTTTGATTCATCGAAAATAGACCTGGTGGTTTTATTTTGGCCCGTAAACCTACAAACACACACATATGCTGAACCCATCAGGAGTCCATCGTGTGTCCAGAAATTATTATTTACACCTACATAGTGTCGGGATCTAAGTAGCTGATCAGTTACCTCCCATGCGTGTTTCTCAGCACCGAGGCATCACAATCAGATATCTCCTTAAGGCTTTAACGTATAATCCAGCTAACAATGGTTTTTCGACGTTGTAGGAAAGTTGTAGATTGGTCACGTCCTAACACAACGTTGTCACACCGTTACGCCGTTTTTTAACTTTATATCACAACGTAATCACAGTGTTGCACATTTACGTGGACGAAATTTTACGTTTTGGGTTCCCCGCAGTGACAGAAGAACACATTTCTTAACTTGTTGTCACAGAGTTTTCGGTGCAACTGATGCTATCTTCACTATGCAACTACAGCAGCAGAAAAACACACCACCAAAAATGCAAACTGACGAATAAACACTGAAGAGGATTTCTGCTTTGCTTCTTATTTACTATTAACTTCTGTGAAAACTATTCAACTATTAACTGTACCTTAAGACAACATAAATATGTTTGCATCAAATAACCTTAACATTGTGGCGACGTAAGAATGACGCACCACAACGTCAGTCCACAACGTCAGTCCACAACGTCAGTCCACAACATCAGTCCACAACGTCAGTCCACAACGTCAGTCCACAACGTCAGTCCACAACATCAGTCCACAACGCCAGTCCACAACGTCAGTCCACAACATCGGTCCACATCAGTCCACAACGTCAGTCCACAACCTCAGTCCACAATGTCAGTCCACAACATCAGTCCACAACATCAGTCCACAACGTCAGTCCATAACGTTGTGACAACGTGAAATGAAGTCTACAGAAGATAATGACGAAATCGTACACATATCGTCTTGATAACGTGAAATTGTGAAGGGAAGGGATTATACACTGTACTTATTTGTTCGAAAGATAAAATCATTTGAGAATCATTCCTAAAATCAGCATGTCGCTCACTATATTTGCTGGACTTGAAAAATGAATAATATTAACCACGTATTAATACAGGACTAAACTTTAAGCATCATCTTTCAGATCTTACATTGAAGTATTATTGGTCACAAAAACGTTTATTACTGTATGGGAATGTTTCTGTCAGATTAAGTAGTGAGTGAGTTGAGTTTTACGCCGCACTCAGCAATATTCCTAGCTATATCACGACTGTCTCTAAACAATCGACTCTGGACCAGACAATCCAGTAATCAACGACATGAGCATCGATTTGAGCAAGTGGGAGTCGATGACATTTGTCAAACAAGTCAGCGAGGCTGACCACCCGAGCCCGTTAGTCGCCTCTTACGACAAGCATAGTCGCCTTTCATCAAGCGTGGGTTGCTCAAGGCCTATTCTACCCCGGGAACCAAGAACTGAGGGTAGGTAACTAAACTGGGGAACGATATATCATTTGGGTCAGAATTGGGGGAATGTTCTAGATGGAAAGGGTCCCACTTCATGTGTTAATGGGATCTGTGAAGGTTCGGGTTAGAATTTGTGTTCATGAATCAATGTGTATCATTTAGGTGGCTAAATGAATCGGGTATTCGGGCTCGCTGGATAGATCTCCACGATACGTTATTGTCAAGCTTTCCACTTCAAAGCTATCCGCATAGCTCAATCCTATGTTATTTGTTATACTTGTTCAAAAAGAATAAAAGATCTATTTTACATACAACTAAATATGATTTTCTTCGTACGAAACATTAAATTATTTGTAAAAAAGAAGACAAGTCATCAAAATTTCCCGCAATATCAAAATACTCTTCATGAGCACACACACACACACACACACACACACACACACACACACACACACACACACACACACACACACACACACATATATATTCTAATTACGATTGTGTCAAACGATCTGCTGTGTACATGGTAAAATGGAAAGAGAGGACTGAAAGGTTGTTATTTTGTGCTCCAGAATGGAGAACTACTATCAAATTCAGTCGAAGATAAAATTGTTGTTATGCACATACAACAAAATATTTTGGTCAGAATTCCAACAATACCGAAGGCACCAGTACACCAACAGACCGATCCATGTGCCAAGTTTGGTGAAAAGTTACAGTTGACGGTTATAGGTTTCTACTAAAAGACAACAACAGCAACCACTTTTTTTATGTCAAACGTGTTGCCAAGGAAATGCACAAAATATTTGTTCAGAATTCTACCAACAGAGGACAGTACCGCCAGATCTCTCTATGTGTCAGGTTTTCTCTCCATATGCCAAGTTTGATGAAGAAATAGAGAAGGGTTCTGAAATTCTGCTCCGGTAAAGACGAACGTGCAAGGACGTACGGACGGAGTTCATTTAAGCATTAACAGCAGATCTGCAAATTCAGATCAGAGACCAACATTCGGTAAATAACACCAGACACCTGTTTGTGAAGTTCATGTTTACATGTCCAACATTTTGTCACGATCACCTTAGACTATTTGTATAATTTAAATTATAAATTTTATATTGCTGAGCGCAGCGTTAAGGAACAAACAAAGAACATGATTCAAGGGATTGAAGTTGGGAGGGCACAGCTGAACCCTGACCAACATGGGGGATTGCAGACAAGGTCTTACTACTGGTCAGATTGTACAAAGTCTGTTGCAATGAGGGTCCCTATCCACGAAACGTTCTGAAGCTACGGCATTCATACGTCTCTGCTAAATTACTAGGTTACGAAATGTAAACATATCTTATATTTGGGATTGCACTTTCTTAGTGAAGTACAAATTCTAGGAATTTTTAGGTTGAAAAATTAGGTTGAAAATCCCGTCCGGGATTAGAACCCGCACCCTCAGAGTCAGACACCTAATCGTCAGCATAAAAGCTCAGTCGCCTAACCCGTTCAGCTACCTCGACAGAAAATGTGCAGAACTAGAAAGTGTACTCCCAAATATGACATATGTTACATTTACCCAGTTTCTAAATGGCATTGTGTCATTAAATATGTGTATACGACATATCGTAACGTACTTCAAAGATAGGGACTTTTGTCTGTGATGTTACTGTGAAAATTCAAGAGTCTGAGAGTTCACAGTGACAGCAGTGGAATAAACAGACTTGGACCAGCATACAGACTGCAGTCACAAAAGGTTGAACACATGTTTAATGACAGTGAACGCTACTGAACTATTTCCATATGTATATGAAATTTCTAACAAGGCTGAGTCAGTCCACACAAAACGTTTTGAAAGAACTGTTGGATTACTCGCAACTAGTCATATAGTAAGTGTGAGAAAGTGCTCTTTCTCACCACTAAGAACCCTTAAAACATAATAAAATGATAGTTAAAGATGAGGAGTCGCTGATGTAGTTTCCACCGTTTATTCTGGAAGTGTGACCATTACAACACAATACACAATACACATCACAAACTCAGATCTCTTCATTATCATATACATTTACCAATACACAACTCATTAACAATTACTTCCCATATCCAGTATCAAATATAATTTAAAAGATAACATTTCATTTTAAACATTCACTTTGTGTTATTCAATATAATACAATTGATGGTAAATGTAATTATGACTTGGAATATATTTATCACAACCCACCTGCAAATATGAAAGAATGAACAATTATCTATGATATTTTGTTAACCTTGCATTGGCATTTCAATGTAAAGACGATGACAGTTTTGTACACAGTAGCCATATTAATATTTACAGTTAGTTGGAATATTTACTAAGGGAGACAAGAAAGATAATTATAATGATTCGTCCCTTAATAAATAAAACATATATACATAAATAACGTTTCACACAAACATCAAAGACTGAAAATAGAACAATAACATTATACCTTCATATAAATTTATCCTGTCTGACTTAACAATATGTCAAGAAACTTAATTGATGATTGAAATAGACTAAGTTACGAAAGAAAACATAGTTGCTTACCTTAAGACATAATAAAATGATAGTTAAAGATGAGGAGTCGCTGATGTAGTTCCCACAGTTTATTCTGGAAGTGTGACATAGGTTGCACACAGACCCGACTTTTATAGGTCCTCACAGCTAAGCTTTAAGGAGACTGCGTCAGCAGACTCAGTTAAGCTACTTATAATTTAGACTTTTAACTTAACAATTAAACCTAACTACAAGCTTTTGTTAAACAATGGCATGGAGAACTCTGAAATAATACTAATTAATTGAATTGGCGGTTGATTAGGTGAGCTATATTAATCACAAGCTTTTTACCTGGCAACCTCTTGTTGTTACAAGAGATTAACGGATAAGCGTCTGCCAAACTTGAAACATATGACAATAAAAGTGAACAATATAAATATATACACAAATTATATTAAAATATTACAGTAAGATACTCTAAAATACTTGATATTAAAATATGAAAAGGGTACACATTTTGTCACTGGGACAAGTGCAAGGGACAAATCAAATGATTGGACATTAGGGCATTGGATGTTTGACTTCATTTCAAGGTATGCAAACACACCGAAATAACACGTGCAGATCCCCAACCAACCGCTTTGTCACATATGACGAAATGTTCTGGTGAAAAGAGTAAGGTTATGTCTCGTGTAAGCTAGCAATCTCTCTTTCTCCTTAACGTTCTGGCCATGGAACCCATTGGCCATGTGTATGTATTGTACGTGCAGATGTTCATGTATTAGAGCCTACTTGTTCTCCTCGTTGATTTGCTGCTGAAGGATATCTTGAAGCTGATTGGAGATTGTCCAGATATAAAGTCCCCTGCGCCAGTCGAAGTTTGCCACAAGGTTGTCAAAAGAAGACAACATAACAGAAGACACATACGAGTTGATCTGCCTGTGGTAAGTTTGTCTGAGATGTGATTATAGCACATTCATGTTTGTACGTGATCACATGAGCAATTCAGAGATTATAAGCATCTTGGAATTCAATTTACAAACAATAATTTGTCTAAAGTCATTATTAATTCTTTCTGCGTAAATTTGTCATGGAAATAATGTCTCTTTGAAACATGGTTAAAACTATTCTGTTATATATCTAGGGTTTTGAATATAGTATAGTTATGGAATCTATGAGCTTTCTGCGCAAAATTATTTCCGTCAAGTGAATCAATTGATTAGACATTGCATACATCATATGTAGAACTAGGAATGGTACCCCTAATTAGCCATATGAAATGTTGTAAGGTATGTTTCTGGGCGAAACCCATATTCCTCAAAGAACGGAAGTTGTCAAGAATCCTATACCAAACGTTACATACTTAAGTAATATATGTATAAACAATAGCATTTAAATATGGATAAAATATGTGGAAGCCGTTTTTAATACCGGCTACAAAGTCAACTAGCTGTCTTTCCTAATGAAATTAAATTTATTATCTCCCTGAGGTTACATGATATATTAAATCAAACATGGCGCACAGACCTCTCGAATTCTTCGCATATTCAAAGCTGAAAAATATGTTATGTATATCCCTGTCGTGACGGCTCTTAAATTCCTTTTGTTTAAAACTTCCTGCCATGGTATAGAATTGGGTAGGTGGTACAATCGTCCACTCGAAGAAAAAACGTGTAACCCCTGCGCTACGTGTGATGTTTTTTATGGATTTTGGGACACATGTCTCTGCCCTTTCTTAAAACATCGGAAAACTGATATCCCAAACAATTATGTAAAATACATCCAATGTATTAAAATGTAACAAATTGTTTAACTGGAAACAACTTAGTGTTTTCAAGAAAGCGTGGTATATTCTGTAATTATGATGACTGCACCACCTTCCATGTCAACCACCTCGTCATCTTCTCTCAACCATATATTTCTAACTTTTGTATCCTGGCCTAAGAGCAAATGTTACGTTGTGTTCTGCTGATATTGATACTTGACCAGCATGTTGCTTAGCGGGATAATGGGATTTAATAACACGTATTGCTAGTGATAAACCTCGCATATAACATATTAACCAAATCTGACCCAAATAATATATCGTTCCCGAGTTTAGTTATCTACCCTCAGTTCTTGGTTCCCGGGGTAGAATAGGCCTTCAGCAACCCATGCTTGCCATGAAAGGCCACTATGCTTGTCGTAAGAGACGACTAACGGGCTCGGGTGGTCAGACTCGCTGACTTCGTTGACACGTCATCGGTTCCCACTTGCTCAAATCGATGCTCATGTTGTTGGTCACTGGATTGTCTGGTCCAGCCTCGATTATTCACAGACCGCGCCATATAGCTGGTATATTGCTGAGAGTGGCATAAAACTCAACTCACTCACTAAAAACGAAACAAAAAAACCCAAACTTTATTACATGTGAGGAATAGTATTTTCTGTGTGTATGGGTCGTTTTCTATGTTTGTTTGGTAGATCCACAATGATGAAACAGGCAGGACTGATTTCCCATCTGACTCTGCTGATAGTAATGGCTATAGCTGATGCAAGCGAGTCCCCACCCACCACAGAACAGCTCAGATTTGCTTTGACTCAGGCCCAAACTGAGCTTGAGGCGGAATGGAGTCAAGAAAGTGCCTTTGCAGAAGCAGGTAGGACACATATCATATGGTAAAATATATAGTATGTGAGTTTCTTCATGAAATATACGACTGTTTCTATTGGTTATAGTACGCGTCATCGGCATAGTGAATATCAGCTCTTTAAGACGCTTGGTGTGTTTGCTTTTGACCGTTGTCTGTAACGCCGTTTATGTCTTGATGTTTATATTTGTCACATTAATCCTGTTAAAACTTGAGTAATAAATGATATATGAATAAATCACAACATCAAGAAAGAGGGTCCATTAACATCACATACAATTTAACTAAATCAGACACCTTGAACAGATCCCTTTAGCGTCCAGTCCAACATATGCAGTAGTCTTTGGCAAAGAATAAGAAACATGTACGGCACATATACATTGACCAATATTTCCTGTCACTGGTGTCGGCATTTAAGTCACAAAGAATGAATTTCTTCACAGAATTTCTTTGACATCATACCAGCACAAGACGTTTTCGGTTGTTTTTGTTTTGTTTTTGTTGACGCATGAAGACCATAGTTAAAATTGGTCTTTGGCGAGTAAGGAGCCAATGACGTTGGTCACTGGAGTGTATTTACAGACTACCATCCTATAGCTGAAATATTGCTGATCGTAACATTACATATCAAACCAACCAACCAATCAACAAAACAAATCCTTCTCCTCATCATCCTATTTCTGCTCCTCCATGTAGGACAATGAGCTACGGCTGCAACAAAAGAAACCAGTGAACCACAACATAACAGCCATTGCTGACTTCATATATTCATCGGTGGTGAGTGAGTGAGTTACTGAGTGAACGAGTGAGCGAGTAAGCCATTTTTAGGATCCTGAACATGCACACACCAGTTCACGTCAGTCTGGCGTTAGGTTTGAAGGGGTGCTAATCACACTATACTCATAAACTAAATATGGGTGGGCATTTCGATCTCACTTAAATATTCGCACATATAAATGCAGGTGTGTTATAGCGATATACACAGTGACGTTTGAACTCTTTCATGCTGTCACAGCAGACCCTTGTAAGTGATCGAATTATTAAACCACGAGTTCACAAGCAGTCTTGTGTATTCGCTGGTTTGAATCTTTTGAAAGGTATTAGCATGAGCAGGGTTGTGAGCATAGAATGTTTGAAAGAGTGGAAATGCCCACGTACCGGCCCTTTATCACATAATGTGTTCTTCTGTGTCAGTTCAAGCGTCATCTTCGGGCGTGAAATACAACTCAGCTGAAAAACCGATCACCTGTGAAAGGGGATCTTCTGACTGGCATTTTAAAGAGTGCAAAGCAGGTCAACTAAATCAGCAAGCCTTACCTTACGATCCCATCCCATTTTAAGAAATGCATAGGTTGGCGAATCTTCAGGGGTCTGTATTTGTGCCATGTGTCTGTAGAGAGTTATTGATAAATCAGCTGCCTGCGAAAGAACTTACAGACTCAATATCCTTGAGATGAAGGATACAATAATGAATACAATAATGAGAACCTTTAGGGACTTTAGGGACTTCGTAGACCAAACACATATTTGTGAATACATTGTATATGTGACGTCGTAATATTAATGCCTTTGGGCAAAACGTAGAATAGCATGCCAATCTGCCGCTCTTATATGGCAAGTTCCGACTTCCGTTTGTGTAACTTGTGTAAGATACCGTTTTGAGGTCGCATTTAACAGATCAGTACATGGTCTCAGTAATCTCAGAATCAAAGAATACTATTCCACAACAACGCTGAAACGATAAAAAATAGTATCTGTACAAACAGATTTAAGGTTTAAGATGATTATGAAACTTATAGACAAAATAAAAAATATGATGAAGCAAATATGATATGAAGCATTTTTTGATACAAAATGACAACACTTTGTATAAGAGTATAGTAATCCTTCGTTCACAGATCTTACGTTATTGTTAAGATGTACGGTTTTACAAATAATACAATAATTAAATCATTAAGTTCATTACTTCAAACGTATAATTTCAGTTCCATGTACTAGGTAGTAACATAAAATACTGCGATAAATATACACACAATCACTATAAAGTTCATTTTACATTACGTGTGGTGGGTTTTCATCTACGAAATGCCTGTTTAGATATCACACCGACTGACGTGAGTACAACTCGTACCCTTCAGACAATATAATATTTTCAGATAATTAGAGGAACGGTAATGACAAATATAAACCAGAAATATACACTCATGAGAAGTTGGAATAGTTTGAATATATCCCCAAAGTTTGGTTTCTAACACATTAATACAGCTTGTTTACATATATTTTGCTATATGGAAGAACTAATATTCCCCAAGCAGACATAACGACAAGACTCCGTCTTTCTAACTTTGGGTTATTACAGTTACTAGTCATAGATCATAAACTAAGTCTGTTTGCGGAGAGTCAGTTTACACTTTACAGCTGAATATCGACTCCACCATTCCTCACCTTTATCTGCAATGAGTAGGTTATGAATTTAATGATAGGTACGAACTTGAAAGAAGAAACTGAATAGAAACATCAATAGCTAGACTTCAAAAAAACACATGTATGTTCTGGCCCAAGAAATGAAACAGTCACAGATTGAACTCAAGGTAGTGTCGCCAAAATCTTCAGTCGTATTTGAGATCACATCATTTGAATGCCCAACAGCCTATTCATCTTATTATGTGAATACGCTTAAATGGACAAATTAACATTGCCAGCTGCTATGAATTGAATTCCATGTTCGTCTATCGCTAACTACATGGTTACAAGTACAACCATCTACCTTCCAGGTCAACGCTCTCTGGCAGAGAGCCATATAATATTCTACTACTGACATATAAAATATATCGCTTATGAATTCTCGATTCTGCTGACTCAAACAAAATTACCCCGTGCAAATAAAATTTAAGAATAGACACTATTTTCATTGTTACTTCATAACGGTTTTCTTTCATATCTGTACACAACAGATCGCATTAATTATTTATAAGTTTCAATGATATCTACAAAATTAAATTTCAGTTCATGGAAGCACCACTCGTGGTATTCACATCATAGCAATGCTAGCCAAACCAATGTCATTCAAGAAACGATTTAGATGTAGATCTTTACAAAACCTGGGACATGAGGAGTCGAAGAAACGCTTCTCACGACCTGCAAGTAGTACAATATTTGTAATTCATATGTATTGTGGGTGAATACGTGTTTCATGTTATTCACATGTAATGCGATAATACCGTTAGTAGGCCTATTATTTTCACTGATTTGATATCCTGCAGTTTGCAGACCACGAAAAGGCCGAGTAGTATTGGGATACAATTTCATCAAAAGAAACCCCATCTGCTCAAGTTAATTTGTTAACTGGAAAAAGGGTCTTCAGCGTTGGTAATGTGAGCGCCGAAATAGGAATTCAAAATGTGTCTTAAAAGGAATTGACACCTGATCAATACAGGACAGCCTGTATGATTTTTGTGAATGTTCATTTAAGACCGAATGTACTGTTAGATATAGAACATTATGCTTTCAAAAATACATACATAGATAAACAAAAACCGTCGACGTTAACACAATCAAGACGCAGAATTATTATTAAATATTTTTGCTAATTCGAATGAGACTTAACATCTAATAATTATTATGATTATTATTGTTCTACTTAACATATATTTATATCTATGACATATAAGTCAATATGTCCACTGTACCTTCTAATTTCTCCGTGCAGAATATTTTATATATGTTTCGGTCAAGCACTAACATTGCCGCCTTGTCAAATTGTTGCATGTTGCATACCTTTCCAAGCTTTAATGTCTGAGGCAGAATCTTCTTACATTCTCTGAAACGGAGATGTGTATAAAACTATTATTTGTGTCTGATACACTGTGATTTAATAACATAAGAACGCTTTAGACAGCAATTCACAATATCCTTGAATATGAACAAGTGGAAAGAGCCCGAAGTTTTTACACCCTTAAAGTATCACGCCATAATCATCTCCAGATGACATACCCCAGAAGGTGCTTTAAGTGCAATTTACACTTGAAGGTACAATCGAAACTTCGTTCATGAAAATATCAAATATTGAAAACTTCGCTTCACACAATGTAACCATGTTTGAAATCGAACCTATGTGTTCGTCGTGACGAGCGAATGCAACTACACCATCACCCAGATTCACAAGATAAATGATTGATTGATGTTCACTTATAGACAATTGTTTTCGAAAATGATTCCTCAAAAAGACATGGATACTTGTTGATTTATTATTGTTATATATATGTTGTCGATGATTGTTGAAGTCGTAACGTCAAATCAGTAGTCACTATATCGTTCACATATCGCAGTGTCAATTTATATTTTAATGTCTGGGAATATAATCTGTGAAACAATGTCCTTCACATGATTATTGGGTATCTCATTGCATTGTCTCTTAAACGCACAATGTCACTCCATAACAAAGGAATAGTAAACAATGCGATAATACTGCTAGATCACCACGACTTAGTTTAATATCACAAAGTATCGATCTTTTACATGACATGATGGGTATTCATGGATAATGATATCAACAGACAGACAAGCATCAGAACCTGGATCCACAACGGTACAGCACGACAGGGTCACATTCTCATCACTCGAAAGCATTGAGAAGGGAAACAAACATCGCATCTATGTCCTCCAGGCTAAACAGTTGCTGAAGATGTAAGTATAATTCACATTTGAATTATTCACTGTAATCCTTTTCTAAAAGGTAGCATTGCAATCATAAAGTTAGAATAGCCACAATTAAAATGTATGCACGTGTGCGTGTGCGTGTGCGTGTGCGTGTGCGTATGCGTATTATCTTCGTGTCATGAAGCTTGGATATCATTGGAAGCTTGGGGCATTGGTCTGGGATATCTGTAGCTGTGTCAAAGCAAATTGTGATATCTTTAGCTATGTGTCATGAAGCATTAAGTTGAATGTCATTATCTTAGTGCCTTTAACCTTTGATATTCCACTAAAGTGAGACGGTTGGTGAAGATCATGGTGACAACATGTAAATTTGAATCATAGATCAGAAGTCGATGAAGTTGTTCATTGCAGATCACAAATTATGTTCTGAAATATGAAAAGTTACGTTTTGACATGAGTTTCACAGATAAATGTTTTACTACCCACGTGTATACTAACCCGAATTATCAATTCAAAAGTCATCAGACTCGTTTCAGAAGGGCAATTTATTATCGTGATGAAGACTAACAGCTTTGTCCTAGCAATGTAAAACTATGATAAACAACACCGAAAACAGTAATAAACAACGTGATGCTCACAGCAGCGTTTCTTTTCATGGAACTGAAGTGTTGCTTGGTTTACTGATGCAGGGCGAATGCATCATCACCAACTGCTATTCTCCCGATGATGAGGAGTAGTGTTGCGCCAGCATTCCAGTGCCAACCAAGTCCTACCTGTGACCCGTCCGCCCAATACAGGGCAGCTGACGGTTCCTGCAACAACTTAGCGCACTCACGATGGGGCATGGCATCCATTCCAATGAGACGCTGGTTGACACCCGCATATGATGACGGTTAATGTATTCACATTTCAATCCTTTTCAAGTATAAACTGGGCGTGGACTGTCGTCCACGAATACCTTGAGCAACGATGCAAACTTTCGTCTTGCCAGAAATAACCGTGTGTTACGATTCCAGTATTACCACGATATCATCTGTGGGCGTGTGTGCACCTTACAGGGTTGGTCTTGAGGGATTATAAGTTGGGAAGCCATGTTAGTAATCGCTTTGATATCCTATTCTCGATGTTTGTTTCATTAATCAGGAATCTGCTTTAGGTATCTCCTCCCCACGAGAAAGAGCTTCTAATTTCTCCTCAAAGCTTCCCAGTGCACGACTGGTCAGCACGATCGTTCACACCCCGTCAACAAACGATGACCTGCATGCCAAGTTTACCCACATGCTGATGCAGTGGGGTCAGTTCCTGGATCACGACTTCACCAGCACGCCCATACAGCAAGCAGGTAACTGTGAAAGAGTTCTGTGTAATTATACAACCATCTCTATTAAAAGAGGGTTATTGTCTCAAGGTGATTGTTTTATTCATGTGCTTTTGATTAACACAGAGAAATATTACGACAAGGAACCATCTGCCCAAGACAGATGCCCAAGACCACTTTCTCACCTTCTGTACATGAATGACATTGAACTCGTTGACGGATGACGCCCAACTGTGAAGCATATTCTCATAGTCGATTTCTTCTTCCACTGACATGTCCTTAGTGCGCAACAAATGCAACATTCTCCGTGTGAAACCTGGCAAGGTAGAAGAGACGGATCGGTCCAACACGCCGACAGTCAGCCTAAAATGTAGAATACATGTGTCGTCTTCAGAAAATCTACTCTTTGTATCTGTCGATTACATGTAGCAGGAAGTAGCTGAGTCATATCAGACAATTTATGTCTCTATGCGACACATACATACATACATACATACATACATACATACATACATACATACATACATACATACATACATACATACATAGAGAGAGAGCACGTGTATTATGACTCATATGCAAAGTCCTCTGAAATATCCTCATAACAGTAAAGTGTAACAAAGCGCATCATTTAGCAGTGATCTAACCGCAACGCGTAACAGTAGAGCAAACCGAACGCAAGACAGTAAAATATAACGGTCGACCCAACACATGACATGTGGAACAGTTAGTTGAACATATAACCCTAACAGTGAAAGAAACAGTAAACTCTGATAGTAAATGAAACCCCTATAGTAGACTCTAATAGTAAACGAAACTAACAGTGAATGAAACAGTGAAACAGGAGATTGTTCGCGTGTCTGGGGATTTAACTCTGCCATTTCAGATTAATCTGTATGAACACATATCGATCATCTCCTCCAGGAGATAGGATATACCGTACGTACCATACGTCAAATATCTACATATGATATACCATGACCTACGCAGGGGATATTAAGTATTAAGCAGCAGATAGTATGTCCTACTATACGTAGGACTTAATAAACCCTACCTAGGCGATACTATGGCCCGTAAAGGTGATACTAAGGCCTGCGTGATACTAAGACATAGTATCTCCTACGATGGAGATTATGAGACTAAAACATTTTTCACTATGGCCCCACTACACTTCCGTACTCAGGCCAAAAACTGACCTTGTCTTTTTCCTAAACCACTGAAATAGCATGTCATTGAATACTCTGCTCCGTTTGACATTAATGTGATTGCCAAGATTCAGCAAACAGAAAACAAAAATACTTCGCTTGTTGGATGTCGGGCATGCATCTATTCCCAGCTGCCCGACTCCTAATTGTTCTTGGTGTCTTGGGTTTTTATACCGCCAAATCCCTTGACTGACATTGGGAGAGTACCTTGATCTGCTGTCAGGAACACAGTACTTCTAACACTCCCGGTGATATTAATGTTAATAATCATAATACAAATGTGATGGCATACGCCTCAGAGCTGTGGGTTTGTGTTGGGGAAATTCATTGCCCTGAACTAAACGAAGATCGATGGACAAGGACATTCATTTACATAATCATAGTAATATTGTCCATTGTACATTTCCGATTATCACTAGCGTGTCTTATTTTCAAGAAAATCCTTTGTTTTATAGGTTCGAATAGTTCTGTTGGATGTTGTGGTCCTGCTCGGAGGGGGAAAAGGCGCGCATCTGTGAATCCATTGTCATCTCCCTCCAACAGGTTGGCAAACTGGATTTATGTCTCGGGTCCAAGTTATTACAATATAGTCCGTATATGTTTTTTTCGCATTTCACGGAATCTGTTTCTATTGATGTTCTCCTTCACTTACATTAAATATCAACGCTCTGTACGATACGTTTGGTCTTTGTGATCGATGATTACGTCACCTAGGGTTGTTGTATCTTGACAATTTGTATTTAACGTACGGAGACGTACGAAACATAGCAAGTGAAGACTGCGAGGACCTTTGTTTTTACTTCTTATTAGACAGATTATGGTTACAGTAATACGATGACCATTGATGTGTATAAAATCCTAAGCAAAAGCGTCCGTGCCAAGCAAAGAAATGTCATTTTAAAACCAAAAATGATTCCTTGTCTTGGAGATATTCTGTGAATGCATTTATGAATTCAATATGATATTGTTATGTTACGCATATAGGCATGTCCTATTTTTGATCACAGTGAAATACGAACCTGACAAGCAATCACATTAGTTAAAGTTAATACATAAATTTGCCCTTCTAATTTTAGTGATATTTGATATATATGTGAACCGTAGCAGGTCCAGAAAAACCCTTATGATTCTTCAACTTCACAAATCAGAGCCGATCGCATTGTTGTTGCAAGTATCAGTATTCGTTTTTCAGACCCCAGTGCTTCCCCATCGCCATCCCTGATCGCGACAGACGCTTCACGTCCACCTGTATGAACTTCGTGCGTTCAGTTCAAGTAGCGAACGCTGAGTGTGAACCAGGTAATCTCTTCACAGACACACCGAAGCAGGTAATATCATCAGTGAGGCACAGGCAGGTAATAACATCAGTGACACACACAAGCAGGTAATGTTATCAGTCACACACACACAAGCAGGTAATATCAGTCACACACACAAGCAGGTAATGTCATCAGTGACACACAAGTACGTAATGCCATCAATGACACACACATGCAGGTAATGTCATCAGTGCCACACACACGCAGGTAATATCATCAGTCACAGACACACACAAGCAGGTAATGTCATCAGTCACACACACACAAGCAGTTAATGTCATCAGTCACACACACAAGCAGGTAATATCAGGCACACACACAACATGCAATGTCATCGGTGATACACACAAGCAGGTAATGTCATCAGTCACACACAAGTACGTAATGTCATCAGTGAGACACACACAAGTAGGCAATGGCATCAGTCATACACACATGCAGGTAATGTCATCAGTCACACACAGAAGTATGTAATGTCATCAGTCACACACACAAGCAGATAATGTCATCAGTCACACACAAACAAGCGGGTAATGTCACCAGGGGTACATACAAGCAGGTAATATCATCAGTCACACACACAAGCAGGTGTATCATCAGTGAAACGCACAATTCCCACAAACCAAATGTCATAATCAGTGCTAATCAAAGATAGGAACCAATGATCATATGATCGAGCAGCAGAAAGACAAACGCCCAATATTCCAACGCCATTATCTGGTTGTTCCAGTTCCTGTGGACCAGCTGAACCAGATCACAGCCTGCATAGACGCTTCAAATGTGTACGGGTCCTCACAGGCGGAGCAGAATGAACTACGGACATTTGTGAATGGTAAGGAGAGCGGTATTTCAGTTGGAAGAATGAGTTAATCCAATTCCAGTAAAAGATGACTAACTTGTTACACAGTCATCAGTCGAGCTTTCGCGGACAATGAACGTAAATATTATAGCATTCTTATAGACAACGTACACAGATGTTTTTAAATGGTACCTGTGGTAAAGTTATAGTCCATCCAAGTTTGAAACGTGAGGTAAGATTGGCGGGGATCTTGTCATCTCTTATGTATGATCTGTTGCTGAATCGACATTGAGTAAAGCCTCACACTACGTCATAGAATGACTGTGATAGTCATCTGACGCTTGTTTTAGAGAAAGCAGTGAAATGAAGCCAAAGGTTATTTCGAAACCATTGGAACAATATGGCATGAGCTAGGCAAAAGTCAAAAATAGTTTCCTATTGGCTATAAACGCCAAGAGAAAAATTAGCCTCCGGTATTAACTGTCGTAAAGAGAAAGGTGCTGTGAAACCTAGTACATAAATGGATCAATGAAATTCGCATATGATTATCGACACATGCTACATAAAGAAATAGGAAATGAATTAATTGTTTAAGTTAAACATTTTCTGTTACTCGTTCAAACCTTTATAGAAGTTTTCTGCATAAATACATGGCACCTTGTTGCCTCGTGCAATGTCATGAACAGTGACTGTGGTTACTATTATTATAGAGAACTACACTCATTTGAAACTTCCAAATTGTGTGAGCTAGCCATAAACCAGGTTGTAGTGAGTCCTGCCAAAAATAGTTTCTGGTTCAATTGGTTTTACGACTTTTGGTCATAGAATTGCAGTAAATGTTAACCATCATTTCAAGAAGGTTTTGACACAGATAGTTGGTGCTTTGTTGCAGGTGAGCTGAAGATGAGACGTTATTTTTTGCCTAAAGATTCGCAACCTAGTTGTGCCACACCAGACAAACCTAGCTTCTGTTTCCTGGCAGGTGAGTAGAGAGTGTGTAGCTTCTACACTAGCTTCTATCACTACTCAAGGAGGTAGGTGTTGACGACAAACATCCGTCGTCAGAACGTTCACGTTTGTGAATCAGTGCATAGAAAAACGGTAGCGTCACACACGTGTGTGGGTGATTTGGGCCCTCTGTGGACGATCCTATTTTCATGTCACTCTTATCAATTTCACTTGTCATTCAGTTGGTAATTACTTGCTTTCTGCCAACAATTGCGTATAAACTAGCAATGAAGCGGTTACGTACTGACGTGCTCGAAACAACGTTTGAAATCAAAAGGTAATTACATGTCAATGATATTAAGAATGTTAGATCATGTGATCCGAAACAAACTCAAAGGACGATTCCGAATGCTGCAGGCTTTCATAGCCATTACATAGTGTGTGTGTGCGCGCGCGTGCGTCCGTGTCTGTCTATGTGTGTGTCTGTGTGTGTCTCTGTGTGAGAGAGTGTGTGTGTCTATGTGTATGTCTGTGTGTGAGTGTCTGTGTGTGTGAGTGTCTGTGTGTGTGTCTCTGTGTCTGTGTGTGTACCAACAAAATACGAAATAAGGAACAGAAGCATGATACTTTTGGAACCTCTAGAAACCTATATTTTCATCTCTCAAGGCGATCATCGAGTGAATGAAATCCCAACTCTTCAGAGCATGCACACCATCTTTGTGAGAGAACACAACCGTATAGCTAAACAACTGCAGGAGCTGAACTGCGATTGGAGTGATGAGAAAACATTCCAGGAAACCCGAAAGATAGTTGGTGCCATCATGCAGGTGTGAATATTACTCTTTTCTAGATTTATCTTCATTTACGTCTCGAACAGATTCCTTAAATGAAATATATTTTGACTGATAAGATGACACGGTGATCTAATCTGAAAACCGATCCCACGTTTGCTTCGTTTCTTGTGTATTGCGAAATTAATGAACATGTACTAAAATTTGCATCGCATGTAACTCGAAATATACCGTGTATATTGAAAGTGTATAAATTTAATTGGGATTTCAGAAAATCACATACGATGAGTACTTGCCTATCATCCTGGGTCCACAAGCTATGAAGAAGTATCGCTTACGAATTGGATCTGGGACTGCTTACACCAACGTCTACAGCACAACGACAGACCCCAGCATCAGAAACGCCTTTGCTACTGCGGCTTTCAGGATGGGACACTCCATGATCCACGCCCTCTTTTCCAGCTTCAGCTCTTCACATAATTTCCTTGGCCAAGACCGACTAAGCGAGATCTTTGGTGACACGAATCTCATTCTGAACGTCATGAACAGGACGGTTGGTCATTACTGCAGAGGATTGGTAAAGGACAGTGCTCAGACTGTCGATCACAAACTGGCAGAGGCGGTAACAGACTTTCTGTTTCCTGACAGTAGAGGGGACAGTATGGACTTGGCAGCTCTCAACATCCAGAGAGGAAGAGACCACGGGCTCCCATCTTACACCAAGTGGAGGAAGTTCTGTAACATTCCAAAAGCTGAATCCTTCTCTGATCTCGCATCCACCACTCACACAACTGATGCGACAAACCGTTTGGATGAGGCGTATGAGTGAGTTATATTCAGATGGAAAAGCTTTGTATAATAATTGCATTAACTAGTGAAGTGCCAAACTGCTTTACAACTACTTCCTTTGTATACTGAAGCTCTAAAGACACTTTCTTTCCTGATTCCAAAATACATTCTCATGTATGTCAATTTTTCAGTTTTGGACTTGTGTGCGGTTTGTTTCATATGGCTCGGTACGTGCCTACGTACGCGCGCGCGCGCGTGTGTGTGTGTGTGCGTGCACGCGTTTGTATGTGATGCTTCATATCTTGAAGGAAGCCTATGAGTGGGTTATTTTCGGATTGGTGATTGAGTTTACTTTAAAGCCACTTGTAGCAATATTCAAGCAAAATCACGGCGGGGCACATACGAAATGGGCTTCACACATTGTACCCATGTGGGGATCGAAAACCGATCGTCCACGTGACGAGTTAAGGCTTTAATCACTATACAGCCCTACCAACCCCTCGCCAGACGAAAACAAACGTTTACTGCATTAGCTAGTAAAATACGTAAATTTGACTGAAGATACTGAAGCCATACACGACTTTTGTTTAATGATTTTTAGCAAATAGACATATCAGCGATGTATCTCCATTTTGCAGCTTGTGTGTGACTTGTATCATATAGTGCGTGTGCGTGTACGTGTGCGTGTGCGTGTGCGTGTGCGTGTGTGCCTGTCAAAGGTCACATTGATGGACGAGACAACAGTGTTTTCCCTTCATGCAAATTATTTGTACAAATAAAATTTAGAAGGACACATTTAAAGGCCAATAAAATAGGGATGGTTGTTTTCTCATCTCTCAGAGTTATCATCGATGAAAATCCCTACTTTGCATACCTTATGCGTACTGAGCGTAACGTGTGCAACGAAAGTCAAAAGCTTGCCCTAAAATGTTATCCAGTGTCACATATCTTGGATCACACTGATCAGTAGCTGTATCTGCCTCTTTCCAGTGACGTCCACGACATCGACCTGTTTCCAGGGGCTTTGTCGGAGACACCTGTTCCGGGAGGACTTCTGGGACCCACATTCACTTGTCTCTTGGGGAAACAGTTCCAGGCACTGAAGGAAGGAGACCGATTCTGGTTTGAAGAGAATAACGCCTATGTTAAATTCACTCGGAGTACGTCAACATAAAATACAATGTTTTTTAAACAACCTCGAACTATAGAGCACATTTTAAAAATCTTTGTCGCTAGTCGTTTTGACGTCTATTTTGTTTTTGTTTTAAGCCTGACTCAGAAATATTGCAGCCAAATGGCGGCGGTTTTAACCGTTTTGAAATGACTAAATGTACATGCCATATGCACATAATACTCAGCAATGCAGATTGTTCAAAAACTGACAGACAAAAACTGAGAGACGAATTCAGACTATATTACACAAATTACCGTTTTGAATGTAGAACTGAGTATATTTTAAGGACGTTAGTATGAATACAGAACCGCTGAAGCTGCAATTCCGAAGATGTTCCAGGAAGTTATACACGTAAAACGTGATGAAAAATGGTGATATTTTATGAATATACAACTTCTTTAGTCTGTGAGAGGCGACGTGTCGGCACAAGTTTTGACGTCCACATTAGAATCTGTCAAAACCTGTCAAACGTCAAACGAAGTTGTATATCTATGGCATTACCATAATTCTTCATCACTTCAACTAAAATGACCATCAAGGAAGTACAATGTGATTCTTGGAATCATAACGTATGGCTTTACCAACATGCACAGCTTCGAGGATTGACTTTTTCATCAATGGTTTTCGTGTTAATGAAACGAACATTTAATCGGTTAAAACCGCTTTGAGACATACTATGTATCAAGTGTACATCAGAAAGCTTGCTCGGTTAGGATAAAATATTTCCCAAATTTATTGAATTATTGTGATTTATTATCAGAACAACTGAGGGAAATTCGCAAAGCCAGTCTGTCGAGGGTCGTGTGTGACAATACCGATACCTACCAAATTCAGCGAAACGCTTTCATCAAGGGGTCTCCGTAAGTACATCTCGACATTTCGTCTTGTGAAAATATAATAATAAAAAAAAATGATTTATGATGTCGGAAAATGTATAACAATGTGAATTATTTCTTGGACGCTTCCAAGTTCACAACAATAAACACATCTTTAACCATCTACGTCCATAACAGAACGACTTTATAAAAAACCCAAAACCCAAAACAAAACAAAAGTGCAAAAAAACCAAAAAAAATAATAAAATAAAATAAAAATAAATACAAACATCAGACACTCTTACGAATCCAAATCTGTTAAGGACATGCGTCAATATCATATAGAGACCATGCTTGAATGTTCACCAAGATGTGAACTTAAAACGCCCGGAAACCAGTGACCTTTGGTTTCTTTTCCAGAGCAATGATGAACTAAAAATGGCAATAGTTTCCATACGACATGAGACATGTCATGACAAACCCAGTCCATATACGCTCAGGTTTCATCATAAGCATGTGTTTATGAATCACTATCAAATATTGATGAAATGAAGTGACCGAATATTATAGAACCTATACTTGAATCAGTTCTGTTTCTCAGTAATAGTGAATAAAAATGATCATAAGAAATTTCACTAAAATACAATAATAAAATAAAATACATTTCCATGTTTCTTTGACCATAGTATAAGCATGTGTACCGAAATCGCTATCAATTAGCGAAATAAACTGTTTGCGAAAATGGGATCATATCTCTCCAATCTGGCATTATTTGCTTACCGACTCTTCAAATTGCGCATGTCAGGCATAAATGTTTAAGTTTTACTGATGTCTTCAGTATTGAAAATTTTCCAGGGTCTCGTGCGATTCTTTGCGTGAAATTAACCTCAACAAGTGGAAAACAGAGTGCAGTTGGGGCATTTGGACTGCATGGGGGAAATGCATCGACGGTATTCAACGTAGGTCACGCAGCGGCAAAAACTGTGACTGCACAAGACGGCTCAGGTGTTCCTCAGAGTCTGATGAATCTGAAGAGAATGAGTCGAAAGAGAGAGATTCAAAAGAGAGCGGATCAAGAGAGAGAGGTTCGAAAGAGAGTGGGTCAAGAGAGAGAGGTTCAAAAGAGAGTGGGTCAAGAGAGAGAGGTTCAAAAGAGAGTGGGTCAAGAGAGAGAGGTTCAAAAGAGAGTGGGTCAAGAGAGAGAGGTTCAAAAGAGAGTGGGTCGAGAGAGAGAAATTCAAAAGAGAGTGGGTCAAAAGACAGAGGTTCACAAGAGAGTGGGTCAAAAGACAGAGGTTCGAAAGAGAGTGGGTCAAGAGAGAGAGATTCAAAAGAGAGTGGGTCAAAAGACAGAAGTTCACAAGAGAGTGGGTCAAAAGACAGAGGTTCGAAAGAGAGTGGGTCAAGAGAGAGAGATTCAAAAGAGAGTGGGTCAAAAGACAGAAGTTCACAAGAGAGTGGGTCAAAAGACAGAGGTTCACAAGAGAGTTGGTCAAAAGACAGAGGTTCAAAAGAGAGTGGGTCAAGAGAGAGAGGTTCACAAGAGAGTGGGTCAAGAGAGAGTAAGTTGAAAAATTGTAAGCCGAAAGGGAGTGGGTCACAAGGAAGTGGATCGGAAGAGAATGGGTCGAAAGAGAGTAGGTCGAAAGAAAGTGAGTGGAGAAAGTGTAAGTCGAAAGGGAATGATTCGAAAGAGAGCGGACCAAAAGAGAGCGGGTCACAGCAGAGAGAATCGGAGGAAAGGAGCGACAATTGGAAGTTTGGAAAGTGATATCACAGTTGAGTAAGCTTGTATCATGTATCTGGTTTTACTTGTTAGTTATCGAGGTTCTAAAAGCTTCTGTGTGATCTTCCTACCTGTATTCATAGAACTATGAACCATTAATCATTAAAATATATAAACAAAATCCAAATTAAATAATGCAGGAACGATGCACAGATTCGATAGCACGGATTCGCGTATCTTCAGTTTTGTAATGATGTCACATGTCCATGCTATTGTGAATGGAAACGACATATTGAAGGTTTTAGGCCACTCCAACTTGTAGCTTTATCAATAAAAACAAAAACTCGAAGTTGTTTTGGTTCGTTGTTGAACGCTGCATTCAGGGACATTCCCTGATGGCGGTGGTCTGCAAAGAATTGAGTGTGGACCATACAAGCCAGTGACCAACTGACCCACAACACAAGCATCACCCTACGCATATAGGGTACGGGGGCGCGTGTCTACGAAGCCAGCAAGGAGATCAGAAAGAGCATGGAGAAGAAGGGGAGAGTAAGAAGTGGACCATATTATTTCCGACATGGGTGTATGTATGTATGTATGTCTGTCTGTCTGTCTGTCTGTCTGTCTGTCTGTAGGTACGTACGTACGTCGTACGTACGTACGTACTTCGAAGGAAATTGGACAGATGACGGTGGATGAGTGAGTATGGTTTTACGCCGCTTTTGGCAATATTGCAATAAAATCACGACGGGGGACACAGATATGGGCGTCACACGTGGGGAATCGAACCCGAGTCTTCAGCGTGTAGAGCGAACACTTTAACCATTAGGTTACTCCATTGCTCTTGGAGATTCAGTCAGATACAGATAGAGATACATGCATAGAACCAGGTGAGAGCGACGGAGGAAGAAAGCATGAAGAAGAGGTAAAGAAGGGCAAAGATGACAGACGGATATAAATGTACAGAAAGGGGCAGCTTGCAGACCTGTTATAAGAGCAGCGTGGCCTCCCTCCCTGACGATATATCCCGATATATTGGTAAGGAACCTGCGAAACAATTATTATTCGGATACAATTGTGGAGATACGATACGTATCGTGATACAGTGCAGTTTCTAAGAAACATAGCATACATGATACAAGTAATGACTGAACTGTATTTGTCACACAGACACACACACGCGCGCGCGCCACGTATATTTGATATAGCATATCTAACATATATATCTGTGCACATGAACGTCTGTCATTACTGCAGATACTATGTGTGCGTGTGCGTGTGCGTGTGCGTGTGCGTGTGTGTATGTGTGTGCGTGTGCGTGTGCGCGTGCGCGTGTGTAATGTTTTATGGAGAAGATAATGTTAAACTAAACAAAAATCAACTGCTACTGCTATGACTGGTATTGCTGCTGCTACTACTACTGTTACTGCTACTACTACTACTACTAGTACTACTACTACTACTACTACTGTAGATTTTAAACTGAAATTTCCCATGGAAGGTTGTGTTTCTGCTCCAATGCTTTCACAAGCAATTCAATGTAATTTTTATCAGAATTTAGAATCACTCTTAAGTTTGCATTGTAATTATTATCCTTTCTTTGTCCTCTCCCTTAATAAACCTAAGACAGTCTACAGTTTATAGAGTTTGAAAAATGTTCTTTCACTTGTACACTAACTCCTTTGTTCATGTAACAAAGACAACAGACACGAAGTTCTATCTTTCAATATGTTCTTGAAATTCAGATTAATCATTTCAGAACTTACCTAATGCAATAAACCTTACAACTCAAGTAGCATTTAAGTTGTTTCAGTTGTTGGTTTCAACTGTATAAAAAGGGGATGAATAATTTACAGGGGATCCACATCAAATTCTATTTAGACGTGAGGTTTTCAAGAATGTTCTTCAGGAACAACAAATTGCATGCTGATACAACGGGCTCTCTCTCTCTCTCTCTTTCTCTCTCTCTCTCTCTCTCTCTCTCTCTCTCTCTCTCTCTCTCTCTCTCCTAAGAAATAGGAATATTTTAACGAAACGCCAAACTGAACCCGAGGTGTATGGCTGACTCTAAATGTTCATCTTTACAATGGAGGGTTTGTGCAGTATGTACATGACTCATGTTTTATGTTTACGTACAATGTACAGAATCCTCTTTGACACATTCCATAGCTAATGTTATAACCATAATAAATTACACACAACAGTATTTCCATTCACTGTAAGCCGTAAGTGGTATACTTCATAACAACTGACAAGAAATGATAACTTTTTAGATATACCACTACATAAGCGCTCCCCCGCGATTAAACAGTTTTTCATTCCGATCCAAATAGCATTATACATAAGACATAGATTCAAATACATAAAACATATTTTCAAGATATACATTTTCCGGAGGACTGGAAACGATGGTCGACGGGACATGAAAAAACTGTTCCCCACACAAAACGAGGATGTTCAATCCCTCAGTCCTATCACGCGTGAGTGGGCTTAGCGTGACGCTGCTCACAGCACTATGCCAGCAATATCATAGTTGGGGACACCATAAATGGGCTTCGCACATCGTACTCATTAGGGGAATCGAATTCGGGTTTTCGTCGTAACGAGCGAACTTTTTAAATAACTACAAGGCTACCCACAAATGTCTATGGGGTTTATTTGAGAGGGTGCGGTAAAGGGTGCTCGAGTCGACTTAATGCAACGTTGCATTGTTTCTTTTTTAACTTGATAATTTAATATCGTAATCTAAATATGTAATATTTTTGGAATAGATTATAAGGTAGCTTCCCCTGGGGTTGGTAGCTGAGCTGAGAGAAATGCTTTGTTAGTGCGGTGTCGTATAGTGCCCTGGAGGCCGTAAGATCTACTGAGAGAGGTTCAGGCGCTGGTATGAACTGTCATGTACAGCATTCCTACTGATGGATTTATCTGGGTTTGAATTTAAAAGAAAATGTTTCCTCCTCCATGAAAATACTATATCTCTGCATGGAGCATTCAAAGTGGAGATAGCTATGAATGTAGGCCCGGATCGTCTAAATAATCATGTCAGTATTGGTCGTGATAGAGTGATTTTGAAGCCCCTCGACAAATCTGACAAAGTCTTATCATAACAGTGTATATTAATCAAGTCATAAGAATGAAAACCATCGTGGGTGGGGGCCATCAGATCTGTTCTAATGGGCTTACCAAAGTCTTATGCCAGCTTTACTTACCATGAAGATCCAGGTTAGTCTTGATCTTCAGGAACTCCAGCTTGTCGTAGGAGGCAAACAATGAGATCGGGTGGCCAGGCTTTCTGACTTAGTTGACGCATATGTATCGTGTGTAAAGATTGATGCTCATGCTGGTGATCACTGGATTGTCTGGTCCAGACTCTATTGTTTACAGACCGCCACCACATAGCTGGTGTGTTAAGCCCTATAACTGGAACATCCATCGTCAAAGCATGTAAAAACAGCGTTGCATCCCAATCTGTCGACCACTAAATCGTGATTGTTAGTTTCCTTTTAATAACATCATTTTTAACGAATATCGTCGTATTAGTTTGATATTTCGCAACATTAATAACATTTAAATATATGTAATATTTCGCACACTAAGGTTCAAGCATTGATTTCTTTAGTTATACGCTATCGCTATTGACTGCAAGTAATCCTCCTGAATGTAGCGTTGCGTTTGTACAAGAAGGGTCGACATTCCCAGTGTGTGGTCCTTGGTACGATAAGGCTATATGTACGATGCTCAGTCACTGAATTGCCTGACTTACAGAGTGCGTGGCATAGGATGACTGCCGACGCGGCATATAACAACCAATACACAATGAGTATGGACCCCTCAAATATGTTCTATGTTATTTATACTCTATTGACTTGAAGTTAAGCAGCGATTCATATACTATACAATAGATACACGTTGTAAAACTGTGTTCTTCACTCTCGGTGACATAAGCTAGAAAACATTTTCCACACCCGTAAGAAACCTCTGCTAAAAGCGGATGCGATTGTACAATACTCTGTTATGAGTACATATTTGTTTCAGTAGTTTTACAGCTGTATGATGTTGTTTGTAAACAAATCGAGTCTGGATCAGTCGATCAAGTGTATGTCCTGATTCGAGACGATAACAGAGCATGTGTTTAAACGCCTCCATATGCTATGTAATTTATACACGTTTTCTCTGAGCTTTGCGTTCCACCTGTGTACCTTTATGTAATTATTCACCTCATGATAAATATCCCCGGACATATCTGTTACTTATCAATGATTGTACTTTCTCTGTAGGGATCTGTCTGTGTCATTTCGGTGCACGTGTTATCGTCGTGGTCCATATAGAAAAATCTTACGAGTTTCAGAAATATACGATTATGGGTTCGAATCCCAGGCCGTGTAGATTTGTCAGCACCTGTTTGAGAAAGCGAATTACAGGATTTTTTTCATGTTTTTTTCTGAAAAGTGTATGTATTTAATACACTATGGGAGATGTTTGATCATCATCTCCCGCACCTTGTGATCGGGGTGGGAGTGAGATGGGGTGGGGTGGGGTTTCGGGGACTTACGTGCACACCACCCTGTGCAATAAAACAGAAAAAAACAAAAGCAAAAACAAAAACAAAATAAAAAAACACCACCACCCCTAAAAAACAGTAAACTTGGACAAAGTACTGTGTGACTACGTTTCCAAGTCCAAATAGGTCTCTCGTACATGACGCCTATTAATTGGCTGCAGTTGTATGTGCCCAGGGAGTTGAGATTGATAATACGGTGTGCGCTGAGACTGACATCCAGTGATCGCGAACCCCCCCCCCCCCCCCCCCCCCAAAAAAAAAAAAAAACAAAACATCAGCGCCTTGAGCATGTACAAGTTGTGTACATATGTGCATTCTGTAGACATCCAACAACAAAACTAATACTAACATCAAAGGAGGCGTCACCTTATATTGACCCATATACGCAATGCGCAGCTCGTATCGTCTGTCAGTCAATCCGCAACGCCATCTGCAAGGTAAGGTATTCGCATTAGTGTTTAGGAAAATATATACTGATTAGGTATTGTGGTAGTTATTTTTACATTTGAGTATGATATACTCGAGCCGCAGAATAGTATTTTCGTACTTTGATTAAACATATGCCCATAGCGAATCCATCAGGGCCGAGAACACTCGCCAAGCTTCAAATATGTTTGGTAATGCTGGTTAGGTAATGCTGGCAGATAGAACACTCGCCAACCTTCAAATATGTTTGGTAATGCTGGTTAGGTAATGCTGGCAGATAGAACACTCGCCAAGCTTCAAATATGTTTGGCAATGCTGGCCAGGTAATTCTGACAGATATGCGCTTGAAATGTATTCAATCGATCTACGATCCAAGAAGTAGTTTCCTGTTGGTGACGACTCTCGAGTCCCTCGGGGCGTATATGGAAATCCACGAAAATACTTTAATAGCTTCCTTTTAAACCTTATGGAGAAGGGATACCGGACTCGGATGTATTCTTATTGAAAAATATACATGATCTTTTGTTACAAAAAATATTCATCCACACAATGTTATTACGTTGTTAAGGATATGCCCAGTGCCCATTCTTAAGATATAATAAAGAAGTATTTATAGATGTTTCGTCTTAGCGAGCACCTTTGATCTTGAAACACGTCTATTTTATAGCGTTCATGTAAGAAGAGAAAGCCCGTTTTGCCCGTACAGGTGGTAAATAAAGTTCTCATATTCGCCACGATGGGATACGTGTGACTCAGGACTGTGTAGCTAATTACAGCTGCTAAATAACATTGTGTCATAACTTTCGAGCATGGGAGCCATGACAGGCTCCACTTTCTGAGGGGTACACAGAGTACCTATGTTGATGACCAGTTTTAAGATATTTTGTAGAACTAGCGTTGTCTGAGTGGGTGAGATGGCTGACGTTGTATCATGACGCATTTGTTCCAGAGTGTGGTTCGCATCCATGATGAGACTCAACACAAAAAGGTCTTTCTTTACTGAGATGGTGCAATCCCACATATAATCTGCGGTACACACTGGAATTAATTCAGTGTCACAAAGGGCATACTGACGTGCTTAACGATTAGAAAATCGTAGATGCAAATTTTGTAACAGTAACTCCGTCGCGGACGAGGCTCATGTGCTTGTTAAATGCCATTTTTACAATGAGTCAGACATGAAGTTATAATAAACTAGATATATATGATGGGTCCTTTAATGTCCTACCTTCAGCTGATAAAGCATTACGCACTATCCAACAAATGTTATATAAAATCCAAAGCCGCAACTGTTTTTACCACGTTTTAAAAGAATGTTCACAATAGAGCCATTTAGTGATACCATTTCACTGGTCTTTGGGTTTTGCTTTATTTTACGTATCTCTTATCTATGAATATGTTTTGCAGTATTAATATTCTGACATAGTACTATTATGCACAATGTATCTTACATGTATTTAGAGTCTAATAGGTCAACTTTCAATGAGTGAATGAGCTTAAGATAAAATAATTTTCTTTTATCTTTCTTCGCCTTACAAAAAACAATAAAAAACCCAAAAAAACCCCAAAAAACAAAATAAACAAACAAAACAAAAAAAACCCCAAAAAAACCCCAAACACACACACAAAAAAACCCATAAAAACAAAACAAAATAAAATTAAATAAAAAACATACATACACAAAACGCGTGCACGTCTCTTAATTTATTAATTTATGTAAATGTCTGTAAATGTCCCGAGTTCTTAGATATCTGTAATGACGATAAATCAGTTTTACTTTTTAAACATCATGTATATTTCAGAGCCAAACCATGCTTTTATATTTTACAAAGAAGAAATCATTTTTCTATAGATAGATTTTATACTGTATACAACTATCCCATTGTTTTTTTAGTGCTTACAATACATAGCAGTCTCCTATAAGCCTTAAGGGTGGCCCACTTGTATGTGTTAATTTATTAATATATTGTTGTATGTGTCCGTTGTCAGGTAATACTGAAATAAAATATCTGTCTGTCTGTCGTGTACACATAGTGTTGTGTGCAATAGCACTGCATTGCTGGTGGAGTTTTATACAATGTATTCCTTTGAAATAGGCATTCCGCATGTACGGAAGGCCGTGCATAGTGGCATTTGGTATCTTTACTAAGTCAAATATACTGTAAACTCCAGATCCAAAAATGTCAGTTTTGTCTCTAACACAGAATAGTTACAGTAAAACCTATCCAGATTAAGGTTACGTGTGCCCGATTTTGTTGAACCCCATCCTTTTATATGACACACATTCTCCAGATCTCAGCTATCGTCACCTACCTCTCGCTGATTTGTCCCCAGACACGGATATGTCCGCGATGAGAAGCATGAGCCATCTGATTGGTGTTTACAGAGATATAAAATCCCTTAACGCAGGCTAGAGGCTAATACAGAAGACACCTGCATGCAAGAGTTACAACTCTGAGGTGAGTACTGTGTGTTTGTAAGTGAATGATTAGTTTGTACTATTTTTTTGGGTGGTAGTCTAGAAGTTGGTGGTATAGAGATGACAATACCTTATTGAGGATCAACTTCTTTAAATTGATCATTCATAAAGGTTTGTCATCTCTGGATTGTATTTCCAGGATTGCACAGTGTTTTAATTAACATTTGTACTTATGCATGTGCATGAAGGTATTTTGGACATGGGGATTTAAGGTAATTGTTATTAACGTGTGTTTGGTAATATACTCTTAAAAAGAGTAGGGGATCTTCTTTTTTTATTTACGATTAATAATATTTAGGAGATTTATCGGGGTCAAACAATGTTGATATGATGCTATTGAATGTTTTGAGATAGTTGTGGTGCGTTCGCAGGATGTCTGTCCTTGAAACGTTTGTTAACGTTTACACTTCCTATCCAGAATGGAAAGTTTATTACCCGTACGTTTTTGAAGAGTACAGTTTGGTCATACACGTATGTTAAGTATCTTCTAAACTGAAAGTTAGACATTTAGCTTTAGTATACATTAACAGTGCATCGTGTTCTTAGGCTTCATCGCATCACATTTATCATGTTTGGTGCTACACCAATAAAATAAGGAGAACACATCCATTGGGCGGGACGAGGGCTTACGTCTCATGAGAGGCGGTATACTGAACCTACTTTATAGAACATATACAAGAGTATCTGCTGCCGTTCTTTTTGATACCTTTCATTCATGAGAAAACGCTTTGACGTTCATGTACAGTGGCTATAGACTACAGCAAATAATAGGATGAATCAGAAAAAGGATCCTCGAAATTGTTTGCTTAAACTAGAGAAACAAATGGAGTAGGTTTAACCCAAAGTTCCTCGTGTGCTAAAATTAAACACATGGAGTCAATGTCAGTTTTCTATTTGACGGGAAACATTCAATGAATGTGTAAGGTACTCTGGAGTCTGCGGTGCTTTCTTGGATAATGAACAAGCTTATTGAAATATTTTGAAGGAAATAAGGGATTGCATGAAGCAACAAGTGTTCCCTTATCTTTTTTCAGCTAGGCTATGCAAGGCCCGTGAAGAAACCAGAGAAAGATTAAAGGAACACGTACGCTTTCATGTTTTCCTTACAAAACGTGCAATGACAACATTAGATACCAATACACTAACAACAAACATTACATGCATGTTGGCCCGGTCGCAGTGTCGACATACGGCAAATAGTGTGACATAACCACAGCAACATTCCAAACACACAATCTCCATCATCAGGTATGGAACCGCTGTCCGACACGAAAACCAGAGATCAAAAACTACATTCAAGAGAAAATTACTCTGGACCGTGTTCTCCCAACGAAAACCAAATAAGCAAATAAACGTATTCTGAATAAGAAACTTTAGTACATCATTAGGCTCACTTGCTAGATCGATCATACAAACAGATGTAAGTCAACTGTTTAAGCTTCATTAGAAGCTTCCTTCCTTCATATTCCGCATTCCGTATTATCATGACTCGACAGCCAAATAAACAAAAATAGTTATAGAATGACTCGTCAGTCTGAATCTGAATAGAGAAACTTTAATGCGTGATTAGGCTCACCAACCAACTCGACCATACAAAACACAGGTCGACCCGACAAGGGAAGATCCACACGCACGAGCATCACTCGACACGTCAGATGTACAATCTGAAAATAGAAATGATATTAATATTTTGTAACACTCACACATTTACAAAAAAATGTAATATTAACACTTCCGTCGTGATTAGGGAGAGAGGAGACCTATTGTCACACACCTCTTTATATAGTATTACCCCTAATTCTCCCCCAAGTAATTACCTCCCTTGACATTGCATACCACTAAGGAAGTGGTTTCTCTCTTATTCACAATGTATTCAACCGAGAGAAACATCATTGATCCCTTATGTTTTCCCAAAGCATATAGCACGATAAACTATTTTATGAACTGCATGAACTTGGTAGCTGAAGACATACATGGAACTTACAACCTTGTGTGTTTTTTTCTGCAAAAGTTACTGCTTGGATATCCTACAGTGGCGAACGATCCACTTGATTTTCAGTTTAACAAGGCACTGGCCAAGGCAAAATAATTTCTGCTTGATTTGTTTTTGTCAATTATCTTTTCCAGCCTTCACACATGGAAAAAGTGGCATGCAAAATTTCATTTCTTGGTCGTTAAGACACCTTGACCAGTAACAATTTTGTACAAATATTTGTGAAAGTCATTTACAAGCCTGTCAAAACGCAGACATTTCGCGGAGAACTTTGCAGACAATTCGCCGCTCCAAAACATGGGTATACAGAATGTCAAGTCACAAGAATACAAATTCGAAATTTCTCAGTTCAATATTGTGTATGGCCGCCCCCGCGCATTCACCACTGTCAAGCCCGATCTCCTCATCGACTGACTGATGCTTGTGAACATGTGGTTGGGATTCTGCGCCAATGCTCTTGCAAGGCAGCGCCAAGTTCCTGCACATTCTGAGGTTGGTTCCAAAGCCTTCTCCCAAGTACATCCCAAACATGCTCTATTGGATTAAGGTCAGGGGACATCGATGGCCTGTCCATGACGTTAATTTCAGCGTTTTGAAGGAAATTCGCGGTATGCGATCGAGCATTATCATGCTGGAACTGTAGATCTGGACCATGAGCCGCCATGAAAGGAACGACTTCAGGGGGGAGCACCCTGTCGTGGCAAGCAGCAGCTGTGAGGTTTCCACGGATGACCAGAAGTCGGGAACGGTTTTTCCCACACAACGCGTCCCATACCATGCAACTTCCGCCCCCGAATCTGTCGACTTCCTGTACACAACCTTGGGCATACCGTTCACGACGTTGTCTCAAGCCCCTATGCCACGAATCTGAGGGTAAACGTGGATTCATCGCTAAAAACGATTCAATTGCAGTCTCTCTGGTTCCATCGGAGGTGACGCTAGGCTCATAGCAGACATTGACTTTGATGAAACGGCGGCAATACTAGTCCACGATATGGACGTCGAGAATGGAGATTGGCAGCCCGTAACCGATTTCGAATGGTCTGTGAGGACAGTCGACCTCTAAACATCTCAGCCCTGGTTCGTGTAGTAGGCAGAAATCTGTCAGGTAGGTGACGTAGGACGATTTGACGGTCTTATGCTCGTGACGTCACACGTGGACAACCCGACCTTGGACGGTCAGAAGTGGTGCCAGTTTTTTGTAGACGGCCTCGCAAGTCATACAGAGTACGGTGGCTGCATCACATTGCTCTTGAGACATCAATAACTGATCTTCCCGCCTGTAACATGCCAACGGCACGTTCACGTTGCACATGTGACAACCGGGACATTTTAAGTACCGTTAGGACTGTGGTTTAAAACTGTTTCCAATTCTTGAGGCCAATGCAAACAAGTGCAAATGAAGGAAACTTCGATGCTAAGATCACATGATCAACTGCACATGCAAAACCTGATTTGGCACTATCAAATTACCACTGGTTTCCAGATGTTTGTAGATGAGGTTCAGGAGAGTAAGCGTAGCGTCGTCTGTACCCGTCTTTGTCTGTAGGCAAACTGGAGTGGGTCGAGTTGGTCTTCTACTTCTCGCATTAGTAGCTTTTTGATAATCCGTTCAAGACTCTTCATGGCAACAGACGTAAGGGCAACTGGACGATAGTCATTACACACTCTGGGATTTTGTATCTTCGGAAGTGGAACAATGTGAGATGTTTTCCATATGACAGGTATCTGATGTTGGAGAAGAGTTTTTTTGAAAACACATTGAAATGTGTCGCATAGCTGATCACAACATTCCTTAAGAATCACAGGAGCCAATTTATCTGGACCGGCACTTTTGCGACCGTTCAAGTTTCTGAATGTTTCTCTCACGTCGTCAGTAGAAATGTCAAGATGATCACTGACAGCCAGGTTATCCAGAATAACACTTCTTTCATCCGAGAAATCATTAACATCGAAACGCGAATAAAAGTCATTAAGCTCGTTAGCAAAAGCAAAACTGTCACTCACATTGATCTCCGATTGTTTCTTATTAGTTCCCAGAATGGTTTTGAGACATTTCCATCCGTCCCGAAGATTGTTTCCTCGGAATTTAGATTCTAGTTTTTCCTTATAACGAATCTTACACTCCTTGGAACAGCGTACAATATCCTTTTGCACTGATTTAACTCCAAGTTTGTCTCCAGCACAGAACGCACGTTTCTTCTCACACAACAAAGATTTCAGTTCTTTTGTCACCCATGGTTTGTTGTTGGGGTAGATCTTGATTGTTTTAGATGGTATAATAGAGTCCACGCTGAAGTTTATGTAAGAGGTTACAACATCACACAGTTCGTCAACACTATCTGAGTCCTGCTCGAATACATCCCAAGCTGTACTGTCAAAGCACGCTTTCAACTTACCAAGGTCTTCAGGGGAATATATTTTCACTGATTTCACCACTGGTTTTTCGGATTTAAGTTTCTGTTTGTAAGCTGGGATTAAATAAACAGCGTGGTGGTCCGATGTTCCTATAGGTGGCTGACAACACCATTTATAGGCATTCTTGATAGTCCCATAACAAAGGTCAATTGTTTTCTCACCTCGTGTTTTACAGTTCACATACTCATATAGGTGTGGTAGCGATGACTTTAGACTACAGCTATTAAAGTCCCCGAGGATAAGTTTGGGAGCATCCGCTGATAGCATATCCATTTTGTTCACAGACTCACACAATGATCCCGTTAGTCGCCTCTTATAATAGTCGCCTGTTATGGCAAGCATGGGTTGCTGAAGGCCTATTCTATCTCGGGACCTTCACAGGTCCGTTACGTGTGGCGTGACGCCGAGCAGGGCTGAAGTTTGGCAAAATGTCGGACACAGCAATCAGAGATGGCGTTACGGTCACTGGACCGTGAAAATTCTGTTTGTTCGACCCGGTGACACAGTTTCACCGTATTTGTTTTTTATCGGCGCTTTCGGCAATTATACAAAAACAGGGCGGGGAAGAGATTTATATCTCAGGACATTAACATAAGGCCTCAAATCTCTGAGGTCTTGGTAAGATTAAAACTGAACACGTTAAAACATTTTCGAGAGAACAGATTATTCCGTGTCTACTTCTTAATTATATGATCACATGCCACTGCAACGTGTGTACCACGTATAAGTGCTTGTGCAGAGTTGCGTTTCTTTGCTTCACCAGAACACTCTGACTGAAGGTTCGAATGAGTGAGTGATTAAATTTAGTTTTACGCCACACTCAGCAATGTTACAGCTATATGGTGGCAGTCTGTAAATATTCGAGTCTGGAACCAGACATCCAATGATCAACAACATGAGCATCGATCTGCGAAATTGGGAACCGATGACATGTGTCAACCAAGTCAGCGAGTCTTACCACCCGATCCCGTTAGTCGCCTCTTATAAACCAACCATAGTCGGCTTTTATGGCAAGCAGGGGTTGCTGAAGGCCTTTCGCATGTTCGTCCACCCTGATTATGTGTCTGAAAGTCAGCATAACAGTGGTAGCCTTGATGACTTCGTGCCGGCGACGTGGCAGGTGGTTGACTTCCTGCACTTCCCTAATGACAACTGATGTACTGCTGGGTGTGGCGTAAAACAGCAAACATTCTTACATCTTTACCTCTATTGAGATCCCTAAGCAGGAAACTCCAGCCAAAATGTCACAGGAACCTTTGCCTAATGCACAAATTACTAATCAAATCAAATCAATATGAGTTCACGACCAATCACAAAAATTAAAATAAAACAAATGATTCACTGCAAAAGTAGATACATATATAGTTTCCTGCAAATATGTCGAACCGAAACGTGAGGCTCATTAACCAATTCAGACGATGACCTACTTTTCAGCCAATCCCAAGTTTCTAGTGTATGAAAGTGAAAAGGGATGCTACAGAGAACCATGGTTACGCTGAATTCAAATTCATTGTTTAAAAGGAAAATCGTATTAACAAATGACTTTTAATTTTAAACCTTAAAATAATCGTTTTTAATTGTATGGAGAGATTTCAGCAGCATGGCGGTAACTAAGACGTCACGGACTGACCCTGTTCAAAGGGGTCATACAGTCATTCAAATTCATCTGGCTCATTGGCTACTCTTGTATGTGTCTCTGCGCTTATTAAGTGTACGTTTGTCAAATACAACGTGCTTGATAAAATATCAAGTCGCACCAGACCGCCAAACGTTTCTAGCGGCAGAACCTCGTTTTGAGATTGCCTAGATTTCAAGATTTCAGTTTGTAGCACGTAGCACGTAGCACGTAGTGTTGCAATACTACAAGTGATTAGATGTAATTAATGTTTGGACTTGGTCATGCCCCGCCAAACATTTACAATATGCAAACTGCCGGCGAAAACGAATGCCAGATCAGTGTTTAATGATGTATTAACATGAAATATATAAATACTTTTCATCGATAAAACGACTATATCAAACTCCTTATACATCGGGAAGTGACATCTTTCATATCATATAAGACAAGTTCTGATGTGTTCATCAGATATACGAAGCGGAATTGATTTTAGGATTAATGTCTCATGTGCTTAAAGGATTACAGAAACTGATTTGTTTAATCACCATTTTGATTGACGTTACACAATGATAGGCGGGAGTATTATTTTTTTTAAAAAAAATTCAATTTATCGACGTACGATAATCTTCTTCGTGCGACAGTTTGTAAACGAACAAAAACAGTATTGGACCAGATGGTTGACGACGTCAGTTGGTTAAATGTCCATACCATAAATTAAATATATAATTTCAAAATCTTCTTTGACAACACTTAATCCTGCCAGACGATGTCAAGTTAAGACAATAATTCCGTTGCAAATACAAGTTAAGATATAAAATTTATGTCAACACACCTTCGGTTGTAGTGTTCTTGTTTTTGTATGCAGCTGAATGATTGTGACCAGTAAATAATCAATCCCAGATGAAACAATCCATTGATTAATATCAAAGATGAACGCCCGAGGAATACTATGACACTTTATCATACAAACGCGCTGAACTGACCAAATCATTAATTTGATCGACTGCCTGCTGGTTGTCACAGAGGTTTGTTCCTGAGATCACTGTCACTAAACTAGTGAGTGAGGGAGTTTAGTTTTATTCCGCTCTCAGCAATATTGCAGCTATATGGTGGCGGTCTGTAAATAATCGAGAGTCTGGACCAGACAGTTCTGTGATCAACAGCATAAGTATCGATCTGCGCAACTGGTAACCGATGACATGTGTCAACCAAGTCAGCGCAACTGACCACCCGATCCCGTTAGTCGCCTCTTACGACAAGCATAGTCGGCTTTTTATGGCTAGCATGGGTTGGTGAAGGCCTATTCTACTCCGGAAAAGAAATACTAGAAATCATGGTAGAAGGATAGAGGTATATTTAGCAGCTGAAAGTAACTGAAAAAACAGACGAGAGACCAAGACCGTAATCATTTCTGACAAAGTCTGCCGATCAACCTAGAGCAAATATACAAAGTTAGCTACAACCAGTCTCTGACAAGTTCTTGGAAGGCATTTGCAAGTTGGGCGAACATATCTATGAATTTGTTTTAAGTTTCAGAACTAATCTCTGCTCCTTCATCATCATTCACCCGGTGAAGGAGCAAGAAGTATCTCTTATAAAGAATACCAGAAGTTGTTATCCGGAAAAACGGGTTGTGTATTCACATTTTCTGGGCAAGACAATTAACAAGATGCTTATATAAGGAGCAAGCTCTTATCTGTGGTTTGATTGACTCGGTGTTTAGTAGAGCGAGTAACCAGTGTGTTGTTAGTTAGGTACAAATGAGCACCAAGAGCAAAGATTGTTCAAACAACGGCGAGCGGGACTGGACCCGGAACCTTTAGGTGACTGGACCATGAAAAGCGTTGATTTATGACCCTTGACACAGGGGACAAAGCACATGTAAATCCACAGGGTTATTGAATTTTAGAGATAGCAAATATAATGTGAACATTTTATATATTCTTAAGATGTTTTGATTTGTGAAGGGATTTGTGATATCTATCTGTAAAGTTTAGCAGAAACAGTTGATATCCCTTATGTTCAAATATACCTGTCATCTTTGAAGCACGCATGCATAGTTCAAATCTCTGAAAACGCATATTCATTTACGGTAAATCGATAATATGCTGTTTGCAATAACATGCTGTTTGCATAATGCAGTTCAGTAAAAATGCACGTGATGTTATGAGCCAGTTCTATTTATTGTATTTACTGTATTATTTTTATCCTATTTGTTTCTATTTTTGAAGAGGTTATTTGCGTTACATTGTTCCTGATGCAGTTCATTCGAGCTCAGTTGTGTGCTAGTCGTTGTAGCTACTCGAGTCACCGCATGTTCTGGAAGTTTCTAGAACATCTGAAATATTCAAGCAAGTCTGTGATAATAAGTTGGAGAAAATTCTAGAATAAAACTTCAGAATTCTTACTGTACAAAACGGGTGCGCTCTTGCCTCAGTTTTCTCACATTCCATCCCACACTACAAAGGTCAGAAGAGTCACGATCTCTTATCACCCAGGATTACCAGCCTAGGTGGTATTTGATGCTAAACGCATTTGTACCGTGATCACCTACTTTGTTCCATTATTGTATTATCTGCTTTAAATGCTAACAGTGTTCTATTTTCATCACCCAGAAGCACAATGCTGAAGCCGGCAGTGCTAACTGCATCGTTGATTGTGTTGCTGATGGTAGCAAACACTGATGGAGCATTGTCCTCCCTAGAAATCGAAGCTGCGAGCGTCAACCTTGCCCCAGTCAAACAACAAGCTGCTCTCACTCAGGCTAACGTTCAGCTTGAGATGGAACGGAGTCAAGAAGATTCCTTTCTGGAATTAGGTAAGATTCCACTCTCTTGGTGAATCACTGTTTCCATCACCCAGTGTCTGATTTTGTTTGTTTGTTTGTTGGTTAACGTTTGTGTACTGGTTCAGCAATACTCCAATTTTATGGCAGAGGTCTTCAAATGATCTAGTCTGGAACATGCAGTTGGGTGATCAACAGCGTGAGCATCATTGTACGTTATCATCAATACTGTGTTTTACGGGTAGCCTTTGTTATGAAGTATTGAAATGTCACCCCTACAAGAATTGGCGCCTCTCAATATCAGTCTGGAAAACAATTGGTCTCGTGTGTTTGTGCGTTCCTATTAATCTAGCTGAATCTTGTAAACTAAGAAGGGATTGTGTACTACGTATAATTTCCCATAATGCATTGTTACTATTTACACACACACACACACACACACACACAGACACACACACACATATATATATATATATATATATATATATATATATATATATATATATATATATATATATATATATATATATATATATATATATATATATATATATATATTTCCTTATGAATAATGCCTCCCCTCGTCAATCTGAAGACCCAGGTTTCATTCCCCACATGGGCACAATGTGTGAGGTCCATTTCTAGTTTCTCGTGGTGACATTGCATGAATGGTGCTAGGATCTGCGTACAATCATACTCTTTCCTTCTCAACGCCATAGGGAGTATGCAACAATACAAATTGCCTAGTGGGGCTGAAAGGTTATCTCAGTTAGATGCCCATTCATAGCCAACAGAAGCATGAGGTATATAATAAGCCTACGTACAGTTACTACAAAATACATCTGTGCATATATGAGCCTTTTAGCAAATATGTTCCCTGTCTGTGCGTATAAAAATCTCTGATTGATAACATAAGATTATTAGGAGAAAACAGACCTAGTCATCGTCATCGTCATTATTTACAACCAGTCTAAAACAATCATTGGTATGTGTACCGTATTGTGTGCTTCATACACTGTATATGTTAACAGTTGGAAATTTAAAGCAACGGTCAAACTATATAATGTGTATTCATGAATATGTCTATCAACAGACCAAGCTGCATCAGAGCCAGGATCTACAGCGGATCAGCTCAATCAGTTTACATTCACATCACCTGAGAGCATTGAGAAAGGAAACAACCACCGGATCAATGTGATCCAAGCTACACAGTTGTTGCAGGCGTAAGATGCTGTAGTTGTTCATGTCCTAATCTACAATGTTGTTTACGGAACCTACACAACAAATGATTCAAAATTCAAAATAACATGCTTAACCAAATTCTCGATTCACTGGTGTAAGAAATTTACACATTGCGGTAAATGAAAGCTGAACAGAAAAAAATATTTATTAGATACAATAGTATCAACCACTGCAATGTCTAGAATGTATGGGGATACCTGAACTATTACTTATTTTACTCAAATTCTGCCCCTGAAAATCCGGGGTAGAATAGGCCCTCAGCAAACCCATGCTTGCCATAAAAGCGACCATGCTTGTCGTAAGAGGCCACAGACGGGATCGGGTGGTCAGACTCGCTGACTTGGTTGTCCCTAGTTGCGCAGATCGGTGCTCATGCATTGTCTGGTCCAAACTCGAGTATTTACAGAACGCTGGAATATTGCGGCGTAAAACTAAACTCACTCATTCACTCGCATACTGAAGTTCATAATGCCTTAGTGTTAAATTGTTGGTGGCTGTACTATCAAAGGGGACTGAAGTATTATAAAATTCTTATCCTCCTTAGAGGGTACGTAAGTCACAGCGCATTCATTGCAAATTAATACTTACTACTATTTTGAATCGTGATGTATATGCTATTTTCACATATGGCTAAATATGTCTAAATTACCAACGGCTGAGGGGATGAGGTAAATCCGGAGAAAGTCCATGCAGGAGGCAACTGTACTGTAAATCACCATGGTCCTTAGCATGCTGGTCTACCTATAGTAGTTAGCAATATATAGCCTGGTTTAATATTGTATTATCATTTATAGTTTCCCTGTTTTGGTGTTGGTTACATGGCTGAAATTGAAATCTGGAAAAAATATTTTTTAACTGTCCTTTTTTTATAATTTATCTTTGTTTATTGTCAAATTATCAATTGTTGGTAGTCACGATGTGGCTACAAAATTGCCGATTTGACAAAAAATCTTAACTCACTAATTCACTCATCATTGATGAATGTAGGGCGAACGTGCCCGTAGAAGCCGTTCCATCTTTGCTGAGGAGTCGTGTCGGTGAGAAGATCAGGTGCGAACCTTACATCAAGTGTAACAAGTACTCCAAGTATCGAACAGCTGATGGTTCCTGCAATAACCTCGCCAATCCAAACTGGGGCAAGGCATCCATTCCAATGAGGCGATACTTACCCTCTGCATATGATGATGGTGAATATGTCACACTGGACTTTTGTTCGAAAATATATCGGCCCACTGTGTAGTGTCCATTCGGCATGCCAGGTTCATCCTGAACATGCTTCAATGTCTGTTAGTAGCATGGCTCGGCTTTGAGGTTTCACTAAAATGTAAAACGAGTAAGATCTGCTTTAAATGTAACCTTCTTTCAACATTGGGCTGACACGGCATGCATGGAAAATGTTTTTTGTCAAATTGTGATTTATATGGATGCATGTAGGTGTGGGGCTCGCTGTGGCCCTGGAACCGTTTTCTCGAAACAAACTGAAGTATTTACTCAAATTTCAAACTTAGTTTGCGAGTTTGAAACAGTCAAAATTTTAACGCTACTGCATTTTAAAAGTACAAATGCTCAAACAACTTGAGTAACCTCACCAAACAAACCAAATATCGAATACAGTCCATGCTGGGAAGTTTGAGTAAAACCACTGAGTCCAAACTCAGAGTCTGTTTCGAGAAATCGGGGTATGGTTCCGTCATACAGGGTATGGATCATACCATGTTAAACTGGTTATGTACTTGTGATAGCACGGTACTTATCATCTCATTATTCGACTGACTTTAATTGGGAATCTGTTAAGGCATCTCCTCCCCACGTGAAAAAGCCTTCAAGGGGTGGAACGCAAAATTACCCAGTGCCCGCCTGGTCAGTACGACTGTTCACACCCCGTCCACAAACGCTGACCGCCACGCCTACTACACCCACATGTTGATGCAGTGGGGTCAGTTCCTGGATCACGACATCACCAGCACACCGACTCAACAGCTGACTGCCGGTAACAGTATAATTGTATTATGTGAAAGTGTATTAAATTACCACAGTCTTTGTTTTCCCCATTACCGCAGCCTGCAGCAACGTCTCAATATTTAAACATTCTTTTCAGTTGTAAATTCTAGTAGTTTATCGAATTGGTTGGTACATATGTTTATAGGGCTTATAGGGTTTACAACGGCATTATCCCTTGGTTCGTGCCTCGAAGTGAGCATACTCTAGATACAGATTCAGGGTTTGCCTGATAGTTTCGCATCCGAGATAAAAGCCGCACTCAGCAATATTACAGCCATAGGGCGGTGTTCTGTAAATAATCTACTCTGGACCTGACAATTTAGTAACCAGTATCAGCATCGAGCTACACATGTGAGAACCAAGTCCGCAATCCTGACCCCCTGAACCCATTACGATAAGCATGGGCTACTGGATACCACCCCTAGCCTGGCTCTTCCTGGTCAGAGGGCGCTGAGCAAGTGATTACGTTTCGATATTCATCTTCAGAACTATTATGCAGTTTAGCGATTCATCAATACAACTGTTATGCAGTTTAGCTATTCATCAATAGAACTATTATACAATTTAGCGATTCATCAATAGAACTGTTATGCGGTTTAGCTATTCATCAATAGAACTATTATGCAATTTAGCGAATCATCAGTAGAACTGTTATGCAGTTTAGCTATTCATCAATAGAACTATTATGCAATTTAGCGAATCATTCATGGAACCGTTATGCAGTTTTGCGATTCATCTCCAGGGCTGTTATGCAATTTATCTATTCATCAATAGAACTGTTATACAGTTTAGCCTTTCATCAATAGAACAAATATGCAATTTAGCGGTTCATCAAAGAACTTTATGCAGTTTAGCGATTCATCGCCAGAACTATTATGCAATTTAGAGATTCATCAATAGAACTATTATGCAAATAAGCGATTCTTCAAAACTGTTATGCAATTTAGCGAGTATAAGCGAGTCTTTAAATGCGACAAAGAAAACAAACTTCGTACATCAAAGAAGACAGATGTGTGATCCAACTTATTTTTCTCCCTTCCGAGATATTTGTGAGAAGGCACACGTACACGCGTACAAGAAAGAAGGAAAAAAGCCACTTATCTTATTATCTATAATATATTTACAATGCGTTACGTAATTCATGCATTTTGCATCAATAAGTGATCCATATAGATTTTATTTATGAATGTATATTTCGTCAGATATCTATGATTTCTTGTGAAATTATGAAACATTTCACATGTTTTTGCTTGGCTGGTTGGCTGTGTAGTTTTAGGGCGACGTGGGCCTGTAATACGTCTAGTAGAACCCAACACATTGACTTGACTTAATACAAATCACAGGTTATTACATCGCCAAAAGGAACTGTTTACACAACATAAAAGAAAGTATTAAGAAAAAAGTGAATGAAATATATCGATATACTGACTTCAGTATTTTGAAACTAAAACTTATGATTGCACAACACCATCTTTCGCTTGTGCAGGTGAAAGCAAAGAACCCAATTCTATGATCACGAGAACTCGCAGTCTCACATATGAAGAAAATATATTCAAGAAATCCCAAGCAAGTGTAGAAAATGTGGAATCTAGAATTCCACAATTATGAAGAAAGTCTCAAGGCTCCTTTTCATTTCATTTTATCTTTTCTACTAAGAACTTTTTAAAAATATGTTCATTTCAGAGACTGTCTGTTAGTCTAGAGAACTCGCTGCTAAAAGTCCATTGAACGATTCAGATCCAATCCTAGTAATCTTTTACATGATCAGCTGCAGTGTACCGTTGTACAGAGCTAAGGTGACCGTAACTCCCATTCCTTAACATAGACTTAGCACTGGTGTTTTTTTGCACAACGTCACCCTGATGCTTGATAGCCACTGGGAAGTTGGATCGCAACACAAGAAGGTACGGATTATTTATAACTAACGAAGTCTTGATAATGATAATCGATACAGGTCCGTACGGCGGAGGAGCTGTTGGGTGCTGTGGTTCTGGTTTTCATCGAGGAAAAAGAGCTGCTTCATTTCAACCATTTATACCGCCTGTGATCAACAGGTGGGTAATTCTCATTTGTATATAGGATCCAATACATGGTCTGTGTTTACATCTCCACGCGACGTTTTGGTCGGTTATGATAGAAGATAACTCCACTTAAAAAAAACTAGATTTTGGAACGATAGTGAGTACTAACTTGTAAGGTGGCTTTGTTGTTTTTTAAAAGAGAAAAACAACAAAATTAAAAACAAAAACAAGAAACGACCCCCCCCCCCCCAAAAAAACCCCAAAAAACCCAACAACAACAAAAAGCTTCTTGGCATCGCAGGAACAAATGAAATAGTTATGCATAAGTTATTCAAGTTTGTTTAAACATGACATCCTATTTTATGCATATTTTAAATTCGTATATTAACAATGTACTGGAATGTTGAAATAAGCGCCAATGTCTATTATTCGTATTGTATTGGACCTACAATGCGGGTTTAGACCTACTTCCCTTGATTATATTACGAGTTTTTTTAAACAAATGGAAAGGTCACTTACTGTTTATGCTTATTAATGTATAGTTACATCACTAGAGTTCAACAATCCAGTTTTTCACTTTAGAATTAGCAGTGGTGTTTGTTGTTTGCCATTCTCTTCCCGGAGAGGTTTCTTCTGTCATATCTTCCAACGTAACCTCTGTTTTATCGTGCGAGTGTTCTGGATTCGCGGTTGCTTGCAACCAAATAAATAGTTGTACAATCAGCGACGTTCAAAGGTGATCATTTGCAAGGTCTAGATATTTTCCGTATTCTTCTTGAGAGGTAAAAACCTCTTCCCCAGCCTTCGTCTAGACAGAACCCAGTCATGCAATCGCGGATCAGACAATCCAGTGATCAACAGCAAGAGCATCGATCTGCGCAACTGGGAACAGATGACATGTATCGACCAACTCAGCGAGCCTAGCCACCCGATCCCGCTAGTCGCCTCTTACGACAAGCATAGTCACCTTTTATGGCAAGCATGCGTTGCTGAAGGCCTAATCTACGCCGAATCTTCACGGGTCAGGAAATATTAGAACAGATGTTACGTAGGAAGATATGGCAGGAGTGACCTCTGTGGGAAGAGAATGATGGTTTGTGAAGTACAGTTTGTGAAGTTTGTTAGTGCAGTCTTATGTTAATGTCAGGCCATCACATTAATTAAAAGTAAAATGTTTTTAGAAATAAATTTCCTGGAAATGTTTAATTACATCTGCTGGGGATGTGAGCTAAACAGACCAGGTCTTAATGGTGGCATCCTTCAAGCTTCCACAGCAAACTTAAAAGCCTGAACAAATCATCCACGTTCATTCTGTGCTATGTTGTACTGGTCAGTGTTCGTCCTTTCAGGCCCCAGTGCTTCCCCATCGTCATTCCACCGAACGACCGACACTTCAAGTCAACCTGTATGAACTTCGTGAGGTCGGTCCAAGTAGGAAACGCTGACTGCCAGTCAGGTAATATAATCAATGACACATACAAACAGGTAATGTCAATAATGACACACAAAGCAGGTAATGTCATAATTGACATAAGCAAACAGGCTATATCACCAGCAAATGCATACAAACAGGTAATATCATCACTGACAGACACAAGCAGGAAATCTTATTAGTGACACGCATACTTATGAAATCTCATTAAGATTTTATGTCCTGATAGCTGCCTTGTTTGGGAAATAAGGGACACAGATCTGACAATAAATGCTGTGTTGCATATGCCAGTATCATATTTGATATGTGGTGTCGCCTAACGAATCCAGTAAGGACACGTAAGGACATAAATGAAAATGCATTGTGTCACACAGTATGAAAATGACAATATTGGCATACGGTTGTTTCAGTTCCTGTGGAACAGCTGAACCAGATTACAGCCTGCGTAGACGCTTCAAATGTGTATGGGTCCTCACAGGCGGAGCAGAAGAAATTACGGACTTTTGTGAATGGTAAGGAAACGTACGAACAGTCAGTTCCAAGATGGAATAACTTCATCTCCCAAATTTCCTCAGATATCACTCACGCTATATATACTCCATACATTTTATACACAATACTCATAATACTGAATACATCAGTGCGACAGTCAGTTTATTTCTGTAGACTGCATTCAGAGATGTTGGTACAGTTAACGTAACAGGGGAGCCCCGATTACTTATGATTACTAGTAATTATGATTATTACTGGATAAGACAGTGTCGGGTTCTTCAAAAACGCAATACACAATCGTCAAATACAAGCCCACACGTTCGCCAGAAATAGGCTCAATCTAGTACACGATTTAAATACGCGGGATTACTTTCATCGAAGTACTGCAATCATTATGCGTGTTCTGATTGGTTTGTCGTGTTTTCGTCCATCACATTCTTCGAGAGAGAGGTGAGTCTTCTTGCAGTTTACTTCTTGCGATTGGTTGGCGAATAGGCGTAATATAGCCAGTACCCATGAGCCACAACTAATCGTTTGAGCCATCTTCAGAAGGATTTTAACATTTTCGTTACATCCTGAAATATACAAGTCTTTATTCAAAGAAGCACAACAAAGGTAATCGATAATCAATCGAACACATCAAGACGACGTTGGCACGTTTACACTGAAATATGTTTCAGGTCGACTGAAGATGAAATCCCCATACTTGCCTGCCGATTCTCAACGTAGTTGTACCACGCCACAGCGTCCAAGCTACTGTTTCCTAGCAGGTATGAGTGAGTGAGTTTAGTTTTACGCCGCTTTTAGCAATATTCCAGCAATATCACGGCGGGGGAACCAGAAAAAGGGCTTCACACATTCTACCCATGTGGTGACTCGAACCCGTGTTTTCGCCGTGACGAGCGAAAGCTTTAACCACTAGGCTATCTCACCGCCCCCTAGCGGATGGAGTTCAATCTATGGAAAGGTGAAGGTAGAGTTCGTCTATCAATGTATAGTGGACAGAATAAGTTAGATATATTGCGAGTTTTAGGATTGGTATTTTATCAACGTGTCAATGAACAAATACATCGTTATTCAGAATATCAAAGTTTGCATATATCTCTATTTTTGTCCAGTATCCTTACTACCTGCAGTTAACATTGTGCATTCAAAATAATTAGCCGTTGTGTCCTTACAAGCTATTAGCATTGACGGCTTATCCTTTTAAACTCAGTATCTTGGAATATTTCGTCGCAAAACGTTGGAAATTGAAAACAAAATTATGACCTTGCGTGCTATTCGTCTGAACTATCTCATGAACTTTATGAATAACTGCAGAAATGGCATGTTCATACTGGCGGCAACTCTCGGTCTCGTCCTTGCAAAATCGATAACACCAAAATGCAAGAGGGACTACTTCAGCTCCCCGAAATACTTTTTTATCCGTACAGGTGATCATCGAGTGAATGAAAATCCAACTCTTCAAAGCACGCACACCATCTTCGCAAAGGAACACAACCGAATAGCTGCAATACTAAAACACCTCAACTGTCACTGGAACGATGAGAAACTCTTCCAGGAAACCAGGAGGATAGTCGGTGCCATCGCACAGGTGGGAACATTCTTGCCATCTTCAGTTACTGCTTTTCCAGTCCGGCTAATATCAACCCCTAACTAAATCATATCAACCATCTATATGACACAGGTGAAGCGTTCGATCTTTGAATATCGTTTATGCTCAAATGATTATTTTGGGTCTGCCTGTTCCACCTCGTAGATCTCAGGATAATATTCACAATGTGAATCTGAGTCAGTATAGACTTTCCTCAGAGCTTGAAATCAGTCTAAAGTACTGTTCATGTGTGTGTGTGTGTGTGTGTGTGTGTGTGTGTGTGTGTGTGTGTGTGTGTGTGTGTGTGTGTGTGTGTGAAAAGGAAAAGAAAAAGACAAACAAAACCAACAAATCCTGCACGCATGCACCTTGCATGGGACTCAACCACTAGAATCTGTACTTTACTTAGAAAGTGTAATCCCCAGTATATGCCAAATGCTACCATGAAGGACTGCGAAGGGAAATGCAAATATATATAAACTTCAATTCAGAAAATCACGTACGACGAATACTTGCCTATCATTATGGGTCCACACGCTATGAAGAAGTATGGCTTGTCAATTGGATCTGGAAGTACTTACGCCAACGTCTACAGCACAACGACGGACCCCAGCATCAGGAACGTCTTTGCTACAGCTGCTTTCAGGATGGGACACTCCATGATCCACAGCCACTTTACAAGCTACAGCTCTTCATATAGTTATCTCGGCCGGGACCAGCTGAGCAAGATCTTCGGCAACACGAGTCTCATTCTGAACGTCAACAACCGGGATGTTGGTCATTACTGTAGAGGTCTGGCCAAGGATGGTGTTCAAAATACAGATCACAAGCTGACGCAGGAGGTTACGGACTTTCTGTTTGCTGACAGTAAAGGCAACAGTCTGGACTTGGCAGCTCTCAACATCCAGAGAGGAAGAGACCACGGGCTCCCGTCTTACACCAAGTGGAGGAAGTTCTGTAACGTTCCAACAGTGACATCCTTCTCCGGTCTTGCCTCCACCACTCACACAACATCTGCGGCGAACCTTCTGAAGAAGGTGTACAAGTGAGTTCGGACCCTTTTCAAACAATCTGCTTTCGTTTATGTTTGGGTGTAACTTGACAATGTATATGTATGCATTTTATTATACTTCTTTCCTACTACTTCCTTTGATTGTAAACCTCGTGAAGGTCCCGTCGTAGAATAGGCCTTCAGCAACCCATGCTTGCCATAAAAGGCGACTATGCTTGTCGTAAGAGGCGACTAGCGGGATCGGGTGGTCAGGCTCGCTGACTTAGTTGAAAGATGTCATCGGTTCCCATTTGCGCAGATCGATGCTCATGCTGTTTGATTGTAATACATATTAAAAACGGAAACCACAAAGTTTATGAATTTATGAAAATTAATTTGTAGGTACATCAGTCCTCCTATGCAACTTTAAGACAAAAATGTTTGTTGCTTGCTTTATATGTGTTTGAACAGCCTCATTTGATGGTGTCACCTTGGGATATTGTTAAAACTATGACTACAAAATGATAATCAGTCGAATATTCCTGGTGTCTTGTTGGTAAAGTGACAATATCCCCTGTATTATAAATACTAAATCCGAACTTTGTGGATAAATGCTTACTAAAATAAGGGAAACAAATTGCACGTTTATTGTGTTCTTGTCCAAACAGGGACTTAGCGTCAGTATAGGTTGTGTCCACGCCCCACGAACATACGTTGGCATGTTCACCAACAACAAATGATGACAAGTACAACAGACATAACCTGTACATATCGGGATTAGAATTGGTCTTAAGCACCTTAAGGTCTTAATGGGTGTCATACGGGATCGGGTGGTCCCATTTGCCTAGATTTATGCTCATACTGTTGATCTCTGAGGCGTTTGGTCCAGATTGGATTATTTACAGGCCGCCGCAAAATAGCTGGAATATCAATTAGTGCAGCATTAAACAACAAACCAAACCAAATACAACTGAGACAGGAATTTGCTGTAGACTTTATCTATCACTTAGCGTAGATTTGAGTGGCGCCGATCCATAGGTATAATATATCTGTTACAGACACATCCACGACATCGACCTGTTTCCTGGGGCTCTGTCGGAGACACCTGTTCCTGGAGGACTCCTGGGTCCCACATTCACCTGTCTCCTGGGGAAACAGTTTCAGGCACTGAAGAAAGGAGACCGATTCTGGTTTGAAGAAAACAACGCTTATGTCAAATTTACTCAATGTGAGTTTAAATTTTGAAAACAGTGGTTTCTCATATCACCAGTGTTGGGTTTGGTGTATATTATTTCATTTTAAGCAAATCTTTCTGGCTGCATCAATACAGAATGTAATGTTTATAGAATAATACTCTATTTCCATTATTGTGGGTAGATGGTATAACCATTATGCGTAAGAAACAATGTCATTTATGTTCAACAAGAAGTAATGGTGTTTATACATTTGACAGCCTTCTCTGTCGATGCAATTTTGCTCTCGTCTTGGAATGATTACTGAATGCGGGCGATGAAAACTCATGAAGCGTAAGGCTTACTTTGAGCCTTACATGACAGGAAAAAAAATATTTTCTGACATGTAAACTGTGTCTTTTTTGAAAAAGAAGCTTCCACTGTAAAAAAAATCGCATGTTTTGAAACTGGCTGAACAAATATACTGTTCATGGCAACAATTTCATAATGGCATTAACTAAAACGTTCAAGCATAGTTTCTTTCATGTATACAAACAATATCTTAATGTGTTATTAGACTGTTAAATAAACGAACGTTCTCAGTGATGAGGTGCACATGGGTAAGCGTCCTAAGTCAAAAACCTATTACCCAAACTCTGAGCAAAAACATTTCACATTCTAAAGTTAGGCATATGGCCTATAACATATCATCTTTTCAGCAGCAGCCATTTTCAAATAACCATACAGCTGTTATTTCAGTGTGGCACCTTGAATTATAAAATATCATCACCTGATACATCACCGTGACTTGTTTTCCTGACCAGAGAATTAAGTGACAATGTGATGAATTATTTGAGTAACGCATCAGTTATTCCGCATGGCTTGGCGATTTAGTAGCATACATGTCTGCTTCAAACTTTAACAATGTGTATGTCAACAGACTTCTAATCATTATTACTCAGATTTGGCTTAAAAATAGAACAAATTGCAAAAACTGTCTGAAATCAAACCAGGTTACAATCTGTGGGGGTAGAAGACCAAACGGTGAGTAGCAAAACTATTGATCGATAGCCAGTTGCAAAAACATAAAACCCATGAAAATGACCGGTCACTTTATGTAGTACAAACAGCAAAGTATGGAGCCCAACTTTCAATTCTATCAGGTAACACTTCATCAGGAAGAATAATACTTTTTCTGACCTAAAACATCAACTAAAACACATCAGCATCCTTTTCTTCAGGATTACAAGATTCTGTCTTTTTTCCTTTATTGTTTCTAGTCCTCCATAAACAAAATGTCAGGGTAATCAATCACGGTATTTATCATCATAAAATTAGCAAAAAGAATATAACATGACTGTATTGTCGATAGTTCTCCCTCTTGACGGTGGGTCCTTTTGCTTTCTGCCTTTACCGGTTTTCTGTCTGATTTTCCGCTCCACTCTTACCCACTTGTAATAAGACACAAATGAGTAACGGATGTATAATACAATTCGATACATAAGTTACCATATAATTATGCTTCTTCGCGTAACAAAGATCTAGGACTAATCCAAATGTGATTACAAATACATTACCTAAGTCTGATAAGCTACTAACGTACCTTTCATTTGTACATCCATTCGTCCACCCCACTGAACAATCACATATTCATTTCATTATTCATATCATTCAGAGAGGAGGTCATATCTTTACCAACACGTACCTCATTATCAAGTAACAATGATAGACAGCTTAAGGATTAATGTTTAAAAATACCAGCACTTCTGGCCTCAGATGATATGGCATTTACGTTTTAAACCTTCGACAACTTTCGTTACCTTCTATAACGTATGTATCAGTTATTTTAGCATGCCTTGACCGCAAACTGGACCACCAAAGGATGCCCCAACATTGCTTTCCCGTTTGTTACGACAGTAGTTCAAACACACACTGACAATTTGAAAGAATTATACTTTGTAACATGTTTAACATGATGTCTTTAATAATGCATACTATCACTTGAATTTTAAACAACATTACCTCATAAAGCTGATGTGATTTCTCTCTCAAAATGTGTCTGCTGTTTGATGACTCGACACAAAAAGTAGGCATTGCATAAAATTATGTTGTTTTAATTCGGTACTCTCTAGTAACGTATGTATCGGCTACGCACGTATATTTTCAGTGGTTTTCAATTTGACTTTTGCAAATATAGATGCACTACTGATCGTAATATGAGCTATTTTACAATAATGGGATCACGTATTGTTGGTATAATGTTTTGCATGAAGTGGCACAAACCTTGAAGTAATTATTGACATGATAACGTATATTGATTTCAACAAATCTCTTTTTTTTGCGTTGAAAAGTACTTTGTCCAATACTGAACTACAGTTATAGTAAACACCTATCGTAATTAGATTGGTAAATGTTTTGACTATTGTTACGGTTAAGAATTTGCCGTGACAAATGATGTAAGAAACCCCCTGTGAACCAGCAAAACAGAACAAAGACAAGTAATTCAAGACAATGATTCAAATTTTGCATTATTTGGTAAAGAGAGCAAGTTATACAAGATCACAAGTCAATTTCACAATACTTATTTCAAATACAATACAAATGAGACAAAATCTAAGGCAATGGGTCACAAAATATAATAAAGCAAACTCATAAAAGTCTTAGTGCGAAAGAGAAACAGTTATGCAGAATGTAACACAGCGAGCGGTCTGACGGCGGCTATGAAGATGAAACGTTGGCAGCGATTGATGGTGTATATACTCCAGTAATGTGAATGTGTGTCCCCCTCCAACACGGCAACTAGCATTTATATATACGTACCGCTTAAATAATTCTCTGTGTGAAATGTGACCTATAATAACTAACACTAAAACCTTTAATATTGTGATCCACTTACAACTACCGCAGTAATAATTAATAACATCTCAAATCACGGTAAATACACTCGTAACACTATAAATCATCGATACTGTAAGCTAGAAAGGTACGTTGTGACACTGTCATCTACAAAAAAAAAACACAACGTAGGTATCGACAGTTTAGCGAAAAGGTTTCAACACTGTAACTACTCCGAATTGAATGGACTGGCTTCTTATTCTCAGTCCAATGGTGCGGACCCGTGAAGGTCCCGGGGTAGAATAGGCCTTCAGCAACCCATGCTTGCCATAAAAGGCGACTCAGCTTGTCGTAAGAGGCGACTAACGGGATCAGGTGGTCAGGCTCGCTGACTTGGTTGACGCGTGTCATCGGTTCCCAATTGCGCAGATCGATGCTCATGTTGTTGATCACTGGATTGTGTGGTCCAGACTCGATTATTTACAGACCGCCGCCATATAGCTGTAATATTGCTGAGTGTGGCGTAAAACTAAACTCACTCACTCACTCACTCCAATGGTGCGTAGTGAGTATGTTGTCCTTTAAGTATCCAAAACTCAAGCTGCAATTTCAAAATGACAGTACTAACGGTAGTGAATCGTCTCCGACATGGCGACAGTGATATATATACGTATCTTTTTGACTTTTCCCAATATAGATATAGCCAGGATAGAATACATGAAACAGTGTGTAATGGGTATGGTGAGTGTATGGCTTTGTGAATAATGCCAATACTGGCCATAAGATTTGGTCATTTGCGGAATTTGGACATGGCTGATGACATCAGTTGCACCTCAGTAGTGAGAACGGGCGTGAAACTGCTTTGGTTTTATCAAAGTACGGTATAATATTTATTACATTAAGGTAACCTCTGTTTACTGATGTGTTATCAGATCAGCTGAATGAACTCCGCAAGGCGAGTCTGTCCAGAGTAGTGTGTGATAATACGGACACCACAAAGATCCAGAAGAATGCGTTCGTCAAGGGACATCCGTAAGTATTCTTCAATAACATGTTTTTAATAAAACAATTATAAATGAATTTCAATTTCTATAGTTAAGTATACAGCAAACATGACTTCTTATTCCCCTTTTCCAGGGTTCCATGCAGCTCCCTGCCTGCAATTAATCTCAAACATTGGAAAGAAAAGATCTCATCCACCTGGGGATCCTGGTCGATCTGGGGACCATGCATCTTCAAACGACAGATTAGGACACGCTCCTGCAGGCCCTGTGGCTGCACTGGCACGAGTTCTCAGACTCGCACTTGTGGCGCGTGTAACAAAAGTTGGTCCAACTGGGGGACATGGAGTAGCTGTGTGTCTGGCAAAAGATACCGTTATCGCTACTGCAGGAGCATTACAGGACTACAGGCGGAAATTCTGGAGCCAGTCAGTCTCAGTCAAGTTCCAGTCCTTCCTTATGCTCCATGCACTTGTCCAGGCTCCAGCAAACAAAGTACATACTGTGGGTGGTATTATCAGACAGGTCCAGAGGAACTGGCGGTACCTCATGATTACATCTGATGAGGCCAAACATGTATCACGATACTGAGCAGAAATGATTTACAAATTTTGCACCTTCGATAATATTAAGTGAATGGAATACTTGATATGTTTCCCCAAATTCTCTCTTAAGCAGTTTTCCCCGATAGACACATGTAGTGGTGCAGGACAGTAATCAGGTGATATATGTCCTTGTCTATACAATGTCCAAAGAACTTGATTCTTGTAATACTGTAAAATGAGGATACTATACTAATTGAAAGCAAAGTGCATGTTGTATGTCTGTGGCCTGCTCGAGTAAAAAATATTTGCCAGTTGAGATGGCTCATTTGTCTTTTTCGCTGAAGTGAAGAGTGAGGTAGTAGTGAAGTGAAGTAAAGCTGCTAAAATTGTATTTTGGTCACATCGTGGCTAAACAGTGTGGTGCGAAAGTCTGAACAAACGAAACCTTTGTTGCTCATGGCAATCTCTACAAACACATGCTAGGTAAGTCAGTTCTTCGCCTGAAAACACCCCACTCACGTTGACAGGCTACAAGTCAAAACTGTGAATCCCACTGTACCAAAAACCTTTCTGAGAGCTGTAATTGGGCCTTTAACAGTAAGTTAAAAGTCTGATCAGTCAGTCTTTCTCGTTGTATACCGCTCTTTTGAATCTTCGTAGCTATTTTGCAGCTCTTATAAACGTTTTCAATGACGTTGAAACGTCAAACGTTCAAACACGATAGCTGACTGCTGAGACTTGAATCCAATAATCTTTTAACCTTTGACCTCTATGACACTCTATGTGTACAAAAGGACTCACCCCCACGTATTAGACGCCATGGTTTGCAACTGGACAAGTCATTCAAGTTCTTTTTGGTAGGATTTCTGTGTTGAGCACATGCCATTTTAATTTGGGAAACTCTATATTATAGAAACGCTCATCGCTCACAACGGGCCCTTTCGATGCTCTGGGTTGTAACGGCACAAGTTATTAAAATTCGTTTTGATAGGATTTTAGATTTTGAATTCACGTGGCATTTTAATATTAGGAACCCATATTTCCTGGTAAGTCATTGGTATTTCATGGGGCTGGAAACAATGGGATTCTGAAAGCAAATCCTTTCTTTGAAGAATCATCTGTATCTAGCAGAAAACATTTGAAAAAGATCATTTGATTTCACGACATAGTGCTTCTCTAAGTTTTTCTCTTTTTTTGTACATCCTCATAAGTCAAATCTTGAATTTTGTCTGAGAATGGTCACAGCGTGGAGTGTTTGAAGACAAACAGGTTTCTTAAATTGTCATGAAGCTTATTCATCCAAAAATATAAAATGTTCATACGTCAACATCGAATCCTTGGAAAGGCTACCCGTGATGATCCGGGTTAGAATTGATCTTCAACAACCCAGGCAACTACCGGGATCGCGTTGTTAGATTCTTCGACAGGGACACTAATTTCCGTTTGACATGATCTGGGCATCAGTGATATCACTGCTGGAGACATACCGTACCTATGTGAGGAATCAAAGCTGGGTCTGAGTATGCTGAGACATTCCCTCTCCGAACTTGGACGTATATGATAATATATCCTGCATACTGTCCTAAATCTATAATACCAACTTAATAAAGTCTTGATATATTCAGTGAACACAGAGAACTGTGAAAGTTCAATGCAGACGAGGCCTTAGTGATCGGTGTTCAAACGTTGATGCTAGCAGACAGATGATTGTAAATCCAAAGTCGTTATATTAGCAGCGACCCCTTAAATACCTATGCAGTTTTGAATATTTAAACAAAACCCGACGACACACCACCTAACTAGAAATTACCTGAATCCAACAGTCTTACACATGAGGCCGGTAGCATTACAAACAATGGGAGGTAACTCTAACTAGTCAGCGTAAAAGCTGAAGTTCAAGAAGCGTGTTAAAATCCACATTCAACGCTTTCAACTTTTGTGAACCATATCAGCTAAACTTAAGTCATCTACATTTAATTAACAACAAAACAACAACAACAAAAAAACAAACAAACCCCTCCAAAAAAAAACAAAAACAAAAAAAAAACAAAAAAAAAGAAAACCCCAAAAAAACCCACCCTCATAACAATATAAATGAAGAAATTGACTGAATGGATGAAAGCAAAAACACCATAATATAATTTCTCTTTCCATTTCTCTTCTGTTTTGAAAGGCATTTAGAAGCTGAACGGACATATATAATTTCTATCGAGTTAAATTGTCATGACGAGTGTATGTGCCGCTTTAGATTACATGAACACAGCCTATTTCATGTCTGACGTCAGACATGTTGTCCTCATTATGACACATGCGTGTATAATGTATGCGCACTTGTATGTGCCTTAATCATGTGAAATACAGTATGGCAGTGCGTCCTTGTCTTGTGAAATGCACTGTTGCAGCACATGTGCCAGTAAACCCCAAACATAAACAACAACGAGTTGAATAGGGAACTAAACTTTACTGCTTCGTACACCCTTTGAAGAAGGCTCCGGAGAACCGATATGCATGTTTGGTTTCGGGCTATGGCCGTCCTGAATACATTTCAACGCTAGTCAGCACTGACTCCATACTCGTGTGTTCCTGCACAAAGTTGTAGTGACCTGCCATTTCTTCTGTCCCCGCCGCGATACTGCTGCCGACAACCATACTCACTCACTCAGAGACCTGTATTCCAGCATTCCTACTGAATCTTGATCTGTCTGCTCGAAGCGGAGCCAAACTCACATCAATGAATCACTCACTTGGTGTTTGAGGTCAACTGTACTCAGGGACCTCTTCCAGATAAAACCGACAGACACTGAAACAGGAATGACAGACAGTATGATACCAGAGCGTTTAAAGGTTGATGCTGGTATATTATAGTTTACTATAGTTTCATAAACATATTATACATGAAGCCAAGTGTCATTGGTTGATGATGGTCTTTTCTGACTGAGGTTCCGTCGTTGGCCGATTGACGCTCGCACGGACAAATGCAAGCATTCACGTCAAAGTGAGTGATTATAGTTTTACGCCGCAATATCTCGGAGGGAGACACCAGACATGGGCTTCACCCATTGTACCCATGGATTCGAACCCAGTGACCTAGTCATTTCAACTTCAGATGCAAGATATTCAATTTCAGTGCATAACAACTCCTATACATAATAGACTTCTTGTTGCCCCCAGTCCCATCCGCACATGCACGCGCACATGGGCTCACGCAAGCGCACATTTCCGACAGATACAACTTCACGGACATTTTTCAAACCCAATCAAGCACAAAGTTTCCCACAAAAAAGTGTGTAACAGCCGTTATGTCGGTGAAATAAAAAACCCCACAACATTTGTTATCAATTTGTCTCTTGGTCATGCATCTAAATGGAAAGGACAGTTTTTGAAGTACTAATACATATCATATACATGCAGCTGTGAATGTACTGTATAATTTTCAAATTCGACACAGGTACACCTACATAGACAATCTCGATACTCAAAAATCGATAGTTGTCGACACAATGTATCAGATGGTAGTATTTCATCTGCCATCTGTGCGACCTGTTTTGTGCAAAATCTTTACTGGTCAAAACGTGCGTCAGTACACGTTGCGAGCAAAATGTCCACTGAGCGGCGACGAGTGGCTACAAGAAATAAAATGCTATGGACAACACAGATTGTTCCACTGACTCAGTAACCCGTGATTCGAGTTATCAGCAGAAGACTTGTCATTAGAGTCGACTAAGGCCTAGGCATCGAGTGGTCAGGCTCGCCGACTTCATCCTTGATGATCCGAGTTAGAGGTGATCTTCAGTAACTGCAGGGATTTATAGGACGCAAATGCCAAATACTTTTTGAAAAGTTGATCAAGTGACAATAAGTTATCTTTGAGTCTGAAACTAGTCGGGTTATGATATCATTTGCAGTTTAATTATCGCGATGATCATGATACACAATAGAATAACAGTAGTTGAATTGCAGCAGTATTATAACATTGTATTAACAATGATATCTAAGTGTCTGGGAACCCCATTTTATAGTCCAGGACCTCTGAATCTTACCATTATGAGTCCCTGGGAACCCCGAATACAGCACTCAAGGTAATTCCCTGCTCAGTAACCAATGTTTGTCGTCAGAGGCGAGTGGTCAGGGTCGTTGACTTGTTCGACACATTGTCATCGTATCCCAATCGCCTATATCGAATTCCATCTGTTGATCACTGGATTGTCTAGTCCAGGCTGCAATATTTACAGACCAACGCCATATAGCTGGAATATTGCTGGAATAGTGCGGTCTAAAACTTAACTCACTCACTCATGTCAACTTAACACCACTTCGTGAAAACAGAAAGTAGTTCAAGAAGACACTTTAACTAAACTATTCTGGATCCGAACCCACACTGTTTCAGTGAGGCACAAATTCACCTGTATATCTCGCCCACTCAGAAGTCGGTTCGTCCAATCAAACATGTTCATTTCGTAACCACGACTTAAAATGAAGATCCCGGTTAGAATACATCTTCAGCAATATATGATTGGTGTGCAAGGCGACTGAGGTTAACACCCGTCAACGCATCCCAAATGAAGATATCTGTTGGCATGATGCCAATCACAAGATTATCTGGTCCAGATTATTCACAGTTGAACATGGCTGTTAACCAAAATAAATTTGCCTATGATACTGTTTAAAGTTTGAAAAGGAACCAGGACAAGATACAGTGTTCCCAGAAATTATTGAGAAAATCTTTGTTTTTTTTTTCTAATGATGCTAAGATTGGAAAAAGGGCTTTCACTATGCACTAAGCATACTAAATAAGGGAGACAACTCTTGAAGGCTTAGAAGGCAGCTCATTACGTCAAGAGTTATCTCCCTTGTCTGAGCAGACGGCTTCCTGTGTTGACATGGCAAAATTTACAGCAAGAGAGAAAAGAAAGCTCATTCTAGATGATTTTGAAAGGGGTGAGGCTGATGCTAAAGTGTTAGCTTGTAGACATGGTATTCCTCTGTCTACAGTATACAGAACTTTGAAGAATATTCAAACAGGAACTGGGATAGAGCACAAAGCAGGGGCAGGTCGGCCTAGGAAATTCAGTGTTGTGGATCGCCTAGGACTTGGGCAGATTGTGAGTAGGGGCAAATTGAAAAGTGTTGAGAACATCAGAAATGAAATGATTAGCAGAGGAAGTCCTCAGGTATGCAATGAAACAGTTAGGCAGGAATTACAGCGACTTAATTGGGTGAAAAAACGTGGAATTCCCACGCCGTTGATGAAAGATGCACAAAAGGAAAAACGTTTAAACTGGTGTCGGGCTCATGAAAATCAAGATTGGGATAATGTTTTCTTTTCGGATGAAAGTTCTGTTTGGCTTTTCCCTAATTGTGTGAAAATTTGGACCAAAGATACTGTCAAACCTATCTACCAGCGACCAAAACATAGCCCGAAGTTTCACATGTGGGGTGGCATATCGGCTCGCGGAGTGACGCCATTGCGTGTTTTCACGGGAAACTTGACAAAAGAAAGATACGTTGACATTCTAAATGGTCACTTTCTTCCGACAGCACAAACATTGTATGAAGATGATTGGATTTTCCAGCATGATAATGACCCAAAACACACTGCGCGCTACACAAAACAGTGGTTGTCGGGCGAAAATGTTCAAGTTTTAGACTGGCCCAGTTACAGCCCAGACCTAAACCCAATTGAGAATGTGTGGGGAGTCATGAAGGACAGAATAAACCAAAAGGGACTGAGAAATAGTGTAGATATGAAGGCCGAGGTGGTCCAATATTGGGATACCCTGTCACACGATTACCTACAAACTTTGATGGGTAGTGTGCCTAGGCGTATTCAGGCATGCATTGCTGAGCGAGGACGTCTAACAAAATACTAAAACAAGACCGAGACTGTAAAAGGATGATGTTTTAACATGTTTATGTAAGTAAAACGCCAGAAGTTAATAAACGTAATGAGTTACATGACGCAACATGATTCTCAATAATTTCTGGGAATACTATACATTGTCTGCAATGGTTAACCCCAAGCCTATCCCCGTCGATGTTGTGAGCACCGCTGACGTCGTTGACGCAATGTGACTTGTAAGGGGAGGCATAACAGACCGTCGAGCATGAAGACGAGGTGCATGAAGACTATTCCCAATCGTCTACAAACTCACACTCGCTACGCCAGATGAAATCTTCAACAATTTGCTTTGCAATGTATTTGTCGGAACTGTGACGAAGTATTTTGTCACTATTAGTGAACTATTTATCGTTCACCAACGATCTGATTTAATCAATGTACGGCTTTTGTTTGATGATAATGCTTATCGCGAATGGTTATTACTCGAGTTTTATTATTATCAATCGAGTCCATTAGGAACGGAAACAAATGAGGAGGTCCTTGTTTTCCTGGATATTCGGCGACCCATTTCGCCAACTGCTGTGCTATTTAAGCGACCACAGCATAGACTGCAATCATCAGAGACATAAAACGTCATTTAGTCTCTTAGAAACGTCTCATTGCTATCAGGGATTTTCATAACTAATTAGATTTGTATTTTACCAGAGAACCTTTAGAGAAGTTTATTTCCTGTATGAAAACATAGGTCGAGATTATACACCATGAATCTATAGGTCCAAGAGACCTGTAACGACAATCAACAGGAACAATAACGAGAGTCAACATTTGGTCCCTCACAACCACAGTTGCATGGTTCACATGAACGTTCCCGTGTCTGGACATGCTTGTGACAGGCTCCCCATGCAGTCCACTCGCTCCATGACCCCAGCTCCTCCTTCCATGGGGTCAGGTCAACCGTGTCAAGTGAGCTACAGGGCACTCTGAAAAGAAGAACAATTACGTAGGATGGTACACAATGTACATGATTTTGCCTTAACCGAAACTTGTACTCGTATCTGCTGTTTATTCAGAAAGTGTTTCACAAATGTTACACACTGGTTCATATGCTCACGAAGATTTGGGTTAGAATTGTCTTCAGAGACGTTTGTCTTGAGAGATGTTTGTAGTGAAAGGTGACCAATGGGATCAGGTGGTTAGGCCTGATGACTTTAAAAGCATATGTAAAAGCAAAATCCATTTTCGGAATTACCTTGTTCTGTAGAGCCACATATATATTTCGTTTCGTAATTCATATTCAACTGTTTCAAGGTAATAAAAAAAATCTAGGCATATTCACCATAGTACTAAACCTAATACTGCTACTTTGGTGTATCAGTTTTATACAGAAATTCTCGTAATCTATTAACAATTATTTGTGAAACAGTTTCGAAATTTCGGAAAATCAAATTTTGATCGATACTTCGAATAATTTTTGTTATTTGTCGAAATGTTGGTATCTAGAATAGGTTTCATCTTAACAAAATCATTAAGACAAGAATATATTTGATGCAAGGAGAAACTTCGAAATTTCGAAAACAACATATTTTCTCTCAACCGACAGGTCTCAGTGACACTGGTTCAGTTGAGTAAAAGACAATATTATGAATATTACGTAAGGATAACTTACTTGTCACCCTTGATGAAAGCGTTCACCTGTATGGTGACAGTGTCAGTGTTGTCACAGAATATTCGGGACAAACTTGCCTTGCGGATTTCTGCCAACTGATCTGTAAATTAGATTGCGCTCTAATAGAAAACACACAATGATTGCATTTTGCATTCTTACCATGTCTGAGGTACTTCGTTAACAGATATGATTAATCACATTCCATGTGGTCTTTGTATTTCTTTACAAAAACTGGAAAGGACATCATAACAACACATGGTGGCGCTATGCTTTAATCCAGGAGCAATAAAAGAAGCCTGAATGTAAGGGAAACATTGGATGAATGAGCCCCTTGTGAATGAGTCTCTTGTATACGTGCATGCACAATAAAACACACTTGATCTAATATACAATGGCTTGATGCTAGGGTTAATACATTTGTTAGCGAGGCAGAAGAGACGTTTGTCGTGAAAGTTGACTAATGGGATCGGGAGGTTAGGCTTGCTGACTTGGAAAATGAAATTAGATTAAGCCTTTCGTTCATAACCGAAACTAATCGCGAGAGACCGATGAAAGGGGCGAGGTTTCCTATGATATCATTAGTTTGTTCCAGTATTTTCGGGAACAAAATAACACCAATATCCCATGTTTACAAGAACAGTTCACTGTCGGCGACCAAGGAAGTTAATACATCAACCATTACCTTTGCAGGCTACAGAATTTATGAAATGTAGTTTACATACACTCATAGTATATGCTTCCTTTCAAACGTACAGATTCACTTGTGTAAATATAGCCACTTACTTCAGGCAACTGTTGTAAACTAGATTTTGCAAAATATTCCACTATGTTCCGTTTACACATGATGTTTTGTAAAGTAAATTCGAAACGTTTAAAGGATTATTCTCATGCGTTCAATATATGATATGCACGATATTTACACATGAGTTTCGTGTAATGCATATACATAACATATATTGGGTGTTTTAAGTAAGTCAAATGTTTTAAAATGACGTATATATACTTAAAATGGATTTTAACAAGAACCCTAACAGTTACTAGGCTGATCGGCCATTATATGGCTGCTCTCTTGTTTGTTTCCCGTTGTAGCTTCTATCGAACATGGGTGTATATTACCCTTGCCCCGTAGTTTACATATCCAGGAAAATGATAAACTTGTTATAACCTGGAGTGAATCTAACGTAGTCATTATCTGACTCAAACCAGAATCGGTCTCCTCTCTTAAGAGCCTGGAACTGTTTCCCCAGAAGGCAGGCGAGCGTTGGTCCGATGACCCCTCCTGACACAGGCTCTTCACTTACAGCCCCTGACCATAGGTCTATGTCGTTCACGTCGCTGAAAATTAGTGAAAATTAGTTGGTGATGAGTCATGATAATGTACAGTACAATGCCCTCAGATGGAGTGAAATTAGAGAAACACGGACAGTGTCATAGTGGTTGGTTAATTTTCCAGTTACATAAATAATAATCACACATACTCACACACATACACCTTCCCGCCTGAACGCAGTTGTTTCGGAATTCGGATGACTCGATATACCCAGAGTTGGTCTCGTAAACTTCAACACAGTGGTGTTGGCTGTGCATAATTATTTACAGATCGTTATATGGCTGGATTATTGATGATTGCAGGGTTAAAACGCTACTTACTCGTATGCCATCCTCAACTTGTTCACTGTGGCGTTAGAGTGGGTCGTATTTATAAGACCGGAAAAATTAGCAACACTAGGCATTCCACAGAACGTCCTCCAAGCAGTGTAAGGGGGTAAGCCATGATCTCTTCCTCTCTGGATATTAAGAGCTGCAAGGTCCATACTTCTGTTACCATCAGGGAACAGGTGGTCTGTCAACTCTTGTGATATCTTGCAGTCAACTGACTGTACACATTCTGTAACCAAACCTCTTACAAAGCCACCGATGGTTCTGTTGTCTTCGCTTATAATTATATGGGTATTCTCGAACACTTCCCTGAGAGGTATTCGCCCAAGGTTGTCATAGTCTGGACTGTAACTTGCGAAGAATAGCCGAATCATGGAGTGTCCCATCCTATAGGCTGCTGTTGCGAACGCGTTTCTGATGCTGGGGTCAGTTGTGTTGTCGTAGTCGCTGGAGTAGCCTACTGGCACGAGACTCAGGTTGAAGGGGTCCATCATATCTCCGTTGATAATAGGTAGGTAGTCGCCGTAGGTGATTTTCTTGAAAACAAGATATAGACACGTGTGGCTTTAGAAACAGTCCAGCAATGTCATGGCGGAGGACACCAGAAATAGGCTTTACGCACTGAACCCTTGTGGTGAATCTAACCCCGGCTTTTGGCATGACGAGCGAACACTTTTACCACAAGGCTATCCTACCATCGCCCCCGCGTATTGAGAAGACCTTGCAGATATTACTAACTAGTTTTCTACTGCCGGCCACGTTTTACAAAGCTACAATGGTCCTAACCTACAAAAATTAGTTATGACTGCAGTTTATTTGGCATAGACGCGGTCTTTATGCCGTCTCGAGGCGCGGTTGAGTAGCCCAGTGGTTAAACCGCCGAGCACCTGCATTCGTGTCACTCACCCAAGGACTCAAATGGGCTGATGCTCTAGACACATTGCACGTGAAATGCAGAGAGCCTTCAGAGGGAGTCACCTTGAAAACCCGCGTCCCAATGTCTGTATCGTAGTGATGACTTTCTGGCTTCAGGCCCTTGTTTGATTAGATTTGATACAGCAACTACAAAGCATACAGATACACAGACAATGCAATCCTGTGAAGAACTGACGATGACTCGAGGCCAGACTGAGAGTGACACTTGAATGTTTTGAATTCTTTAACCAAGTTTGGTCGCTGTCATACCTAGTCTATCACTAGCTGTGCAACGGGGTAGCCAACGTATTAAGCCAACAATAACTATCAAAATTGCTATGTTGGAGCCAATAGGAGAGTATCGTTTCTGTTTTCAGACCAAACCTGTAATTTCTTATGTGCATGATGTTACAAATCACCATACAAAACACCTTTTCAAAAGTCATCACTACGAACACTTATCGTATTGTTCTATATATACGATAACACAGGGGGATGTAGCTTCGTGTTTATTTCATGGCCAGAGCCCAACTGCCGAACTTCGTTCGGACCTCCCGGGATATCCCTCCCCGCTTACCCTCGCGGGTCATCCCCGGGGTCCGGAGAGCTCAGCGCAGCTCAGCCTTCCTTATATTACATACATTGTACAGTAATGCAATCTGTCTAGTCTACACATTCACTAAGTTCTTAATTCTACGTTCCCTACTTTCTTCCACTACGTTTCATTTATATTTATACCAAGTACATAATAATTCATATATCTATAAAATCACTACGACACATATATACCTATAACATCTATAACACCTGTATATCTGTAACATCTATATAACATATATCTATAACATCTATAACACCTGTATATCTGTAACGTCTAAGTCATCACTACGATATCTGTCCCAATGTGACACGCCACTTTGCACGGTTAACATCCACCGTCCAGGGCTACACAACCGTTAGCAATATCAACATGTACGTTGAGATTCTGTTCAACATCCTTAGCTCTTTCTGAATTATGTGGGATGCCCTGTTTTCATGACTGCTTTTGACATGCTTCACAAGAGTATCAGACCAACAAAGAATAAAACCATGTCATAAAGTGCACGCACGTTAAACAAACTATGCACAATGTAGAATCCATAAATATATACGATTGGGGGAACAGTGAAGGTGCTGAGCTCTGTCGTATGACGATTTGTCCGGCTGTCGATACTTGTTTCCAATGAAATGTGAGAGGACAGGCACAACATAAGTGTTTGCACTTTGTTACGGGTGTTCAGCTCTGAACTCTTCCCGAAGTTTGCCCTGTATATGGATACAGTATGATTGGTAAGGTACACACAGGCCTGACCTTCCACTTGATCATCCCCAAAGTAAATTGGCTGGTGCCCCTTCTTCTGTCTTGCCACGTTTGAAATGAACAATGGTGTTTCGAACTCGAAGCACGATGTCATTGGGAAAGGGCTCAGTATAGGAGATTGTGTTTTTAGTGTGGATTCCATTGTTGTAAGTGGTATTATTGTTTTCACTCAATAAGAGTTATGCTGCACACGCTGTCTCGTAGATGTACATAGCTGTTGATCGCTTAAGGTGTCCATCAAGAACCGTTGCATTTGTCTCAGGCAGGCAATAACAGAGAGATATTATCTGTTATGTACAGTACTACATTTTTCACAGAAACATCGTACCTGCATGTAGGCCCCAACTATTTTCCTAGCTTCCTGGAAGAGTCTTTCGTCTCCCCAGTGACAGTTTAGTTCCTTTAGTCTGTTGGCTAAACGGTTGTGTTCCCTCACGAAGATAGTGTGCATACTCTGAAGTCCGGGATTCTCATTCACCCGATGGTCACCTGGGAAATTTGAACAATGTTTTTTATCTTACCTCAAAAATGAAAACTAATTATATTATTTTCAATGTATCCCGCTTACAGGCGATGTATTATCTTCAATGTACACCGCTGGGAATTCCGAACTCTTCTGGTGATTCATGGTAGTACTTCTTTGTCTCGAATAACACTGAATCACGCATGAAGCACGGAAATTACCGATGTTTTGCGATTGAAAATCGATGGAAGGGAGATAACTCTAAATCCGTTTACCTTGTGTCGTTTGCAAATGGCGATTCGCCTCGCATTCAACAGAAGTGCTTCAAACAGTTCAAAATTAAAATTCAGGTGTTCGGTTAGATAAATACGTTGTTGAGTGATCCCTCGGGGGCCATGGGCCCAAGTACCCTCAAGGTTTGTTTATGTTCCTCCAGCCCGCAAACCTCTAGGACCAGTGACCAGTGGACAACTTATAGTGTAATTGATCAGTCACGTTCTCCCGGCAGCAACTGAGGGGGGTTTCGGGTTAAGTAAGTAAGAAGGTGTAGTTATAAGTTTAAAAACAAGGTCGTTATTATGTCACGGCACTATGGGACCTGGGACAGACAGCGCATAATTGGTCCGGTCTAGTGAAGTTATATTTGGCGGTATCGCAATTTGGAATCAAGCCTGGTTCTTAAATATCTGCTTGTCACCGGAAATCTGAAAACGGACGTCGACTGGGTCCCGTCTGGCATATCACAAGTTGGCGCGCGCAAACGGAGCCGCGAACCTGCTTAATACCGGAAGTAGCGCATACGAGCGCCCAATACTCTAACATCATCGTGGCGGCGGACAATGGACATAAAACATTCAAGATTTCACCGAAGTCGTCAAGCTCGCGTGCCATGATATAACTGAAACCTAGCTCACTCATTCCCTACTATACTTACCAGCGAGAAAGCAATAATCTGGAGCAGTTTGTGTCCTGCAAGCTTCTTCATTCACCAAGTCAGGTGGCAGGAGGTCGTTGTCTAAAGTTGTCAGTTTTCCTGATAGTAGAGAAGTTCCTCGGTCACAAGTAGACATAATCGAATGCCAAAACGTATGTATTATTAGAGCACATGTTTGTTAAATTAAATTGACAGGAGGTTTTGTATTTTTCAATAATTCATACACAAGGACTGTCCACGGAATTCCTTTCTCTTTCCCTGGACGGTTGTGCGAAACATATTTTCTGATAAAGGAATATGAAGTATGTCATATGGGTGATTTTAATTATCTATCAAAGAATAAGTATTTGGAGCAGTTAAAACGAACTATACAGTCTGTTCTAAATAGCCTACCGTCAACAAATGCCCGTACTCTGGTCTGTTCGTCCTGTGATGACCCGTATACCTGTGATGCGTCTATGAACCCTGTAATCTGGTTCATCTGCTCTGCTGGGGCTGGGAATCAGTAAATAATACACAAGGACCATAGGTAAACCACGTTCCACAAACAAGCATGAAGTCGTCTCAAAACGTTTGTGATCAGATCAGGTTGCACATCGTCACATAGTGTGGACAGGAGGTTTAGATTTAGATTTAGATCAGGTGTACTGGTACCTTTCACTCACGTATTCTCACCCTTCCGTGACCATGATGTACCATTTCCCTGGGATTGTCATCCTTGATGTCATACAACTCAGTTATGGTCACATTTCACATTTCCTCAGTAATTAGGTATTTACTCCCTTCTGTTCAGGTATCGGTACTCTTAAGTTTAAGCATTCCTTCACTTTACTTCTGATACTCTCACCCTGTAGTAATACTCTCACCCTGTAGTAATACATTGGTACCTTGCTTCTGTGGTATTCACACCCTTCAGTACTACAATTCGTACTTTACTAAGAAAGTGAAATCCCAAATATGACATATGTTGCATTCACACCCTTCAGTTTAGATCTTCAACTCCGACATTCCTTAACTTTACTTCGGATATAGATACCATGCTGCTCAAGTACTCTTATCCTGTAGTCGTCCATTGGTACCCTGCTTCTGTGGTATTCACATCCTTCAGTTTAGATCTTCAACTCCGGTATTCTTTCACTTTACTAGATACCATGCCGCACAAGTACTCTCGCCGTAGGTTGGTACCCTGCTACTTACATATTTCTACATATTTCCAGCGTTCAGTGCAGGTACTATCACTCTTAACCTCGCCGTTATTCCGGCATTCCCCTGTTTAGTTCAGATATTGGTCCTTCTCCCCTTACGTATTCTCATCCTTCAGTGCAGATATTGTTACCCCCACACCTCGGGTACTCTCACCCTTCAGTGCAGAGATTGGTAATCTGATAACTAAGATATTTTCAGCCATTATTATTCGTACAATTATTTTAACCCGCGTTTGAGACTTTCTCAAACTTCAGTTTGGTATGGGTACACTACAACCCAGGTATTCCTTCCCATTAATTCGGGTATTGGTAACCAACTACTTAGGTATTATCGTAGTAGGCCCACGGTGAAAAATATTTTGGTGTCAATATCTCCAACGTAGGACTTCTTATCTCCTACTTGGGAGTTATTATTTCCTACGTAGGACTTTCTGTCTCCTACGAAGGTCTTATTATCCCCTACGTAGGACGTAGTATCACCTTCGGACTTAGTGACTTAATATCGCCTACGTAGGACACACTATTTCCTACTTAGTATTTAATATATCCTTTTAAAAGTTTTGATTATGAAGTTTGGCTATTAAGTCGAGAAATGTTTGGTTATGCAAGACACTGCATATTCATGGCACCGATGCAGTGTCACTTTACTGTGTTTTTGTGTGTGTGTGTGTGTGTGTTCCGTTAGGGTGACGTGGACCTTGATTGCAGTCATGGAGTTTTGGGTGTTCACACATACATACACATGCACGCACGCACACACAGGCAGAGTGAGGGGGAAAGGTTCTGATATGAAATTCTGGTTATGACATGTCCTCCAGAACTTTTACTTGTCTTCAGATACAACAATCTTTTACTTTTTTATATTTTTTTCTTGATTGCTTGACTAGGATGGAAAAGTGTTGAGTGCGGCGTAAAGCGCCTTTATGAAATTCACAAGGCAATAAATTGTGTAAATTGTCAGATTATTGTATGTTAACATTTGTCGATCATCTCCTATAGACACTACGTCCTACGTAGAAGATATTAAGTACTAAGTCCTTAAAGCATCTTTACGAAATTCGAAAAGGCAATAAATTGTCTATAGTTGTTTGTATAAGTATACACAAGTAGCTACACATAGACAGCCACCGATAGATTAAGACACGCCTTTGCTCGCAGATTATACTCATCGACCTCTGAAATATCCAACGTATGATAGAAAAGTGTAACAAAGTCCAAAATGTGAACTAACTGCAACGCGCAACAGTACTGCAGTCAAGTCCAGCAGTCGGTCCAACACATGACGGAAATGTGCAACAATACGTTGAACACGTGAGTCTAATGGTAAATGAAACAGTAGGCTCTTATAGTTAATTATAATGTAACACATGATAGTAGACTCTAATACTAATCCCCGTGTCTGGGGATTGACGTCGACCATTTCAGATTATTGTATGTTAACATTTATCGATGATCTCCTGGAGATACTACGTCCTACGAAGAAGATATTAAGTACTAAATCCTACGTAGGAGATAATGAGACTACTAATTTATTTTACCATGGCCCTACTTCAGTAATTATCCATGTTGGTATCAGTTCATCACGAAGGGAGAATAACCAAAAATGTATTTACACCTAATAGCCATGCAATGTTTGATGCCAGTTCAATGCAGCTGAGCACGTTACGACAAAAACACTTACCTGATTTACAGTTGGCGTTCTCGATTTGTACAGACCGCACAAAATTCATGCAACCATAATCGAAGCGCCTGTCTCCAGGTTCGATGTCAATAGCAAAGCACTGGTGTCTGTGGAAAACAAGTACTTGATATGAGACAGATACAGGTTTTAGGAGTGCCATACTGGCGCATCATATACACTTGTGACAAATTATGTTTATTATGAAACTGGGACTACACATTTATACAATCTTAAGAAACAATAGGGCGAATATTAAAATATCGGTACCAAGTGTTAGCACGAATGAGCTAATAATGAAGCATACTACTTTATGAATAATAACGTGTTGATTGCATAAAATAACGTTTCGGTGCAGATTCTGACACCGTTATCAAGCCAGGAGTGACAACGACTGGCGATCCAATACCGAAACGTCGCTATATACAATTATGCTTCATTGTACAGAGCAGGGGCCTTGGTGTAAAATATTGCCCATGCTACTCATTTATTCAACATTTTATACATAAACGTTTCCTATGAAGTATTTCAAAACCAAAACAAGTCACCTTTTGTCTAAAACGTCTTGCGATATGTTGGCATTTTCAACAAGGCCTTCACAACAAGCAATCATTGCGCCATGGATACCTGGAAAATCAAATTCAGATTTACAAAAAAATAATATAAATGCCAAATGGGATTTTCAAGAAAGTCAGTTGTGTGAGTAAAAGAAGTGGGGTCACCAAATACCAAACAGTGGATGGAACGTCAAAACGCAACTAAACCTCCAGATGATGGCACACTACCCAGACTACGATTCGTTATCTGGATGCCCATAGGGCAACGATGTCAGGAATTTTTTTAACGCTCAAGCGGACTTTACAATATACTGAGTGGAGATGACATTCACGTTGATACTATAGTTGTTCCATGTGTGCTTTTGTGACCCTCCACCATTTGTTGTTTATCTCATGTGGAGCCCCATCATCCATCACTCATTTGGCCTCTCTGTTTGCCTCATATTATGCCAATATAGGTCATTCATGCTCCATCAATCTCACCTTGTGAGTTCGATAACTCGTAAAGAACTGGTACTAGAGTACCATGGTTGTCGAAGGAGTTAACGAACAGGATCTGGTAATCGGGCTCTGACACTCACATTTTAAACTAGAATCATTGATAAAATGTGCACGTCGGAAAAAATATTTCTTCATGCCGTGATAGTTGTCCAAATACATAGACCTAGACGTTAGCATACCTACACTTCAAAACACCGACCAGTTTCAATAACAAGCTTTGGTGCAAAAGCATGGAACGCATGTCAATGCTCGGTTTGATACTTAGAAACCAACGAGTCACTTATTGATATACAACGTTATTTCCTTAAAAAGAGAAGTACCATTGATCATTTGATATCACAATCAGTCTGAAAAATGTCAATGACTGAGGCATGGCACTCTGGGAAAACACCCTCTAAATACGCTTTTGGTGGCTGAAGATACCGTGTCTGTTTCAATGTCTGTTTCCACAACCAACATTTCATAACTAAATTGCTACTTAAAATCACACATTGACGGTTATGGGTTGGAAGTATGCCTTCAGCTGGAACAAACAGCCTCCTCATGCCAGTCCACATCATCCAAGCGAAACCCGTGAAGATCCGGGTTTGAATTGATCTTCAGTAACCTATGCTTGTCGTAAGAGGCGACAGGTCGGATCAGGTGGACAGGGTCACTGACTTGGTTAACACGTGTCATAATACCCCAGTCGCGTTGATCGATGTTCCTGCTTTGATGACCGGATTGTGCGGTCCAGACTGCCGCCATGTAGTCGGAATATTGCGGCGTAAAACTAAATCCACTCACTCACTCACTCACTAAAAGTTCGATACATGTGGATGTACCCATCTACCCACTCTCCAACGCTAATAACGTCTTGCTGATCTCATAATAATGTGACTGTTGTATCAGTGAAACTGATCTTGGTCAGACAGATTAATATACTCTCGAGCAAGAGTACAACAGAATGGGTTCATTGATAACATTCTCTGGTTCATTTGAATTTAATCAATATTTAGTTTTCATATAACGATCTGGAACTTACATCCAGGATGCGATAGCTCTTGAATGGGTGTGCTGGTGATGTCGTGGTCAAGGAACTGACCCCATTGCATCAACATGACGGTGAAAAGGGGATTGAGGTCATCATCTGTTGAAGGGATGTGGACGGTAGTGCTAACTGTGCGAGCACTGGGTAGGTTCGCTCCTGTTGTGCTGTACTGCCTTGGGCTAGCTACACCTGTTGTCAAAGTAGTATATTGTATTAACTGCGTTACATGCACCTGTAACTTCACAAAATTTTCAATATAAACTGGGAAAAAATTAAAATACCTGACCGTTGTCAATGTTTTCCTTTAAGAGTTCGTCCCACGCCTACCCGTGAAAATCCGGGTTCAAATGCGTCTTCATCCACCTGTGTTTAAGTAGCGACGGGGTGGTCAGGTTCGCAGAGTTGGTTGATGCATAGCATTATATCCCAATATACTGAGGTTCATACTGTTGATCACTAGATTATGAAGTCCAGACTCGGTTATGTACAAACCGCAGCAATAAAACTGAAATGTAAGTGCGGCAACAACAATTAAACCCCCCCCCCAAAAAAAAAAAAACAAACAAAAAATAAACAAATATAAAAACAACAACAATAAAACAAATACAATCGAAACAAAAACAAGCAAACAAACAAAAACAATTGCAATGCCCTGCCAGTATGAAGGCTGTCAAACATCTCCTTGAAGGATTGGGTCGTAAATGGGTGGGCATACAACTTTAAAAACAACATTCCAAAACATTCTAGAAATTCTAGAAACACCAAAATGAGACACTCACCCAACCGACGTGACCAGTGAACGCGTTAAGCACTATCCCATCCGGTTGTTTGATCGACATTCTAGAAGTTGGTGACACATACAAATGAAATATACAGTTTTATGGAATACAACTTCTTATTTATTGCATAGGGCGACGTTTCGATGTAGCTTGATTACGATGTAAGAACCTACATCGAAACGTCGCTCTCTGCAATAGATAGGAAGTTGTCATCCATAAAGTTGTATGTTTCATTTTTTCACTAGCCAATCCGACATCCTCCTAACGATTGCAAATGAAATGACACCCACCGTCATTATATACCGGAGGCAGGAAGCGTCTCATAGGAATGAACGCGCTCCCCCATCTGGTATAAAAGAGATTGTTACAATGTCCATCGGCTGTCCGGTAGGGCGATTTCTCGTTGCAAGCGCGTCCTACATCACAGAAGACCTCGGGTCCAAATCCTTCCTCCAAAATAGACGATGGCACTGTTCCTAACGTTCGAACACTGTAATTATAAAAGTGGCAGAAGCGATTCCATAATGACGAGACAACCACACGATCTTTGTAAAACTGCAATACAGTTTGCTTAATCATAATGAAGGACGTCAGTGCAAAGAAAACCCAGTGTTGACAATACAAAGAAACAAATTCCGTTTGGTGTAAAGGGAAAATTTGCTGTGGAAATCCTATAAACAGATCTCTGAGAATCTCTGCGAAAATTGCACGTGTGTCATGTCCTACCGAAAGTACCCGTTATTCACAACATTTCAGGGGTGGAAATAAGCCATTGCCCGACGTCCCAGGCCAGCGTTTTTTTTCTGTCGGGCAAGCAAATTTGTACGTGATGCAGTACCAGTGTCCAGTTGAAAAAACAACAAGAAATTTGGCTGGTCTAGTGCAACTGTACCAGAGTACTGTATGAATTTTAATGTTATTTCCACCCCTGAGTATACCCTAAAATGGAAGTATTTTCTGCGGGACGCTGTGTGATAGAGCCTCACGGCTGTCTGTGAACGAACCAGACAATACTAGAGTGATCGAACAAGTGCAACGTCCAGAGTACCCAATGTGTATAAGTAAAATGCTTAAGAAATACAAGTTTTCTCTCAACACACTGAGTCAGTTTTCATGGCAGTTTTAAACTTTTCTTTTACTGTTGACTTGATATTTAAATATGCTAAAGAACATATGATGAATCTCAGGACCTTCAGCCCACCAACGCCGACTCAGTTAAGAAATCTTAAAGAGTCCAGATTCAAACTATCTTTATATCTGTGAATCACTATCAAAATGTATTGATACGAGGTGTTCACGTAAAGGCGAGAATGCCTTGCAATATCCCAACATCGGATCACAAAAACATCCAACGGCAAATCAATTAATCATTTAATAAACCTGACCATATGTATTTCTTTCAAATCATGACTACATGGAGATCGTAAGGCGATGGGTTAACACTGTGAATCGGCATTCGATCAAGAAGGAATAGATGAATAGAAATTTCGATACATGGAAGCTATTGCCTGTGAGTGACTGGTTCCGAAGTATCGATCACACACATATTCTGTAAAAGTAAAACAAACGATAAACCACGCCGACCAGTAGTATACAGTATCCTGGCTGGCTGATAATAAAGTGGGCGGCGATTGTTATCCATTGCTGTATCCGTATGTACATACAATTACACGTTATTATTAGGTATGAAGAATAAACTTTATGTTCTTCACATTGTTCATATTGGCTTATATTGATGGAATAAATTATGTGTTTATGGAGATATGGTATTTATGAAAAATAAATACTGTGTGTAAATCAGAGGATGAATGGCACATTCGAGTAAGTGATTGAGTTGGTCTTACGCCGCCTTTAGCAATATTTGAGCAATATCATGTGGGGTAAGAAAACCCAGGTCTTCGGCGTGACGAGCGGACGTTTTAACTGAGTGTATACATGGTAACATTCTTAGTGACGGTGAACATGCATTTTGAGTGCCATTTAGCACAGGGGCACTAACTACTATCACATAGTTCGTGCTTGACGGATCAGCTCGCAGGCAACATCTTACACTAACTCTTTAATAATGCAACTAAATAACAACAGCATCAGTACATGATTGTCAGAACACACAAGAAAGTCATCGAACCTATTCAGAGGATCGGGAATGAAGCAGTGCCCGAATTCCACATGTTTGGGACTTATGACGAAACTTCAACTGACTAACATAATGAATTTACAAGTTGAAGGAAGTCTTTTGCAAACATATCTACATGAACATGGAGTATTGAGCTGAACTGATGTCCTTTGGTGATGTGCAGTACAAGTACATTGTAACAATATCAGCAATTATTTGCATCCATGGGTCCAGTTTTGGTTCCAATACTTGAAGATGAGAATAAAGTTATCCCCATTTTTTCAAACTTTTCAACACGTTTAACATCTGAATTTTTTAGTTTACCAGATACCCTCTTCCCTTCCACCAAACATCAATTACACCCACAAATCTGAAAACACACGATGTTTAACTCCGACATGCCAAGGACAAATACACTACCATTATATTACATTGTTTCCACTTTTCAAAAATGTTGTTGTTCGGGCAAGCACTGACAAAACACTAATAACACACACACATCTGAAAAAGCATAATTGTTTTCCTTACCTCATACTTTCTGTGCATCAACATCAATAACAAGCTCAAGTCTGAAAACGCATAAGGCTTATACCGACCTCATACTTTCCAGGCATCAACATCAATTACAAGCTCAAATGTGAAAACGCATACGGCATACATGCATACCGACCTCATCCTTTCTGGGCATCAACATCAATAACAAGTTCAAATGTGAAAACGATAAAATAAATGCTTTCAAGTCCATCTTTCTTTCTGAGCAGCAACATCAATAACAAGCTCAAATCTAAAAACGCATACCGCTTATCTCCTTTCTGAGAATCAACATCAGTAGCAAATTCAAATCTGACAACGCCCAGGGCGTATCCGCTCATCGCCCCTTCTGGGCATCATTATTAATGATTAGCTCAAACCTGGAAACGCATAATGTTTATCAGCCAATCTTCTTTCCTGGGCATAAACATCAATAACAAGCTCAAATCTAAAAACGCATAATCCGTATCCTTAAACATTTTCTTTTGTGAGCATCAACATCAATAACATGCTCAAACAAGCTCAAACCTAAACACGTGTAACGCGTATCCATATCTCCTCCTTTTTGAGCATCAACATCAATAACAAGCTCAAACAAGCTCAAATCTAAAAACGCATATTGTTTACCCACACATCTTCCTTTATGGGCATCAGTAACAAAACTCTGTATACAGACAACGGATATCTCCCTAACGTCTAGGACAAACATACTCACTGTTCCAATATTAGCCTCGATAAAATTACGTTTAGCCGGTGTTCCTCTCCTCGACGACTGCTAATCACCGACGTGAACGTAATTGAGCTGTGCTGTTGTGTGGTAGAGCCAAGCCGATTGGCAGCTTCATCTACAACACAAATCATACGTATCGATTTAGGTTCTCGTCTGTCCGCCTTGTTGACGGTAGTGCTCTAGAAAATGTTCCAAACAATATAAACCTCCATTCCTTTCTTGAATATGAACATGAGTTGAAATTGTAGAGGGTAAATGGTTAAAGCGTTCTCTCGTCACGCCGAAGACCCAGGTTTGATTCCCTACATGGATACAATGTATGGAACCCACTGCCGGGTTCACCCGCCGTGATATATCTAGAATATTGCTATATTACATGAACATAAAACTACTCACTTACTCACTCACCTACGATTAAGCCACTGATCAGAGCCTTGTAAGAAACCATTATTGTTAAAAAAAATATTTGATAGATGAATCCGAGCACAGACGTTGGAGCGATTGAAAGATACGTCTGAGTTTGTTTGTTTGTTTGTTTTGTTATGTTTATTTTAAATTTTCTGTCATTAAGCAACATTTTTTTCAAAATGCTTCATAACGTTGTATTTTGTTAACCAAATCTTCAAACATCCTATCTATCAAAATATACAAATTTTAATACCGAACAAGGATTGGGTCATATTGTTGCAAATAAATCATTCTCTTACCACAGGTTTAGTTTGACTCCATTCGCTTTTAATTGTGAATGCAATAACTAATGATGGTTAAATGGACAAATCAAATTGAACATTTCCTCAAGACTTCAGTTGCATACAAAAAACACTGGTAAAGTTTCTTCTGCTCTTCGACATACATTCGTGAATACGACTTGACCAAGCTTTGTATTCATTCATCAAATGACAACAATACATGTATCTACGTATATGTACCTATATCTTCGCAGATGTGATCCAAGTCAGTTTCATTCCTCAGTATTTCCAAAGCTTGTACTTCGAGTTCTTCTAGTTTTGCGTCCGTCAGATTGAAATAATCCGCCAAAGCGCCGCCTAGTCGAGGATGAGCCGTAGCAACCACCAGTTGGCATCCAAACAGCAGAGGAAGTAACATTGCGCCCTGGTGTGAAGGACATACAGAGGAAAGCAAAAATTTTTTCCACCTTAATTAACTTCAAGACAAACAATGAGCGCGTGTTATATTATACATTTTGGTGGCGTGTGGTCCTGTGCACAGAGCTCAGATCACGACTCAGTTGAATTTAAGCAACGTTGAGCGCGGAGAGTCATTGGATGGGTGACCGTGTTTGGCATGTTGACTCCTGAGGGTTACTAGGACTTGGGTCCTGCCCCGAAACGAAGCACACGTGACACATGCGGTCTCATCTTAGGCAAATGAGTTTGTTCGCAATTCCGTTTGTTCACCTAGCAGAAAATGGGTACCCGGTGGAATAGGTCGTGAGACTAATAACCTTCTAGCGCCTCACCGGCAGCTTTGGTAATGCGGGGTAATAATGTGTTAGCGTATTGATCATGCACAACTGTGTGGAAAAGACCAGTATAAATAGCCATTATTATTATTTTTTACAGATTAAGACAGAAATGCAGCAGATAGGGTTCGGGTGATCCTGGCACAGTCAGGCCGGTAAGGCTCATCATCAGCTCAGGGCCCCTACACGCAGTTCAGACAGTGAATGGGACTTCTCCCAGGAAACACTGCCTACTCGAACCCACCAAGAAATTTCCAGAGAATATGGAGGCTCCCCAACATTGCAGCCTTCTGCAATATCCAGATTGTCATAAGGGCTGTGCTCCCGGTGGAGAACCCGGGCACACTCCTGATCTGCGCCGAGGTTCAGGAGGTACCAAACCATGGGGAGAATAATGGGGAGTTTGACGACAGTGTACTTGGTATGCAAGCGAGACATTTCAAAGGCGAGGTCCGCATATTTATCATGCTTTTCCTGAATCTTGCCAATCACATTGCTGTCAAAAGGGACAGAAAATTCAACGATGTGAATAAATTCATTGGCTTTAGGACAAGACCAGGTTTGTTGGCTGGAATTCGTCTCAGGCTGTATATTGGCCTATTCCAGAGAAGTTTGAAATCACCATTTTCCAGGACGCCCTGGACATGTTCAGGGTCGTACCATGGGTAGACCTCGGGGTCAAAGCCACGGGAATGGTGGAGACGATAGTGAAAGCAGCTAGCCATACCATCACGTCTTTAAAGATACACTGTTTGTACCAAGGTAGGGCATCCACTGACAAAGTGTTGATCAGTCTCTGTAAGTTATTATACATAGAAATTACTAAACGAGTGTCAGATACCATTTGTTGTACAACGACTTGTTTCAAAACGTATTTAACGAGCAAAAGACACATTTATCTGTTAATTACACGCTATAAAATCGCATCATTTATTATTTGAACAGATTCAAATTTCCATTTTTCTCATCGCTGATGCCCAGTAATACACAACACAATATTTATGGGTGAGTGACGTAACTAGACTTCTAATCATTGCCCCGGGAACCTCCATCAAATACAAATACATTTCTGCCACGTCTTCGCGTCATCAAGGCGGTAGTGATAATGCAAACTAGATAAGATCACAGAAAACGACGATGTTATAATATACATGTAGATGATTTTACCTCTTGCAAGCAAACAGTAATTAAGCGTGTGACGTTATCGTTTCTGGCTTCGTTAGTTCATATACATATTGGGGATCCGTACATGTGTACCAGTTTGCGTTCAGTGTTCTCACATAGAGACAGCTTGAAGCTGAGGTTACGTACGCTATCAATGAAGTACGGTAGGGGGTCGACTCTTCTCGTTTCCCCGAGCCAGAAACTGCCACTTGGAATGTTACTGATGTTACGATGTTGACAATGTGAAAAGTGAGTTGATTAACACAAACGGAATTTGCATTATTATGAGGAACATCTTGGGCAATGACTTATAAATGTAGACAGGAAACATTCCAACTATTTCGATTGATTCGAAAGGACGTGTGTGATCGCCATTTGTTCTCATGAATCCTTTAATACCCCTCATGGTTACTATTTGTGAAGGCCATTTCTGGTGTCCTCCGCCATGGAATATTGCTCAAAGTGGCTTAAAAACCCTCACTCACTCACTATTGCTGGAAAAGTATTAACTAAGACAGAAAACCTCGTTCGCTTGCTCGTAAACAAAAGTTAGTGAATTTAGTTTTACAATAACGAGGACAAAATATAATTGATATATTATCCGCATCGCGACAGTGAATAACTATCAACTTCCTCTTTCCCTTAGGAATATCTGACACCCAACCAACAGTATTAAAAGAATAAATTACGACTTTGTATTTCAGGTAGTAACATCTTTAAAACATATATCCAAGTAAAGTATTAAGTGATTTGGGTGACACACTATCTAACTTGAGTCACTGTAGACAATATGTAAAAGTGTCCAGCATATATCTTACCTGCCTTGATCGCAACAGATTACTTGGCAAATGAAGTAAACGTCACCTGCAAACCTGTAGTTAAATGAAACACACCACCTGTACTTTCCCGTGGAGAAAGCCATCTGTTCAGGGATGAATGAGATTGAAAATGAATTTATTAGTAACACAAAACACCAGTTTGGTTTAAGATTTTTGTATATGCACTTAACCTGTTTAGGGATGTAAGGGATATGTCAAAAACCAGTTCCGGATTTCTCAACGATTACTCAAAACAGCTAGACTCTCCGATTCTGAACAGAATACAACAGAAGGTTTGTTTACAAAGCGTACTAAGCCTAATATACAGAACCACTGCACTTTTGATCCCAAAGCCCTTGATGACAGTGCCAAGCAAACAAACCATATTATTCATTTTAACTATCTCACCTAATATATACAACTATATATTATGCAAGGTAGTTGAAATGAAGAGCAACCATTTAATTGTTTGGCTGTCCTATACAGTAAATCAACGCAAAGAAATAACAATAGTTTTGGGAAATTCAGGCTACTTGAATACATAATGAAATAACATTTCGAAGGTAAGTGACATGATTGCATTGAAAGCATGTGAGTGAGTTAATATTTATCGTCACATCGGCAATATTTCGGTCATATCGTGACTGGAACATACTTGACATAACTAAATAATATCTGTGTATCATAAAATATGTCTTCAAAGGGCATAAATGTACAGGGGTATCACAGTTTGAATTAAAACTAGCATGTAACAAAAGTAATAACCTTTCCCGAGCAATACAGAATATAAAAGCTACTAATCGCTATCATCTTAAAGGAGATCACCACCATACTACATATGGGTCCATGGGTGCCTTATGCTACGTAACTGGATTTACACTGTCGCTACAACTGGTGACAATTGTAGATAAATTTGGCCATATAAACGCAAGTAGCCTAGGTTAAAAAATATATTTTAAGCGTAGATTTACTTTGAAGGTTTGTTGACTTACGTAGCCTTAAAGGATTACCGTAATCTCTACAATACACATACACCTAAACCGCCTTTTGTGCCTACTTTGATATATAGGAGTTGCTTTACACTGGTAACATTCCGTTTTAAAGATATTAATTGAGTTAAACCTGCATTAATCAATTTAAAAAGTCATCTTACATCTGGATGGAATTGATTTCACCAGCTGTTGGAAAAAACCCAGTTGTATTCAAATTGTTAACATAGCATGTGTTTAATAACGACAATTTATACATCGTGCAACATAGATTTTAACACAGTATATGCATACACTGGTAAGTATATTGTGCACAGAAGAATACGGTTCTGACGTTGTAACTGAGTTCTCCTCAAATATCGTATTGTTTAAAGATAAAATACATAACAGCGACCTTTCATTTTTTATTTGAGAAGTCAAAAAAACGTACAAAAACATTTCTAGGTTTTTATACAGTTTTGTAGGCAGCAGCATTATTCGTGGTATTCTTTTTATCTGTTCTCGTCGTAGGCCAGGCTGATGAATACGCATACACGTGCACGTGCTGTATATGATAATGGGAATTTTGTTTTTGTAATATTTTTGATTGGAAGACTGGATCATTTGATTTAGATAAATTATTCCTCGTGGTGTGTTTTGATTTCCATTGCGTTTTGAGTGCTGGACACGCGAGTTTGAGGCTGAGTAGACACCAGGTTTGCTTATAAAAAGTTCGCCATCATTGACCTCGCAGTCAGCGATGTTGGCCAATCAGCATGACTATTCGAATAAGTGGTAGGGAACTTGCCTTTCGCTAGTGAAGAGTTTATGTCAGCCAACTGTGACAGTGATTTCTATTATTGCTTTTTGAGCGCTAGACGCGCGAGGTCGAGCTAGAGTTGATACCAGGTCAGCTGCTTATGACTTCTCTCCATCCACCCCACCACACACCCCATCTCTCTCTCCAATTGTGACAGTTAAATATTTTGCGCGATACTAGTGCTCTTCAAACTATTAAGTTTGGATGATATTTGACCACTTCACGAGGAGTCGTTAGCCTATTTGGTTTTGTTGGAGAGTTTGTGAGGTGTTATCAGTCTTCAGATATTTTGTGATTTTGAAGACTGATTTGGTAACGCCGGGGTCTGTAGAAGCTCTTCCTGAGAAGGGTGTAGACTTGCGTACTGGGAATGAAATTGCTGGAGGAATGTGTGGTTCGTCCTGTCATGAGTTTAGGAATTCGGAAAGGGGCAAAATCTTGAAAAAGAAAATCCGGATCTTTTATTGGTAGGCGAATTTCTTCAGAGAATGTTACGATTTGGCGTTTCACGATAATTGTCGTGGTGTCTCAATATTTCAGGGAAATATGACTGTTGACGCACCACTTCTGGCTAGGAAACAGGTCACGATCACTTGAATGAATATGTCAGACGATCGACTTATATGCTATTTTATCCCAGAATGTTTTGCTATTTTATTTGTAATCAAAACATTACTGACGTTAAATGAACTTGTTTTTTCACCTACACTTCAACACTATCTAATTTTTCGAAACGTATTTGAAATATGATAAACATCTCTATGTCTCAGCACTTAAGAAGTCGGATGAAAAGGGTATGTCACAAACTTGCATTTTCAAAATGGTAGACGGCTTTCGGTCGGAAAAATAAGCAGAAATGAAAAAGAAATACCATATGAACCTGTTGGAGTTATTTGTCTTATCACTTCTGGTGGAGTTGGTGAATGAAACAGGGGAGGTAACTGTCTAAGTTCCTTCACTCCGTTGAACCGGAAGAACAATCTGACATACTATGAGTTGCTCTTAAAATGTTTGTGCGCTTAAAATGTTAAATGAAATATATTTCATGGAAGTAATTATTAAATATGGGGTTGGAAATCTGAGAGCACAACCAAGTGAGGTAATGAGAATGTACCTTTGATGGTTACGATATTTCATCTTGACATGTAAAATATTTTTCGAACCGAAGCGAGGGAAGTACCTTACCAACCTGTGCTCGCTTTGCTCGCATACTAGTGTAAGAACACTGGTCATATTCTTTATGTTGCGCAACCCATAGTGCGCTACAGTTTGCCTGTGGTCCATCAGTAGGTAATAGATTTTGCACCTGAATTTCTCTCTTGTGGGTCCCAGTATACCTAAAGCCACAGACAAGTTTTAAATGTGATATCATTTAAATCTTTACTGCAGTTACAAATGACTTATGAGCATCATATAACACTTGCTGATTGTGGTGCTTGATCAGAGTTTAAACATTCAGAAAACCTCATTAGAGTTCGGAAAAAATGCTTCGAGGAAGACATTCAGTGGATATTTCATTGACAAGTGTCATATAGAATTCTCTGTTTTCGCGTGTTGGTGTTTCATGGGTTTCTTAAGGGTGAACAATGACTGACATGCCTTTGCACGTGTTTATAACAATGTCATGAAAGAGGCTTAATTTTTCTCTGTCACTTTACTTTTGCCAAAAGTGATCGTACACGTTTTCCGTCTGGGCATGTTTGGACCTTGGCAGGACAAGTGCCATGCCACAATGTAAAGAAAATGTTCAGTTTTCAGCAATATTCGTTCTAAGATACTGAGGTTGAAAAAAAGCCCCAATAACCTATGCGCATTGCATGAGGGATTATATTATAAGATCAAGATGAATACACGATGTATTCTGTAGTTAGGATCATAAGAAGTACTCTACTATTATACTTATACCTTTGAATATGTAACTCCAACGCACTCTCATACGTGCTGTGAACAGTAGGTAGGGCTATTTGTGTGATACAGCTACATGTATACGTACTTTACTAAGTCTTTAACAGTCGCAAGGCTGGTTTGTAGGCTTTATCTTCAGTTGACAGGAAATATCCTGACAAAAATAGTTAGGGATATTGGTAAATTTTGAAAGTGTGAATAATGACGTATTCATTCATTGACATACTGATAAAATATGTCATAAAAATACCAATATCGCTAACTTATCTTGTACAGTATATGTTTCCGAGTAATCATGGCAATTTTGCAAGTTGCACTGTACCACTGCGTGGAGGAGTGATGTTTCATTGATTCCCCAGTGATTGGAATTGTTGACTTCTATGCCTGTAGGCGATACTATCTATCATGCTAGATGATATCCCAGTTTTACCAGCATGTGGAAATTTCTACGTCAAATCTGTTCTTCCTCATTCGCAAAACAGTACTGTTAACGTTAATTGGAGACGCTAGAGGATTCATTCAGTATGCCATTTATGATATCATCTATTTAGAAGTAGGTCTTTGCTGCTTTGACCGAACGCACGAAGTTCATGCTGATGAGCGTGAATTGTCTGTCGGGTTGTGGAATGTCGAAGGGGAAGCACGGGGGCTTGAAAGGACGAATACTAACATATACCTAGTACAGGATGAACGTGGGCGATTGTAGACGATTCAAGGATTTCTTCTGACTATAAATGTGCCAAGGAAGCAATAATGATTAAATTGGATCAGTCCTGCTGTATTCGGTTCCACTGAGGAACTGAACAATTCCAAATACATTTCATGCAATATTTGTAACTAATGGGTTGGTTTGATAGACCTGCAATTCAAAGGACTGATGAATACAAAGAGTCCCGATAGTGAATTGAGATTTTAAAAGACGTGATATAAAAAAATACATATCCTGCCAGATTACATTACTGCCGAAACTTTCATTCGCCATACAGGAGTGGGCAACGCGTGACGCAACCCGCGACACACGCAATTTGGAGGGAACAAACTTTTGATCAAAGGAAAACCCATATTAACCTAAAATTGGGGGTCGTACATTGATTAAATATGTGACCCTCTATTTAGCTTCTCATGCCTGATATACACGCTCTTTTCCAAAGTACCAAGTCAGACCTGATCTCCAAATTCCAGTTTTCTAGGTTGCTGTGCTCATTTCTTGAGCTTAGTTCAATCTCCACTCTAAATATCTTCCACAGGCCTGAACACAGTTCAAAGAGCACTGTGTGGTCTTTTTGACAATGTAAGGACATAAGTGATACCATCATTGTTTAACTATAAAATCAAACGTTTCTCTTCAGGAACCATTTTGGACACTTTTTGGAAAATGTCCTTTGCAAAAATACAGGGGAGGTAACTCTAATCTCAAATTTCTTGTAAGGGTAAGAAGAGTTGCCTCACTTACACTGATAGCAAAATTTCATCATCAGAGTATCTCATGAATTAACATTAGAGTTCAAACTGAGATGAAAAAATCTCAATAATAATGAACTGAAATATATGAAAGACGAAAATAATCAATGGCGGCTTGACATAAGTTTATTGTACTGGTGACATCTTTCAGAACATCAGACGCAATCTCGGTGTCTTGAATTATCCAACAATTGTAGCTGAATCTATCCTGAAATAAATACAGGTTTGGTATTTTAAACGAACCAAGGACGTCAGTCTGCATGATCATTCAACACAAGATCTGGTGTCAGAGCAATCAATTTACAGATAGCATTTCTGAACTCGTTTTGCTCTGGTTATGTAATGCACTTTATGACCTTTTAAAGTTTAGAAGACCATAAATATAAATATGCGTGTTAGTTGGAATAGGTAGGTTCTAACCAGGCACAAATCCCTATCCAAGATGTTGAATTTGAACTTTACCATAAGGTAATTGTAATGGTTATAATAAAGCAGCAAAGGACAACACATTTTCACAAAACACATTTTCAACATGCACATGTGTACGCTTAGTGCAGGCAAATATTATGGGAACTGACAAATCAACCATGAAGAGCTACATGTCTGTAGAAGGTACTGTTTTGACAGTGCATGCAAGATAGATACATTTTTATGTTAATGTTCGCATTGGTTATGGAACTCCATGTGTGGTGACTGCTGGGTATCTTTGAGAAACATGTCAGGGGGCTTGGCGCGCAAGTTCACATTTGATACCATGTGATGAATTCAGAATGGTTCGCATGTTCAATAAAATTTCAAATGATTCATACCATTCTCTTCTGAGTACCAAGGAGTATGTAGGTCAAACATATCAGTAGTACCCATACCCACGATTACCAATTTGGCCAAAGTACAAGCACACATAAATCAATCATCTCAAAAGAATCTATGGAATGTATTGTCACCCCACCATCTGTCTTTAGGATTGAAGACATTGGTTGTGAGAGAGTAACCCTCACATTACCCCTGCATTTACAAGACTGAACCATGACCTCGTCAAAGGCAAAAGTAACGCATTGATGATATTGATACCCACATTTTAAAACAGACAGACACGTCAGAAGTATCAGATTTTCTTGGATATTTTAGTGTGAGCATAGATCTGATCGACACACATCACTTTACATCATGTCTGCTGACGGCAACATTACAGTTCTATGACCGTGGTCTGTAAATATATCGAGTCTGGACAATACGAGGCAGTAACTTAAATTTGATCATCCATCAACGCAACCAAGATAAGTCGATAAGCATCAACACTGTTGTCAAATCTAACAATCCGACCCCGTTAATCTCCTCTTTCGAACATCCTACTACTTCTACTTAGGTTCAATCTGAAAAGTTCAGTGTGATGACAAAATGTTGCTGTACAATAACATACATGTAAACTTCTCTCTGATGTTTCGGCTATGCCCGTTGAAGTAGCCAGAGATACAATAGACAATAATTATGATATTTGTATCATCCTCAGGATCGATTTCAGTCTGACAGATGAACAAAAAACCTCGGTGAAGTATTCTCTTTGTACATACGACTTCTCGCATATGAAGTTTGCTGATAAGTTGCATCCATAATCATCCCACGTGTAGCCCTTTGGTGCCCAGAGAGTTGCACAGTTTGAATTCGGCTCATTTCGGCCAGGCTGCCCTGGTGACCAGTCTGAGAAGGACAGAGTTTCCCCGTTAGGGGTCCACTGCCAGGATCCGATCATGTCGCTCAATCCTATCCATGATGTCAAGGAAGCCCCAGTTTCTGGCATCACAAATGAGAACATGCTCATCACAGTGAATGCGAACTTCACGAACATTTTTACCTTACCTCTGCAATGGATTTTGCTAGCTCATAATAAAATATTGTAAATTGTTACATGATATCAGTTTTACTATATTATTGCTATTGGGATATCCATTACTTGTAAACTTCTTTAAATAGTTCTTGATGAAGTCGTTCTCGGCCTTTGTTTCAATATGTATCAGATGTGCTCCGTAGATACCACAGTCACTCTATAAAAACAAACAAAACATTGAAGTTGTAGGTTGAGGTGATAGTTCGATTCTGTTCAGTAGTATACACAGGGGGCGTTATGAACCGTATGGGTGCACCAGGTCCAAGAAGTCCCAAACAATCCAACTCAGCTCCACACAACCACAACAAAATCCTTAGAGGTTCTGGAATACCAAAAGGTACCAGGAACCAGGAAACCAAGTTATCGCATGAAGTCTATGCTGAGACTAAGCCATTGGTCCCTTCGGGAAGTGAAGAGGAAATAACACATATCACAAGCGATACACAAGAATCCAAGGTAGTATAGATCCCGAACCACAAACAAAGACGACTTTTGACACGGACGAAGTCTTCAAGACCCTGCTGGAGAAGTGTTCCCCAACTATGTCAGACACAAGGACATGGAAACGTCAGCCCCTTTGTGCAAGGAACACCAAAAAACAGCATACATTCTGGAGGGAATCTGCACATGCAAAACGTTTGCCATAGCCAAACACAAAGGGAAGAAACAGCTGTTGTTGCTACTCAATTTGTACGACATGTGAAAAATGATTCTGGTGTACGGCTACAAAATACGAGAAATGGTTTGAGATGCTGGTAGAGTAGAATCCCTCCAATTGGTGGGTGGACCGTTTGTTAGCAGACTTGGCAAAATTCGCCCATATTGAACAGGAATGACAATTGAGAAGTCAAGTTGCAGATCTCCTGGTCCAATTTGTTTGGTGTTTGCTGCCAAGGACTGCGAGGGCTCTGGATCAGAGAGGAAGATGCAGGAACACTTCTACGGCAGGGTCTAGAAGACTTTAGCCATGTCAAAATTTGTTTTTGTTTGTGACTTGGGATCTATACTGTGTATCTATCTTGCAATATGTGGTATTTCCTCTTCACTTCCCTAAGGGACAAATGGCCCTATCAGATGTCGGTGTAGGCTTCATGTGATAGCTTGGTCCGTGTCATTTCTATATCCATACACTCTCTTGGAGTGCACTTATACTCCAGCGGAAATTGTTGGGACACTTTTTGTATTCCGGAATCTCTACTTTCTTTTGTGGTTGTGGGAGCTGAGTTGGACTGTTTGGAGACTTCTAGGCCCTGGTGCACCCATGAGGTCCAGAGTCCCCATTGTGTATACTACTTGTTTAGTTAATTGAACATCTGCACACTTTTCAGAAATCAGTAGATATGAAGGAGTATAAATCAGCCCTGGGAAGGCCTCACGTAAATCATTTCGTCTAATTTTGTATCATATGAGAATGTATGGGCAAAATAATTAAGATACAAACAGCTGCTTCAGTCCAGTCCCTTTGTGATGTGATGATGGTGTAGCAGGAGCTTCCATACCGCACCCATCCATCAGGACAACATGCAGCTTCTGCTGCAGCACCTACAGTTATACATAGTTAATGTGTACGATGCAGTGATATGAGTATTTCCCAAGGTGTACATGTTAAGTAACAGAAACAGGAAAAGTAACAATAACACGATGTTGGTGGATGCCTCCTGTCTGCCAGAGTCAGGTTCGCGTGAAGTTTCATTTTTCATTAATCATGCCAAGTTTATATACACAAAACATAACTCTTTCCTTGGAAGAATCTGTTAAACGAAGGAGGTTCTGAAAACATATAAAAACACAATAACATAAAACCATTTGACATTTACAACACAGTGCTAACCTGTATACAAAACTGAAAGCAGGAAAATCGCCTTGATCATGTTTAAGGGCGTCTCATCGGATGTGCACTGACAAAGGCCGACGCAGATATTGTATCTAAGACGAGTGAACTAACATATGCTGGTGTCGAAATTAGAAATACTGCACCCACATGCTGCATGTCAGGGCAGATTGCACTTGAGATGTACGGAAGGCATGGTGGAAGTGCAGTTTGTGTATTTGGGAAAATGATTCACTCAGGGATAAATTGCCGGTTTGATTCACGTTTTCCTCAAACTTGCATTTTTAAAGAAAATAGGTTCAAATATTCCACTGATACTTTAATGTACACTTCCAATATTACGACGTTTCTTTTGCCCCTCAGTATATATATGGACAATAATAATCCAAACTGAAACTATACTAGCCCAAATCATGAAAGCAAAAAACATATTGTGCTAATTTATTCCAGTGCTCGATTTAGGGACATGAAACGTATTTGCACCGATGCAGCTTTGTGTGACATGTGGTTGTACTCGTTCTATCATTCAAAGGACAAGACACCATTAAGCAGTATTGATACCAGAAGTAGTTGATTTTAATATTAGATTTAATTACATGTGACATACTCCCTGAATACATGATTACAAAAACCTAAAATACAGTGTATGAATATAACCAAAATAGGTACGCACATACATTAGTTTAAACACATCATATTCACACTCATAAATTGGACTGTCTCCCCTACACATCCACTATTTCACTCTCACCCGCATTGATCCATCGATCACCACAAAATAACATACAATCCAACAGCAAACTATGTCATGACAAGCAACAGGGTTTGTACAGATTATCATAAATCAAATTTGTAGTGCTCAGTCACCAATTTTCAGGAACTTTGAAACACTATAGACAGTGAGTGAATTTTGTTTCACGGTGCTTTTTTAAGCACTATAACGGCTGGGGACACCAGAAATGGACTCGACACATTGCACCCATGTGAATAAACGCTTTAACCTATAGGCTACCCCAACGACCCCGAAACACAGCACTATGTAAGCAGTTGAATACACACAAGGTTGGTCAGTTGTGGGTCCGGCCAGCGAGTAAAGTTTTTTTTTTCCATTTATCTATCTATAACATGCTGGTTATAATCTGTCTGAAACAATTTAGTGGTCCTGAAGCTTTTAGTGGTATATCTCAATCTGATTCATCTGTGGACAGATGGCTTTCCCAACAGGGGTTTCATGATCCATGCACATATGAAGTAAAACTAATCAATACATTATTTGACAATGCACCACATGAGCACATCAAAACACATGGGACATTGTCGTCTAGACAACGTGGGAGTAGATATGTTGTAACTTGCCACATAGGCAATTGGTTTGTTGCGATCGAACGGGTAAGATATGGGTTAGATATTTTCACAAATCTTGCTTCTTTTTGAAAATAATTTATGTAAATTACATATCGTATATTTTTCAAGTCATTTGACTATGATTCTTTCAGATTATAACACCTGAACTTATTGCTGTAACATGACTGGAGCATTTGTAAACTCCTGTAATTCTAAAGGTAATGACAGTCGCACTGAAGATTAACAATATTTAATGGACAGACAATTTCTTTATTGCAACAGATGCTACGTTCAGAGTGAAGCCTACCGAGTTAACAAGAAAATTAATTATTTATCTGATAACAGTGTTAGGAATAATGTCATCATCATACCAGTTTCTAAAGGCCACTTAAAGAAGGCATTTGCAGTCGAGATGTTGATAATATATGAATCACATAAACATATTTCATCGACGAGTGACAATAACTATGGTGATAATGTAATATTACAGTCGTTATATTAACATATTTGCTGGGAGTGGTGTTGTCACTCTTGGATAAACTGTTTTGGTGATTCATGTGTCACTGAATATGTTAAAGTTCAAACGTGTGTTACTGTTGCATGTACTGACGACATTAGGACCAATCGAGTGCTGCTACATGTAATTTTGAATTACCTCCTGATCTCAGGACTTTATGTCAGAAATCTGTGTTCTATTTCAGGCCGTATCTGAAAAATGCGCAAATTGTCAGCATACAAAAACAAATACAGTTTAGTGCTGAAACAGATATACCGTCCTGATATCATAACAGCTTTATAGTGCTTTTAGCAGAAATTTCATATGAATGTGGATAAGGTTTTTGTCGCTTCTGTATGGACAGTGCCCGTATATTCTGTGTTGCTAAAACCGATCTTTCAGTCAAGAGAATTTTGTGATGAATGTTGTCACTTGATCTAAGGTTTGCATGTGTGCACACACCGTTTTCCCATAACAGGCACAGCTTATGTCGGCTTGATTCATGGCCTCCATATGCCGCATATAACAGCTGTGCGTGACTCGACATAGTATGTCGACAAGGTCACAGACTTATTACGTATTGACAGACGTGTTAAACCCACCCTTTGCTGCAATAGTTGTCATAATATATTAGAAACCTAAATAATTCGGTTTCAACAATGTTGACGTGTACCTGCAATTATACAAAACAGAATTTATGCTTGTTGGTTTAAAGCCCAACTAGTCATGAAGTAATTTACACCCTGTTCAAGTTGGAAGCACTCTTATTTCGCTGTCTCCATCAGTGAAAGACTTAGGATTCACACTTGATCGTGGGAAGGATCTTGAAGGACAAGTTAATCATCTCATGCAAGTCTGTTCCCTTCAAATAAGAAATATAGGAACAATAAGAAATTACCCAACCAAAGAATCAGCTAATCAAATAATCCTTGTTTTGTCTCTTGTAATGTCTAGATTAGACTATTGTAGCAGTTTACTTGCCGTGGCTCCGAAAGTTCTAGTTTCAAAACTTCAACGGATCCATAATAATTGTGCAAGAGTATGTTCTCTATGTCCAAAGTCTAGCCATGTTACACATGTGGTGCAGAACTCGCCCTGATTATTTGTCCGCCAGAGAATTGCTTTTAAAGTTCTGTGCATCAGCTATACGTGTGTAACAGATGCTGCTCCTGATTATCTCAGTGAACTACTCAAGCTGTACACACCATTAAGATCTTTCAGATCTGCTTTACAGAACCTCTTGTGTGTACCCAGAGTCAGAAACACGACGTTCGGCCAAAGATTCTTTGTTTCATGCAGCCACGGAATGGAACAGCCTTCCCCACACTCTTAGACCTGCACCATCATACTCAGCTTTCAGATGAAATACAAAAATGTTTCTGTTTCAAAAAGCCTACCCTACATGCTGAAATGTATCATATGAATTTATTCTAATCCTGTGTAGTGTGACTTTGGACACTGGGCGCCTCAAGCATGCATTATGCGTGGAGAAATGCGCATTACAATTACTATTACCTGCGTGTTGGAAGTAGAGACAATACCTTTCGAAATCCAAGTTTTTCTAACTGCCTTATGACCATCAAGAAGTGAAGAAGGGCTCTATTCACAGTGACTGTTGACAGTTTTCTGTAAAATATATATTTGAGTTACATACTTGTCAATTAACGGCGATGGAATTCATCCAGTGTATTTAAAGGTTGGGCGGTTGCTTGGACATTCCCAATTATATACAAATAATTCAAACAAAAAACTTGTAGTCTGGGACAAATGCTGCAATACAATTCGAGAGGAACAACCTAGCCTCTGATCAGGATACTCTACCAGTGATAATATCTGCACTTTACAGGCCGTTATAAGTAAATACCTCTCAAAAAGGGCTCAATGCTTGTTTTATTGAGTTTTCAAAAGCATTCGATTCTGTGAACAGAAAAAGGTATGGTATCCATTCAAAAAGAACGGATTAGATTAAAAATGGAAACAGTGTTGCGATCTGTGTACCAAATTGTGAAAGTATATGTGCGTTCATCGAATAAGGTAAACCCAGAAGCATTTGAATGTCCTCTAGGGGTACGACAAGGTTGTGTTTTAGTCCATTTCTGTTCTCATTTTTCATTAGTGAATTGGTCGATGAAATAACGTCCACTCTTACAAATTGCATCCAGTTATCCCTGACCTATTCGATGTGTTCCTTCTTTTATTTGCTGATACGGTAATTGGACTCCAAAAAACAAATTGATATTTTAGAGAATGCGAAACATGAAGTCTCCAAGTAAATTTAAATAAGACAAGCATTGTTGTATTTAAACAAGGGGGAGACTTTCTAGAACGGAAAAATGGACCTACAGACTTGCCCCAATTGAAGCTTCATCATCTTACAGTTACCTTGGCATGCTCTTTACTAGAAATCTCACTTGGTAGGCATCTATAAACAATCTGACTCTTAAAGCTAGGAAGGCTCTTATAACCGTTCAGCGTAGCATGTTTAAGTTAGATAATCTCTCACATGAACTATATTTTACAAGTCCTGCCAATTCTGTTGTATGGTTCTGAGAAATGGGGTACTCAAAAGTTTGAAAGCATTGAAAAAAAATCAGTTTACAAACTTGTAAACGTTTTCTGGGCATCCGCAGATCAACATCCACAGATATTGTATTAGGTGAATGCGGAAGATACCAAGTGTATTTCTTGGCAATGAAACGTTCTATCCTACATTGGTTGAAAGTAATCTCAGTGCGTCCTCATCGTTACTCCTAAAACACTTATAAGATGATACTATATCTGATTTGAAAATGCCAGTGAGGCTAGAAATAAGCACAACTGGGCTATGTTAATCAGAAATATAACTGCTCCAACATGGATATGCATAGATTGGGCAGTGAGTTGGGGATGCTCGAGCATTTTAACTATAGTTCAAAAACGATGTAAGGATTGCTTCCAGCAAAAGTGGGAGAGAAATATTCAAACTGGAAAATGTTCACATTCGTATTCTTTGTTTAAACAACATTTTATGTATCTGTATTTGGCAGCCGTAAATGTCAGTAAAATAAGAGTATCGTTATTGCAGTTTCGATGTGATTAATATTGAAGTAAAGGGTACGATCTGAGGCCACTTTTACGCACACATTTCTAGTGTATAACAATACGGTCTCCTGTCTCATTCTTCAGGACTGCATTGGCTTGTTTCTCATCTGAAAATTAAAACTGGAAGATATATCAGTTGCTCTCTCTGGTAAGACTATGGTTAGACAGTAACGATGTCGATTTTAAGAAAGCTGGGTCTGAAGCGAGTCCCACTTTCCATTAAATGCTATAATTCGGACACTATCCTATAAAGCCCAAGATAGACTTAAATAGTGGTATGTTATCTTATATAAGCTATTTTTCAGACAACTGCTGCATTGTGACCCAGCATTTAGCTGAAGTGATTTAGCTAGACAGTCCCATACAGCTAGTTTTGTATCAGTGATTAGCCTAAATTGCTTTGTTTATTTGTCTTTTCCAGTGGAACCTGTTTTACGCTGAAGTGTAATTTGTGAACCTTGACCAGTGAAACATCCAGCCTTAACCAGAGATTCTTACCTTTCGTGGGGAAGGTTGACTCTTGGGGGACTAGGGGGCAGAAGGAAGCCGTTATTTTGTAATGTTTCTAACGATCCTGTTATTAGTTTTCAGTATTCGTCCTATATTTTTATTTTTAGGAGTCCTGTATTCCTATCCTTTGGAAGGTGCAAAGTGCTTGACACTTTATGAAGGTTAATACCATGTTTTAAGCGAATGGCAATTATAAACAAATGAAAGACGTCTTTGTAGCTTATGTTGAGCAGTTTTTGAAAACATCGACAATTGTACTGATAATGTACCCTTAATATTATCAAGAATTGACTTGCGTCTTCTTTCACAAACAATAGAAAGTGCATGCAGGGTATTAAATTGAAAGTTTAACTATTGTATTATCTTCAGTTATGTTACGCGTATGCATAAATTATGCATTCTATGCAAACGATTTACCGAAAAATAGAATTTAAAATGATTTCACGCAAAATGGACCAAGTTTTGTATAAACTGTACCTGGGGTGGTGACAATGATACTAAAATAGTTGTCTGTTATGCTGCCTGTGATAATATTGCAGGAAACCGATTCTCAAACCGATTCTGAGGTAACGCTTCACCGTTCTACGGGCAATTAAGAATATCTGCAGACATGTAATCCAAAGGATTACACTGACAAGGATTTGTGATAAACAAAAAATGTATATAGGAGCATATATAAGCTGAAAACCTAAGCCAGGGAGTAACAGCCGTGTCTCTGCTATTTCCTGACAAAACTCTTTGACAGTACAAGCGATAAGATTGCAGCTGAACAGCCAATAAAAAGGGTCGAAGAGCACCTTTAACATACAGGTACACAGTTTCCACTGTGTACAATGCAAAATAAATGGCATCCCATGAACGTCTGAAATCCGTATAGATGTAAATAATAATTTTGCTTTTCCGTGTGTATCCAGGGCACGATGTTACTGCCTCTGTTGTTTGGCTGTCAACTGATTTTTGCTATGGCTCATCATAGACTGGGCGGTGCTTTGGCGGATTATTTCAATCTGACGGATGCAAAACTGGATGGAATCGAAGTGCAGGCTTTGGAAATTTTGAGGAATGAAACTGATTTGGAGCACATCTGCGAAAGCATAGGTACATATACATAAATATTTCAGTTGCATGAGATGAGGCGAGTGCACATAACACATGACATGTTTCTTGGTCTAGGTGCGTCCAAATATAGTTGTTGGGCAGAATGATCTCAACGTTGTGCACTTTGTGTTAAAGGCACCAAACCTGGCACCCCTCTACATTCCAAACAAATATGAATCCAGCTTAGAAGTGCCACCTGCCTGAAATATGTTATGAGTATATTGTCATATTCAGTATTTATTTCAGGATTATTCGTAGAAGCAACGTGATTTCCATGGTGCGCATAAAAATCCAAGATGGCCGTCAAAAGTACATTTTCTCCCTTCGATAACTTAAGATGGCTGTTTTTATTACACGATGCATTTTTAGATTGTTCATGTCTCGGATATACTTTGATGGTAAGTATGAAAAAACCCATCAATCATCAGTGATTAGGATATCTGAATACAGAAATACACTCTAAGCACAAATACAGTGTTCCATAGTTTTCTTCTCTAAACTAACACAAGCGGCAACATATGTCATATTTGGGATTTCACTTTCTTAGTAAAGTATAAATTCTAGTACATGTTCTTGTTTTGGTTGAGTCCCATCCGGGATTCGAACTCACACCCTCAGAGTCATGCACTTAATCGCCAGGACACAAAGTCAGCCACCGCGACTTCCAATAAATCGGGAAATCCCAAACACGACATATGTTGCATTTGACCACTTTCTAAAATGGCATCGTGTAATCATAACATGAGCTGTTCACAATTCTTTGGCAAATTAATATAATACTGAGCAGAGTTCAAGCACTGAGTGTTTAATTTTGCCAAATTAAAGCATTAGGGGAACACTGTGATATAAATATATAACAAAATTACGCTATGAAATCTTTTCCCCTATTTATTATATTCCTGGTCACTCATTTTATATGAAGTCCTGGAGTGAAAACATGAACACAGATCTGTTCTATGAATGTCTTTCGTGTCTGAATGCTAATAAAGAACCTCTGTAATGCCCTGATGAATATGTTGCAAAACATCTGCTTCAGTTCTGCAAGGTTAATCCGCTACCATTTAATGTAACTATTCAGCACCTAGGCTGTGGTCCTGAGAATATGCTTGGTATTCATCATGCAGTATGACAGTGAATTACGTTGAAATAAAGTTATTTGAGATTAGAAACAGGCAATAAAGGATTGAATGAAGAAAGTAATGACCAAGGGTGTCTTTTCTGACCACACTGACATGTGTGTCGTTTGTGATGACACTGCTAGCACCGAAGGACGTCATAAAGCGCATCTACCTTTAATCTTGGTGTTAAAGTAAGAAAATGTGAAACAGAACTGCAAGATACAAGACTCATGGGAAAACTGTCAGCTTGGGATATGATGACAATCAATCCCCAGTACCATACAAGATGTTTGACTGTGCAATACAAATCTGAAGAGAGAGAGGGGGGGACATGCGTGCTGCATGGTATAGCCTTTGCTGAACGTTTCTCTCACACTGAAACATTAAGGAATTCATCTGACTAACAGTTGTGGTAAGACCTGTATTCTGCCTGGCAGATCTACGAAATCTTTACTCACGCTGACAGCAAGAACTTGGATTAGATTCTGCAACTCTACACATCACAGGACCAAAGAATCGAATGCAGTCAAACATTCCCGATCTGAGTGCAAAGATGCGTTACTGATATTTGAAATGAAGTTGATCCAGTTCTTAATGATCTCCAGGGTTTCATACCAACTAGAATTCTGATCTTGTCAGAAGGAAGCAAGAAAATGCAAAACGTCATGAACAGCAGCTGTACAGATGACATTTGCAAAGAAAGATTCTTCGCTTGTAAGTGAAAGGAGTCATTTGGGAAATCTTTTTAGAGGAAGCAGAGGTGATCTGGTGATAGTAGATAACAGGGACATACTTAGATAACAGTCAGGGAGTAATATCAGCGTTGGAGAGATTAGAATCAACAAAATAGCTCATAGTAAAGAATAAGCTGCCACCCTTCTCAAAACGGATGGCTCCACTCCTCACGTGTTGCATCACTTAAGGGCAGCTGTTTTCAAGGTTGTTCATAGAACTCCTGTCATCTGAGGAAAAAAGACACAAGAAACCATGAACATTGCTTCAGCCATGACAACCCTTATTGTCCAAAGATTGGAGAAGTTAGGTCTGGCAACAAAGAAGATCAGATGCCACTCCCAAAGTTCCTACAGTGACACTTGGTGGTGCCATAATTGTGCAAATGCTTCATCAAAACTCGACCATTTTAAGGTTATATCCACGATGTGTTGTGGTGAAGTTTTCTGGAATATTAGAGCGTAACCAGCAGCCATACACTAAACCATCCACCACAGACAAACATGGCGAATGTCTATGAATAAGAATCAAACTATCAGCAGTTGTGTCAAAGAACTGTTAAAGGTTCCTGAGCCGAACAAACAAAACTGAACGTTTTGCATTGCCAGTTGAACAGGTTACGTAAATAGATTTAGAAAGAAACCCGTTTTAAAGCACCTAGAGACACGAGTTTCCTTCTGAAACAGCCGACAAAAGACTAGGGGTGTGCTCACATGAATAAACCAAAGCTTATTTTGTGTTGCACCCATCTACTGCTTCACATAATGGTCACATAAGGGTTCACGTAGGCAAGCACACCAGATGTCTGTTTGAACATGAAATTGGAACTATCGTCGGTATATTACCATCAAACCTCTTGTCAGTATTTCATGTTGTCGTCGAGTGTGATGTCATTTCATTGTATTCGAGTGAGTGAGTGTGAGCGAGTTTGGTTTTACGCCGCTTGTAGCAATATACCAGCAATATCACGGCGGGGGACACCAGAAAATGGGCTTCACACATTGTACCCATGTGGGGAATCGAACGCGTGTCTTCGGCGTGACGAGCGAACACTTTAACCACTAGGCTACCCCACCGCCCCTTTGTATTCGAAGGAATACACCTTGATATACTTGGAACGTAAGCCATCTTGAGTTTTCATTACCACTAGGTGGCGAAAACATTGGGAATATGTACACCAATGTTTCAAGTAGTCCTCATAAAAATACAGGATATGACTAGATAATTATGATACATAGAGCATTTATTGCATTACAGAAACATTGGCGGTCGCCGTTGATTTTCCGCCACGATGGGGCATTGCTGAGCTGGATCATTGTTCAGAATTGTTCGGAGTGATTCAATATAAAAGTGTTCCAAGTTTGGTGCTTGTAGCAAAAGTGCACAATTTCTGCCTCAATCTGTTAGAGCATAGTAAAGTACGAGGGTGATTTTTGTAAATTGAAAGAATATTTAACTTGATGTCTTGTCAACGATCATTCATTCAAAAAAAGTTTTAAAAAACATCTGGTTCTCTTAAACCAGAAATGGGTCATACATTTGCAATCACAAGTATCCTTGTTCGTTATATGAATTTGTGCTGAAAAGAACAAAGTTGTCTATACTGAAACAAGTTGTGTGAGACTTGTCTCATGATATGTAAGTTGCCCTTTTCTAGTGGTTTATAATGTAATAATCAAGCAAATTATAGAATAACAAATACAACACTTAGAATTTTTTTTCTGCACAATATCTTACAGTAACTGAAAATATACATAATACAAATTTTTCGATTGGCTCTAAGTTTTGGTTCAGATACATTTTTGGAATACCGTTTCGCCTCTTATATGACTGACAAGGCCAATAACTGAGTGAGTGTTAACGCTTAAGATCAGAGTTTGGGTTTTTACCCATGAAGCTTTTGGGGTCCTGACTATAAAACAGCATTACTTTGAACATATAAAGTTGTTGATCCTCTCTAAAATTTACAGTTTCCGATATGTTACATGTTCCGATATGGTTGGTGTTGTAGATCAAGCAGCAAACCTGCTTGGCTCTACCTCACAACAGCACAGTTCCATTACGTTCACGTTTCTGGATAGCAGTCGTCGAGGAGCTGACCATCGGCTCAACGTAATTATATCACGGCTTATATTGGAACAGTAAGTTTATTTTTCCTTTACTTTGCATCGGGTGAGCGTTGTTTCAGATTTATGAGGTTCAGGTGTCGTTGTTTAATGCCCGGGTGATTAGCATTACGTGTTTTTTGATTGATTTAAGTGTCTTATTGATGTTTGCTCAATGTTATTACATTTAAAGTACCTGTTAAAAGAAAGACGTTTGAAACACATGGATAGGCATATTTGACTTTTTCATCTTTCATACCACGTACATACATGGATTATAATTCGAGTAGAACGGGTTGTTGTATTCCGAACCTCAAGAGAAAATGCAAAAAGGTGTTAGTTTGTATTTGTACTGTCTTTGTTTACGTCTCAGGAGGAAATCAGCTCTGTTCAAAACCTTGCTCATATTCAGATTCCAGCAAACAGCTTCCTTCAGTCCGTACACATCCTACTGACTCATTTAGGATTTAGAAATTACTGTCGTTAGAGTTCATTAATTCATGCAGTTGTTAAACACGCATACACTTTCAATCCCATTCATCTAAATCATCTGATGTCGTAATGTGTGCTATGTGTAGTCTGCCGCTCATGTGCCAACATTTTCTATTTTCTGTGTTGTCCACCATCTTGCTTTCCTGATCAAATGTCCATTCACAGTAATAAACTTTCCACAACGCCTATCAGTTTAGTTGACGTGTATCAAATGGTCCCATGTTTATCAAAATGACACTTGATTTACCTTTGCATGTGTTTGTGATGGGTGCCACTTATGGTGCAGTCAGATCTCACCTTCTCGGGAACACCTGGTATCAACACCTTTTGATAATGATTCGTATTCAGGAAAATCCTGTGGTTTCATATGATTATGCTAAGCGTTTGCATGCATACAGTCGGGCTCATCAGAGGCATTTCTTAAAATTATGGAAATGCATCTGTGGTTTACAATTACAGTGTTAGGACATTAGGAACAGTACCACCGTCTATTTTGGAGGAAGGATTTGGACCGGAGATCCGCTGTGATCGTGAATACACTTGCAATGAGAAATCACCCTTCCGGACAGCTGATGGACATTGCAACAACCTCGTATACACCTCGTGGGGGAGGTCGTTTATTCCAATGAGACGCTACCTACCTCCAGTATATGATGACGGTAAGTTATACGTGTACCTTTCAGTTCTAATCGCTACAGGGATGGCAACTGTAACTGTGCTGTAACTGTTCGATGGTTGGCTTTAGACGGTTGGTCTCTGAAATGAGCATTATTTTACAATAGCTAAAGGGATGTCATATGGACTGATGCTTTAACTGTTCGATGGTTCGCTTTAGACTAACCGTTACCTCTGAAATGAACATGATTCTACAAAAGCTAAAGGGATGTTATATGTGCTGGTGCTTTAACTGTTCGATGGTTCGCTGTAGACTAACAACTTGTCTCTGAAATGAGCATTGTCTTACAATAGCTAAAGGGATGTCATATGGGCAGGTGCTCTAACTGTTCGATGGATCACTTTAAACTAGCAGCTAGTCTGAAATTAACATATCTTTCAAATTAAAACAAACCATAATAAAAAGAAGACCATAGAGTTTCTTATGTAACTGAGATTCTGGTAAATTGTGTTGCCACACATTTCATACTTACACAGGCTACACTGACCACATATTTGTTTTCTGGTGTCTATGACAGACGGTGTTCACTTTTGTGACGTTACATGTGAATATGATTCATTTTATTTTGAGAACAGCCGTGTCCAGCCCGAGACAGAAGAGCAGGTCAGGAGCGGATCTGCCCAGTACTCGTACAGTCAGCATCACTGTCCACCCACCTTCATCAGCAGAAGACCTTCATCCCAATCTCACGGTCATGCTGATGCAATGGGGTCAGTTCCTGGACCACGACATCACCAGCACACCCATTCAAGAGCTGACGCATCCTGAATGTAAGTTCCAAGTACATGTTTAACCTTCAAATAGTAATGCAGGAGAAACAAAGTGAGAGAATGTTGCTCAGTGATCTCATTCTGTAGCAAAGTGTCCTGCTAACAACCATCGATCTGCCTGACCTAGACTAGGTGTTGTCCCCCGAGAGGGTATGTCAGTCCACATCATTCAAAGGACATTAAAATGCACCCAGGTTTTTAAATCATCGTATATATGTATATTTGAAGAAATAAACTTTGCGTAAAACCGCTAAAACTGAAGGGATGGGACAAATCCAGGTGGGGAACCGTGCAGGAAGTATAAGTAAGTCTCCACAGCATGGTGGCCTAGCTTGATCATTGGATGCAAATGATCTCTGGTCATTGTTATATTATGTTGTTTATTGGCAGTTTAACGTGTTATATGCTCTTAAACTAGTTTTAAGAACATTGTGATGATCTCGTTCTTTCATACTGCCCTTTAACAACATGATTTTTATACCATTTAGATATTTTTGTTATTGCCGTATATGTATCTGTTTGTCACGATATGGCTGATGTGCTGCCTTTGTGACGGTAAATTACATGATGACTGTTCCATTATTCCTTCATCAGTAATAACAAATCAAGCTCTGGTCCAGCTGCCATGTGTATGATCTGACAGCGATAAGCGGGTCATGAAAGAGTTCACGTGGTGGCGAAATAGATAGATGTGTCAAACCGTCAGAGTTGGGTGTTACTGCAATGCTATTAGATATGATTCAATCCTCAGGCCCACACCTTTATCGTTGAGATAAATAGATCTGTGAAATTAAAAATACGTATGTGGCTGATAGTTGCTCAAAATGAGACAAACAAGGGATTTTTATTTGAAGGTGATATATTTGTTACAGAGTTATCTTTTAGTCCTTCAGTTTGCAATGTTTATAGGACTGTTTCCAGTCATGTCGATGGCGGTTTAAATTGATTTGAAAGAGGAAGGTATATTAGGCTAACTTTTGTTCAGCATTTCACAATATTTTGTTTTCCATTATTCCTTCATCAGTAATAACAAATCAAGCTCTGGTCCAGCTGCCATGTGTATGATCTGACAGCGATAAGCGGGTCATGAAAGAGTTCACGTGGTGGCGAAATAGATAGATGTGTCAAACCCTCAGAGTTGGGGGTTACGGCAATGCTATTAGATATGATTCAATCCTCAGGCCCACACCTTTATCGTTGAGATAAATAGATCTGTGAAATTAAAAATACGTATGTGGCTGATAGTTGCTCAAAATGAGACAAACAAGGGATTTTTATTTGAAGGTGATATATTTGTTACAGAGTTATCTTTTAGTCCTTCAGTTTGCAATGTTTATAGGACTGTTTCCAGTCATGTCGATGGCGGTTTAAATTGATTTGAAAGAGGAAGGTATATTAGGCTAACTTTTGTTCGGCATTTCACAATATTTTGTTTTCCAGGCAGTGATGCATCAATGGTGGCTTGTTGTGTAGGCCTTGTCGAAGATGTCAACGTAACGCAAGAGGATTTAGATAAAAGGTACACTTCATTCTTTAACTGTGAAATGATAAGAAATTCTTCTTAAAGTGCTAGGTTGACACACTAGCATGCGACTCGTTACAAACGCTAGCTGATCGTGGAACTTATCTGAAATTTCAGGTATGGGTACGAAGTGATGCGGGTCGATACGTTCAGATACGATTTGTTGCGATATTGTCACGATCAGATCTCCGGTTCAAATACGATCGCATACGCTCTGATAGGATTGTCCCGAATCGGTCGCGATCTGACAGTATCATCGGGGTCTCCGAACTGGGACGATGTGGTACGTGTAGGTACGTTCCGATACGTTTATCACACACCGATGCACTGTGTTGCGATAGGATACGATTGTGGTCGAGATATCTTTCCCGATCACGATCGAAGTGATCACGAATTAAGCTAGGACTGGTCCCGACCTCAATATGCAGACCGAGTGACCATGGACTTTTCTGTTTCCTGAACTTCAATAGGGTGAACACAGAAACCCACAACCACGATTGATTCCGATCACCCCGAAGCAGTGAAATCCCTCTTTATTTTCTACCCTCAGGGAATGCCGATCTGTGGGAATCCATTTGGTTCTTCATGTTAATAATTCTTTACCAGTTGACAATTGAGTGAATCCTGAAAATAGAGATGTTAAGAGAACGCAGAGCGATGGAAGGGAAATAACTCTACATTTATATTGCTTGTCTGTAGTTATTGACTAATTGCTTAACGCCGGTACTCCCTGTCATGACCCGATACCCATGCTTGAAGCAGTTCAAAATAAACATTGAGGTGTTCAAAAAGATAAATACGTTGATCGCTGATCCTCCGGGGCCCTAATTCGTAGCCTTCGGGCTCAGGGAACATAAAAACGACATACAGGGTACATCAAACCATGCCCCCCTCCTGATCAGTGAACAACGGATGGTGTCGTCAACTCCTGCCCTAATTAAAGCTTGGTATTGACATTTATATCACCTATCACCTACTTTGTCTTGAAAGTAGATAAGTATGTACTCCCCATTTCAAAACACACATTAATATCCCATAATTGCATAGTGTGCCCCAAGATGGCGTTCCTAAAACCTGTATCTGTCTCATATCAAGTACCTGTTTTTCACAGACCCCAGTGCTTTGCTATTGACATCGAAGCTGGAGACAGACGCTTCGATTACGGTTGCATGAATTTTGTGCGGTCTGTACAAATCGAGAACGCCAACTGTAAATCAGGTATGTGTTTCTATCATAGCTTTCCCAGCTGCATTGAACTGGCGGCAAACATCGCATGCCTGTTAGGTGTAAATACATTTAAATTTGTTCGCGTCCACGGAAGCAATACCTTCATTGAAGGGTGAGAATACCGGTATGTGAATTGAGGTTCCTGGTATGTAAACTGAAATGGGAAATATTTAAGTACCAGGGTAACAATACATGCTCAGAAAGGTGAAACTACTGAAGTGACAAGACACCAGTGCGGTCTTGAGGGTACAAATAGCAAGGCCTGAAGTGAAAGGTGATTATACCTTATTTGTAGCTTAGCCATATTTGATATGAGGTGTGAAAATATCCTATTAGCATTGTACTAATGTACACGTTAATGTGTGCATCAGTCTGATATTACTTACTGATTATAGCAATATTTCAAACAAAGGTCATTTTGTACAATGATTAATCATACTCATACCTACTCATTGTCCAGACTCTGTTATCTGATCCTTATCTGATAATAACCATTTTGAGACGACTGGATGGTATATAGCTTGTGAAACGACGTTTACCCGGGTTCCTTCAATTACTATGTTCCAGTCCCAGTAGAGCAGCTGAACCAGATTACAGCCTACGTGGACGCTTCACAGGTATACGGGTCGTCACAGGACGAACAGAACTCACTACGGACATTTGTTGACGGTAGGGAGTCCGTATCACACTCATTTTGTCTCCTCCTAAATGTTCAGGGATTAATGTAAAATCGAAATCATTCATTTGGCATATTCATGTTTAAAATATGTTTGGCTCAGCCATAGAAATCTGGCTATAAAAAAGAAAATAGAAATCGGTTTATATATTGAAGTCCACGAACATTTCTGTCTGCAATATATATAGACACACACACACACACATAGGGAACGAGCGAGCGAGCGAGAGAGAGAGAGAGAGAGAGAGAGAGAACGTCCTGTCAAGGTATTTTAACTAGCATAACGGCAGACAACAAACATGCGCCCTTATAATGTTTAATTTGTGACTTGACTCATTCAGCAACTTCTCTGCTATCAGGGAAACTTAGAACTGCCGCCAACGACTTTCTGCCACCAGACTTGGAGAATGAAGGAGCTTGTAGGACTCAGACTGCACCAGATTATTGCTTCCTCGCTGGTTAGTACAGGAAGGCAGCAAGTGAACTGTATTTCTGGCATGGTCCGTCAGCTTGACATCTTTTGACAGGGGTTCATCTAGGCCATGGGATTGCGGAATACACGCTGTTGAGTCCTTACATCCGCAAACTGAAAAATCATTCAGCCATATCTCATGCCAATATAGTTGAGTTGGCTCGAGGTGAAGTAGAGCGAGATATAGTTGAAACAAACACTAACAATATCACAAACAACAGTTAAGTAAATAGTGTGTCAGTCATACACAGCCACTGGGGTAGCCTTGCGTTCACTTGTCTAGCTCAACACCAGGAGTCTATTCTTATATGGGTATAATGTGTGAACCCCATCCGTGGTGTCCCCCTGGCGTGGGGCATTGCTGGACTATTGATAAAATGAGCGTCAATCCCAAGTCACTCACTCACTTAGTATTACACTGTGACTGGTGACTTGTATTTTGAACAAAACCTGAAGACATCCCTATGTATCTTTGATCAAAACCAAGCATCTCCATTTGCTTTCCTGGATTCGTGAGAGAGCATACTCACTTTTTCTGGGAGTGGTCGAATGGTGGGATCATATAATTGTTAAAATCATGAAAAATGCTGGTCCTATCAGGAGCAGTTCCTGTAACGGTAAAGCATATTCAGAACAATATGTGATTGTAAATAGTAACTGAACGTTTTATGGTACTGTTAATGTATGCGACTGTTCTGCACACTGTGGTCTCTGTGGTAACTTATAACTCTGTGATTGGGCGAGACATGAGCGATAGGTCCATTTGGCAACCGTTGACCTCGATGGCCGACGGGATTGCCTTATAGTTCTTGGTATTGGCTTCTGACACAGGAGACACAGGTTCCCTTCCCGTCCAGAGATAATGTCTTAAAGACCGTATATCAAATAAATCACAGGTATGTAGTCGCTATCAAAACATTGTTCTATTTTTCCAGGTGACCATCGGGCGAATGAGAATCCCGGACTTCAGAGTATGCACACTATCTTCGTGAGGGAACACAACCGTTTAGCCTGCAGACTAAAGGAACTAAACTGTCACTGGGGAGACGAAAGACTCTTCCAGGAAGCCAGGAAAATAGTTGGAGCATATGCACAGGTACAGTTTTACTGCATTACAAAAGTATTGTACATGAAACAGTGGAATCTGTCGGAGACAAATCCAATTGTTCTTAATGAATACATCAACGTGTAGATAGATGGACTGAAAGATAGATACACAGATAGATAGTGGATGCACAGGTTTAGCACAATGACATTAAGGGACATGATATTTTAAGTCAGGTTTTTATTGCACATAAATCTGACATGCCGATGGATATAATACGAAATACGGTTCAAAACGTCAAGAAAACAAGCACGCTTTCCGCGTCTATAATACTTCCTATCGGAGGTTTAGACTCACTAGTGTAAACATAGCCACTTACTTCAGGCAAAATATTCCTTATCGTAAAACGTTACTGTTCACACATGAACTGAGCCCATTCGTACAGCTGATAAGATTATTGTCATGAGTTCAAGAAATTATAAAAATTAGAAAATTGGCGAATTCCTAACAAAACTTTAAATCCAAAGGCAGCGTGATATTTGCGCGTTTTTCGGCAACTTGGTGCACACACCCACACACCCACACACCCACACACCCACCTGCCCAGCCACATACACACGGTGAGTCTAAACCTGCATGCTACTATCACTACATTCATACAAAATGATTACCAGATTGTACATACGGATTACTGGCTATGATAAATCAATGATTACTTGATATTATAACATTCTCTTAAAGAAAATCACCTATGGGGACTTCTTGCCTGCCATCAACGGTGATCAGATGGACCCGTACAACTTGAGTCTCGTGCCAGTAGGATACTCAAACGTGTACGACAACACAACTGACGCCAGCATCAGGAACGTCTTTGCAACAGCAGCCTTTAGAATAGGACACTCAATGGTCCGGTCATTCCTCGCAAGTTATAGTCCAGACTATGACAATCTTGGGCAAACACCTCTGAGGGAAGGGTTTGATAATACCCATATAATTATAAGCGAAGACAACAGAACCATCGGTGGCTTTATAAGAGGTTTGGTTACAGAATGTGTACAGTCAGTTGACTGCAAGATATCACAAGAGTTGACCGATCATCTTTTCCCTGATGGTAACAGGAGTTTAGACATTGCAGCTCTTAACATCCAGAGAGGAAGAGATCATGGCTTACCCCCTTACACTGCTTGGAGGACGTTCTGTGGAATGCCTGTTGTTGATAATTTTGACGATCTGATAAATACGACCCATTCTAACGCCACAGTGAACAAGTTGAGGATGGCATACGAGTAAGAAATGTTTTCTTGGTTCTTTAGTGCAGAGAATCGGACTAACCAATGCTGCAAATTAACAAAATTAAAACAGCCTGTAAAAATTACCTTCAAACGATTAAGTTTTAGGAAAAAACGCGGAAAAATACGTAGAAATCCGATTTGCGAAAATAATTACTTAACAAGAAATACGTAGGTTACACCCTCGATATCTTCCTGGTATACGTTCCGATAAATCTACACAACACCCTAAATGCATCTACGGCTCGGACCGATAATGTTGTTGTCTCCTTGGCTGTCTTTTTATACAGTCAGGTGTCTACACTGTGACGTTGAGCGTACCAGTCACAACAATAACATGACTGATTGAACATGACAACACAAATCATGGAGAGAAACTCTGAAAGAGGTAGAAAGAGTTCTTGCATGTATATTTTTAAAATTGTCGGACAATTTGTCTGTATGATTTCCCCATAAAACTGAGTCGCACAATCCTTCGCAACTATGTGTGTTCACACTGGCAAGCTCGGTTGTAACGAGCTGATTGGTTACTGAGAATATGCGAACTAGCAAAGCAAAGCAAAGGGAGGTAAAACATGTTACCTGACCGAGCCATAGATGCATCCACTGTATGGTGGAGATTTATCGGAACGTACATCTTGGACATATCGAAGAGGATAAGATTAGGGACACGGGTAGTTCAGCTGAGTTGCGATCATTTTCCGCTTCAGAAACCAATGATTGTTGGTACGAGTAATGGTTTGTCCCAGTTATGTTTCTGGGTTTGTCAGCGCCCTATCCGTGCTCATTTGGTGTCACCAACTGAAACCTGTATCATTTCCTACCTCGCTACGATGGCAGGAATAATGAAACCCCAACCCTCTCTCTCATTCTCTCAGAATATATACAGAGCATGATATAACACGGGGATGTAGTACCCAACTGTCATTTTAACATGAAAGATGCCGTGGATGCCGAAGTTCATCCGTTGACATTGTTATGCTACCTGTCAAACGTTTAGACCAACTTACAACTATATGCTGTGTGTATATATGTGGCAGCATCGAAGATGAATTTCTCCGCTAACTTGGGAGGACCATCTGCAAACCCTATGCAGATGAACTGAACGAGGATCATGAATCACATTGCTGAAAAAGCATGTGCGAAAATCGTGCATGTGAACAGCTGCCTTTTGGTGAACAGGGTTGTAAAGAATTCGCCACTTTTCACCAGTTATGGAATTTATCATTTATGGAACTCATGACAATAATCTTTTCAACGTTACGAATTTGTTTTACAATTCACCAGCTCATGTGTAAACAGTACCTATAAACACTATGGAATGTTTTGCAATATCTAGTTAAGAACAGTTGACTGAAGTAAGTGTCTGTATGTACACGTGTGAGTCTACAGTTTTATGGGTAGTATATATTTTCTTATAACATACAACCAGATCAAATGATCATGACGTTTATTTTTCAGCGACGTTCACGACATCGACCTTTTCCCAGGGTCTATAAGTGAAGAACATGTATCTGGAGGGCTTGTAGGACCGACGTTCGCCTGCCTTCTAGGGAAACAGTTTCAGGCTCTCAAGGAAGGAGATAGATTCTGGTTTGAGGGAGATAATGACTACGTTAAATTCTCTCCAGGTTAGGTAAAACTAAATTCTACCATGATGTCAGTAGATACTGGATTGTGATTGCTTAATCAAAGTCAATCAGAGGTATATAATCACGTTATAAACCTCTGATTTTCCAACACATGATGTATTTTTTTTCAATATGAATAATCCAGTTATGGCAGAATGGACTGTGTTGGGAAGTCACAGGTATACAACGAAATTATGATTGTTGTACTTTTAAATTTAAATTTTTAAAATCAAATTTAGAACTATTATAATTTCGTTATATACCTCAGATTTTTCAACAGTATTTTTTTATCTTCATTTATCATTATTTTCGAAAGGTGTCAGATTTGATTTTCGAATAATCGAACTGAATATTTGCAGTCTTACAATGGACTTTGTTTCATACAGGATTATGGAATGTGTGACAGACGTTTGCAGAGACGTTTTCAGACTAGAAACCTTTAAACGATCTGTATACAATTTGATAATGTGTGCAGTTTTACTCAACGCATTTTCAAGAAAGTACATGCAGTCTCACTCACGAACAGACACACAGACACAATCTCTCTCTCTCTCTCTCTCTCTCTCTCTCTCTCTCTCTCTCACACACACACACACACACATACACATGCACACGACAGCACACTTGCCCAAGTCTATGGAATTCGATCTGTTCTGAGTTCATGTATTTCCTTAGGTAATTTTGCACAGGTGAAATAATGACGTCATATGTATTGACCGACGTCATTTAAAAATGACAATTGGAATATTCAAAGCTGCAAACCCCCAAACCTTCAGGAAATCATGAAAGATGTTTACAGGAATGGAAATTTATGTTACAGATCAGTTGGCAGAAATCCGCAAGGCAAGTTTGTCCCGAATATTCTGTGACAACACTGACACTGTCACCATACAGGTGAACGCCTTCATCAAGGGTGACAAGTAAGTTATCCTTACGTCGTTCATAATATTGTCTTTTACTCAACTCAACCAGTGTCACTGAGATCTGTCGGTTGAGAGAAAATATGTTGTTTTCGAAATTTCGAAGTATCTCCTTGCATCAAATATATTCTTTTCTTAATAATTTTGTTAAGATGAAACCTATTCTAGATACCAACATTTCGACAAATAACAAAAATTATACAAAGTGTCGATCCAAATTTGATTTTCCGAAATTTCAAAACTGTTTCACAAATAATTGTTAATAAATTACGAGCATATCTGTATAAAACTGATATTCCAAAGTAGCAGTATTAGGTGTAGTACTATGGTGAATATGCCTAGATTTTTTTTATTACCTTGAAACAATTGAATTTCGAAACGAAATATATGTGTGGCTCTACAGAACAAGGTACTTCCGAAAATGGACTTTGCTTTTATTTATTTTTCCAAGTCATCAAGCCTAACCACACGATCACCTTTCACGACAAACGTCTCTGAATACAATTCTAACCCAAATCTTCGTGAGCATATGAACCTGTGTGTAACATTTGTGACACACTTTCTGAGTAAACAGCAGATACGAGTACAAGTTTCGGTAAAGGCAAAATCGTGTACGTTGTGTACCATCCTACGTAATTGTTCTTCTTTTCAGAGTGCCCTGTAGCTCACTTGACACGGTTGACCTGACCCCATGGAAGGAGGAGCTGGGGTCATGGAGCGAGTGGACTGCATGGGGAGCCTGTCACAAGCATGTCCAGACACGGGAACGTTCATGTGAACCCTGCAACTGTGGTTGTGAGGGACCAAATATTGACGCTCGTTATTGTTCCTGCTGACTGTCATTACAGGTCTCTTGTACTAATCCAATCATGTCTGGAGATGTTTTTGGTCCCTGATGTCATATATATTAATATATTTCTCTGACTATATGCATATTTTATGCCTCTAACAAAGTACACATTTGATTATCGAGTTACATTGTAGTTAATGCGTCTGGTAGCTTAAAAGCTATTTTTGTCTATGGATATCAAAATATTAATTTTCAAGAGCATGCAGATATTGTATCTCTCACGCCGTATGTATTTTCCAGAACTTTTTGACGTTGTTTTGTTAACGACATGCCGGAGTCCCGCTACAAACTGACATGTTACTGTCAACTCGATTCTGTAAAACGGCGATGTATGCATAAAAACACATCCTTGAGTTGCCGTTTCTATCAAACGCTAATGCGTGATTATTCTCTTCCCACATAGGTTACTAATGTCATATCTTCCTACGTAACCTCTGTTTAATACGGCTCTTTAATGGTGTGAGAGTGTTCTGGATTCGTGATTGGTGGCAATCAGATTCAGCTGTGCAATCAGCAACGTTGTTTCAAAAGTGACCATTCACTCGCAAAGCCTCGGTAATTTCCGTATGCTTGGGGTAAACTAAAACCTCTTCTCGAGCACAATGCGCAAACGTTTCGTCTAGGCAGAACCCAGTCATGTAATGGGGATCAATGGCGTCTCCACCCCCTTCGTTGACACCGGTCAAGCTAGCCATTATATATCTTTAGCGTAACATCAACAAACACATCTTATAGATTTTTTCCTATACTCTCTGTTGCGCTAGGCTCTGCATTTCAGTTAAACATGAAATACCGAATCTATCCTTGGCACGTTCATCAACTAACTCCATATTGCCATACCGTACCTAAATCGATGTAAATTAAAACGTGATCGGATTGTATAGATAGAAAGGAGATAATTCATGTTAGGGGATTTTATGAGAGCTGGGAAATAATTTTAACAGAGGTTACGTAGGAAGATGCTACAGGAACCTCCCTGGGTAGAAAATGATGCACACTAATCCTATTCCACGCTAGGAGCGGTTAAATAACTCCGAAGATAATGCAGTGGCTCGTCAAGTCCAAGATCGCGGAAACCAATTTGTTAAGTTTGAGATCCGAGAGTCTGTATATTTGCTTCCATTACTTATGGACGAAGTGATTTAGCTAATTATCAAAGAGTTCGCTCGTCACGCCGAAGACCCGGGTTCGATTCCCCATATAGGTATAATGTGTGAAATTCTGCTGGTGTTCCCGTGGAATATTGCTTAAAGCGGCGTAAAACGTGTCTCACTCACTCAGTTACGGAGGTAGTTGAATATAAAAATAATCGAGTAAACCGATTTTCAAGATGTATTTACACCACAATATGTTCTTCAATTAAAACAGACCTTTGATGATATACAGTTCAGGTGTTGTGGTGCGGCTTTTTTGCGGCACGCGATTACAACTCACCTGCGTGTCGAATTGCTGAAACATTTCAGCAGACTGCTCAAGAATCTCGATGAAAGTGTTTATTCTTTATTATTTATATGAGGACAGCAGGCAATGAATGCAAGGGAAGTAACTCTAGGTGACCTACCGATCCCCTCTGTCGAGAGAGCTTTGCACTGAATCCGAAGCATATGACGAAATGCATGTTGACTCATGAATAGCTTCGTGAAACAAGCTATTTCATGCAACAAAATCATGTTAGGCCACATAAAATATGTTTTGTGGTTTCTCATTATCGCCCGACCCTAATTTGTTTAAATGTTTTGGCACAGGTAAATTTGCGTGTGTACAGCCGGCAAACTTCCGAAATCCGATCAGCTTCCGGCATTCCAAGTTTTCGACATTGCATGGAAAATCAGAAACAAAATTTCGAAAACGGAAAATAAAACCCGCCTACCCATTTTTAAAGACTAAGTATTGAGAAACAAGAAATATACTTTATGTCGCTTTGTCAAAGTACAAATATATTTTAAAAATAGCATCTTATTTTGTGTAAAATGTGTGGAGGAGCGTATGTGCGTGTGCGTGTGCGTGTGCGTGTGCGTGTGCGTGTGCGTGTGCGTGTGTGCGTCATAGATCATCGATGGGCCCATAGCCGTCACTGACTGCATGATTTCACAAATAACTGGAGGTCAGTGATCAAAGATGCAGACACATTGTTAGGTCAAACTATAAATGACATTTCATTGAGACATCGTGAAATACTGCAGGTTATCATTTAGGAGTAGACGTGGCCGTTCAGTGGTGCAAATGTGGCAGTCACAACATGGAAATGAAACGCACAATGTGTCGCGAGACGAGCATGAGCGGTCAATGGAATTCTCAGTGGGTAAGGGGAGGCAACTCGTACCGGCATGGTAGCAGTCGCGGACCTACCTGAGCCACGGTGGCCGAGCTTTTTAAGGGTGTGTCGTGATTACACAATGCGGAACAGACAGAAAGGCAGCCAAGAAACACAAGTCGGCATCGACTTGGGAATTACTGAATAATCTTGATGAGGTATATTCGTCGCATATGACGAATCATCAGATGTACATAATTTTGACAAATTATTGACTACATTAGCAAAACGGAAGCTTAAAATTGTCGTTTGCCCCAGTAACCCAAACAGGTAAACTTAGCACAATCACTGTGTTACAAAATCACCAGTTATTAGTTTTCTCAGATTGACGCCTGCATAGCTGATAAAGAAATTATGCAGAAACTGAAACAAGCAAAGAAACACACGCTATTTAGTCTGCAAGTGTTTAAGATAAATATGGATATATGTTAGCAGATTTTCGTGAGAAAGTTACAGGGAAAAAGGTTGTAATCGGAAAACCATGAATGACGCTTTGGAACATGTGCATTTTAAGCAAGAACCCCAACATTTGGCCATGATAAAGAAATGCTTGCGAAACATGCCCACTAAATAATGTGAATGGCACTTTACATTGTCATCTCCGAGTAATTTGTATCAAATTGGGGCTAGTCCAGTGTCCGTTGACATTCACTCAACTGTCAAAATCAGTTCTGACAAACCTCCGAGTTTTGGGTTACAATAACATTCTTCGTGATAATGACAAACCTATTTGTTCACTAGGATTCACTATTACAGTCCCTATCAGTTACTTTACAAGCCTACCGCACCTGAGATACTTTAAGGATTAGTTAACAAGTCCGAGTGCATGACAGTCTGATAGGTGACAAATTTAGCAACAACTTTAAGGTCTTTGTTGCGATGTTGTAAGGCTATTTATCGTGTAACCTTGTTAGGGATATGTCAAGCTGGACAAAATTATGTCCATGTGGAACTTATGAGATTGTTAGTCGTTCATCTCACTTCAGAGGTAGACCCCATGGGCAAGCAAGGGAAGAGCCGGCGGACAGCGTGAAAAGCGCGGGCAGAACATTAGAAGGCAAGCCAGGAACAGAAGGACGTACACTGGCCACCCCAAGTAACAGCCTGACATCTCCGCTATCTATAATAGAAATAATAATTGTCTATTTATCGTGGGCATTTCTTTATGCCCAATGCACACACGAAGCACCCATGTTTACCTCGGATAACACATGCTGCATGTGAGACGCCAGTGGTTACATGACTTTTTCCACCGGGTACCCACTTTCTGACGGGCGAACAGAGACAATTGTGAACAAAATCACTTGCCAAAGGTGAGACCACATTTGACAGGAGAGAAGTAATAGAAAGCCTCAAGAATCAAGCTGCCAAACACGGTCAGCCATCCACGAACCTTTCACGCCCAACATTGCCAATACTCTATGCACAGGACCACGCGACACCGTTTTCTCCTGGTACCGTCTGTGTAAGTTGTTCTTGCTAACTCACAAAGCTGTATTGCGAAATTAAAAACATCCATTCTTTGTACACCACTATGACCCGAGTTGTTTGAGTGTTTAAGTCATTACAATGTTACACAGAAATTGAAGTACTGAAGTTGTTTAAGTCATTACAGTGTTACACAGAAATTGAAGTGCGTAAGTTGTTTCTGTCATTACAATGTTACACAGAAATTGAAGTACTATCTAAGACGTGTCGCGAGTCCACTCTTTGTACACCACTATGACCCGCGTTGTTTAAGTGATTAAGTCATTACAATGTTAAATAGAAATTGAAGTACTATCTAGGACGCGTCACGAGTTCAAGGTTTGTGTTTCCAGTGTTAAGGTATTCGACTATGCTTTACAACAAAATTAAAAAAAAACAATTTTTGAATATTTTGAAAAGAGAGGCATACGTTTGGTTGACTCAAACCTGTAATGCTCTTTCGTTTAAAAAGAGAGACCCATACTTAGGAAACTCAAAACCTTAATGCTGTTTTGTGTCATTAGAGGGACAGAATACTGGTTGGCTCAAAACATCAATGCTGTTATTACCATTATGCTAATATTTGTATAATATCCAACTCATTTGCTCAAAGGAGCTTTGTTTGTCCCTATATCATTGGATGTCAGTCTCAAACGGCACATCGTATCATCAATCCCAACTCAATGTGGATCACACGACTCTTGCTGCCTAAGGTGCACCGAGTTAATGTGGCGTCTCCATCGTTACGAGGTACCCATTCACAGCCGGGTGGACTGGGACATACAGTGACAGTACTTAGTCCATGTTTACTGCATGTATTCATGTGGCCAATATCTGGGCATTTAACAATGTGTTCGTGGGTTCTTTTAAGTGCACAGGGTTGTCTACTGTACACAAGGGGTTGTGATAACGCCGAAAGGGTCAACGCACAAAGTTGCCTTCAGCGTTTTTACACTTGGTCACAGGATGGCACCTCAAGCTGACTGGATCACCAACCTGGCGCCTTAGACAGTGCTCGCCGCACGTTTCATTTAAATAGAGACATGTTAGTCCTAAACCTCAACGCTATTCCATTTCAATAGAAATACATATGTTTGGTAGACTTCATTCCTGAAGAGTTTTTCACGAAATGTCCGTCAGCTGTCGAGAAGTGGTGTCCGATATGTCAGATATATGATGATAGATATCGCACGGGCATTAGGCCGAACAATAACACTGACAAGCTCACTTCACTTCCAATAACCGATCATGACAAATGAGGGTTGATGATGGGAGAACGCAGCCGAGATGTCTGTTGGTGTACTCCCTATGCGTAAACTTGATTCTCACGTATAGCTTATAAGCTACGCTTTGTCAAAATGTGAAACATTCTCAGGAAATGGGAACAATAACAGTATGAGTTCTTTTTATTTCTAAGAAAGCTACACGAGAAGGCAATATGAGATAACTTCACGCCACCGAATCCACCAAAGGACGCCAAGGACCTGAAGTACAAACAAATAAAAACTGTAGTTAGGAGATTAATGCAAGATGGAAGATATATACACGTGGAAACCGGAATAGTTTGATAACTGAAATGTACATATTTGATTGCAGGAAAGTTGAAAATGATATTTCTATGACAAAATAATGTCCGATGCAGTTCTTCATGAACAAAAACATTTCCGTTTGTTTAAAAACGGTGACACCGGAGATGCAGGATGCGTACATGTAAATCCTTTCGAAACCACTTATATTATCAGTTTTCTACACTGAAGAATATTCTGTGCTCGTGCTATGTACTGACCTTGCTTTGGGTTATATGAGATATGTTATAGACATGGTAAGGGTTTTGTTGCATTTATAAGATAGATGAGATAAGATAAGACTTTGTGTAATTTCAGAGATTGCTGTTGTCTAGACTAGCCAAATATTAACGACGTGCACGAGATGACCTGGACGTATTTGTTTCAGAGTATTATTCAAAGAATAAATTAAATCCGCCCACTTTTCAATAAATCATTCACATTCTCCATCAGTCCTCGACACGCATATTTGCTACATTCAGACGTTCAAACTCCATTTTAGTGAGTATTGTTTTACGCCGCCTTTAGGAATGGTCTAGCTGCATCGCAGAGGACTCCAGAAATGGGCTTCATGCGTTATAGCTGGTGTACAATACCTGGTCATCAGGCGACCTGACTTCAATATTAAAAGTCACCAGAAATGGGCTTCAGGGGTATTGTTTCACGCCGCATTTAGAAATAAATGTTCCAGCTGCACCAGAAATGGGCTTCAACCGTTGAAGCCGTTTTAAAGCACTTAGCCACTTACAAAACGTGTTGAGGAGACCTTAAAAGCTCATGAGCGCCAGAAATACATTTTGAAACCCTTACCATAATGCTCAGTAAAGATATCTGCCGCCATAGTTGTAGTTGACGTCGACATATTCCGGGCTATAGTCATACCCATATCCATAGCGGACGAAGTTTTTGTTGCCGAGAGGGGTGTTGCCGTAGTAGTAGTTCCTGCCGCTGTAGGCGCTCCGTCGTCCAACTGTGTGGTAGGCATAGGTCAGGGAGATGACCAGGCTGATGACCAGCAGGATGAACACGTGCTTCACCATTTGGATGCTGAAATTGATGCCATGGTTTTGTAAATATTGTCTGGAAGCACTTTCTGTGTCAAAGATACCCTTGTCTAATAAATTGCTTGGGTTGTTTCTTGTTTAACGCTGCTTTCAGCAATATTCCATTTCTGTGGATTCGGTCTAAAAACAATTTAGTCAACCCAGTGATCAGCTGCATGAGCATCGAATTAGTTGGAATACGATGACAATAGTCAAACAGATCAGCGAGTCTGACCACCCGAGTTTATTAGGCGCCTATTACGACAGACATAATATGCTGGAGGCCAGTTCGAAACCAGGTCTTCACGGGTAATATTTTATGGAATAAATATGCTATTACTAACATTGCTAATGTATCAGTAATGTATCAGAAGTCCCGTTAGAGTATTTGCTCTATAAGGTCAACAGTAAAATCTTGTTTTGGATTTCGAAGTTTTCTTTATAACGAATTATACAAATTTTACTTTCCAGACTCCGCTTTAGAACACACAGAACACCATTCCATACAACACTGCTGTTGTAAATCAATAACCCGTACAGTCATTTATTTTATAGCCAAGTTCTATTATATTCTTACTTTCCAAGCTCAACATACGTTGGTATTGATTTTCACTGTTCTATATACCTTCTTAAATCCTTATGGTTAAATGCTAAATATGTTTGCCAGATGTATACTAATGTTTTAATGTTGTTATCACAGTCTCTGATGATGCTGTATCAATATTTTTCGACCTTGAAAGAGCGTATGATACACCATGGAAATATAGTATCTTAAAGGTCATGTGCAACGTAAAACACAACTTTGCTAAATCTGATACCTTTCAGTTATGCACTTACCAAAACAAATCATCAAGTATACCAATTCAACCTATAAAGCTGAAAAAAGCGCTATGAAAAAAAAGCCTGCGAAATGGGAGCCCAAACAATTCACTAAATGGTATAAATGGCAAAATATGATTAGATATTTGTGCTGTTTCACATTTACACTGTGAAGTGGCAAAATATGATTGGCTACTTGTGCTGTTTCACATTTGCACTGTGAAATGGCAAAATATGATTAATTTGGCTATTTGTGCTGTTTCACAAAATTCTACTGTGAAATGGCAAAATATGATTAATTTGGTTAATTGTGCTGTTTCACATTTACCCTGTGAAATGACAAAATATGATTGGCTATTTGTGCAGTTTCACATTTACACTGTGAAATGACAAAATATGATTGGCTATTTGTGCAGTTTCACATTTACACTGTGAAATGACAAAATATGATTGGCTATTTGTGCAGTTTCACATTTACATTGGCTCACCCGTACATGAAGAATATTATGCACACAGTAATGTTTATATTTTTGTCACGTATAAATTGATAGGTTCTGAACTAAAGTTATTTGGTGTTTTCAGATTCAAGGTTAATACACTCGACAGTGTGGCAGAAAGAGCATAATGACTAGAGTTATAATCCATCCACATTATTCAGAAACCTTCCTTCTTGGAGGCACTGTTGACTTTGTCCAGATCCGGGTCCTTAAATGCTGATAAGTCACCAAATCCCCATTCTTATTATTTACTTTGTTGATCAATGTTGCTCAGCACAATTTCCTTTTCACACGTAGTGTCAATTTGACCCGTTTGAGTTTAAAGAGGTTTGAAGGTTGAAGTTCCCTAGATCCCATTTTCCTCCCACAATCTGATTTATATTTAAAAAAAACCCAAAACACATTACTCGCACCGTCTTATGAAACCCCTTTCTTAAAGGCAATGTTGGCTCTGGCCAATTCGAGGTCAGACACAAAATCTCATTTCCTGCATCTGCATATTATAAAATGTTACTCATGTGATAGGCCCACAGCAGGATGTGTTTTCATGGTTACTTCTAGCAATGTGTGCTGAATACTGCTTGTTTCTTGTATTATAGATCTGATGCTGACCTGAGTGTGCTAAACTGACATTTGCTTTAGATAAAAACTTGCTGGTAAACTATGTTCCTTTATTGAAAATAAAGAATTATATATACATAATATACATATACATTCTTACAAGACTTTTGAAATATACTTAAATATTTAATTCATAATTATATAGGCTCGAATATGCTTTAGTGAAAAACGTATGATGGTCTATATACTGTTGTTTAAAGAGAGCAAGGGAAGTTATATTTTAATCTGTAAGCGTCGATTTTAAGATACGATGACATGTGTCAACAAAGTCAGCGATCCCGTTAGTCTCCTCTTTCTACATGCATGGGTTACACATTTCAAAGTTTTCTCTGTTCATTTTAGTGAAAACATTCTTTTACATTTATATATTGACATGAACATGAATATTTTTCCAACACTCTGCTCAATCTAGAACTTGACTGTTTATCTGTCTAGTGATGTAAATTTATGACCGCTTAACAGCTAAGGATATTTTGAATTACATACAGGTACTCAAAGAAGAGCCAACTATTTTCAGTTAGATACCAAGATGACCTACCTTTGTGTGGCTTCAGCTGTGACTGTCCCTTCTTAGCGATGGTACCAGTGGCATTACGTACTTTATACCATTCCCTTCTTATAAACAGCGCGATTCATTCTGCGTATTTAGCATTGATCTCATGGTACTTATAGAATAAGTGACGTTTGGATGAAGGGTAACTCAAGTTGATGTACACACTCGATACCTATAATCTGATTGTAGTATTGAATAAGTAAATGAGTCTGGATGTAGATGGATGTGCGAGACAGGTGATAATGATTTATAAGATAAGTTTCACAATACGAAGCAAGGGTATTGTTGTATTTGGTCCAGGTTACATAAAACCAACCATTTCCCATTGACTTCTATAGTGACGTTAAATATATTTTTTTAAATAATGAGTAAGATATCAACAGTTATCATATGTGTAAAAATATAAAATGAAATCTCAGGCAGCTCATTTTCCGAGAACAGGAACTGAAACAGACCATCCCCAGTTCCGCACAAAATGTCAACCGTTTGAGAATACTTTCAATCTGAGTCATCATGTAACAAGACAGCACTAACTATTAAGAAATATGGTCACTTTTAATTACGGTATAAGTGATGTTGAAATTGTGATCCACTTTGCAGATCAAGTTTTTAAGTGAAGTGTCATGAAGTGACAGATGCATATTGACGGTTGTTGCAAAAGGTTGTTGGCTGGCCCTCTTGATTGTTTCGCGAGGCGACCGAGGTTTTTGGTCGTTTGAAGGTGTGGTTTATTTCACAATCTGACTATCATACATATGTTTGCATTAAAATGTTATATTCGTACTGACCAAAATCTGTTTGTACAAATATCACATGTGTTATTAATATTTATACCAATATTTTAAATAAATGTTTGTATGCTGCATGTGGGCTACATTCGGAATAACAAACTTGACTTTATATTTAAAACCCCCCACAAAATCTTACACAAAATCACCCGATCAAAGCTGTCAGATGATTCAGTCCCCATTAAAGGCTCGGGACAAAATGTGCCTGTTAAAAAGTACGGATTCTCATTTGGTGTAACCTCTAGATGGAATACTGCCATAACCGATGGTGGGTCAGTGCTCTAACTACATCGATGTGACATACCATGGTGTATCTTTGATACTGTTCTTTTCCACAACTCTACAGAGAAGACAAATGACTTTATTGACATAAGCATATCCACGAAAGGTTGCTACAGATTTTTGCCTCGTGGAGATCCAGATGGCAATAAGTGGTCTTCAGCAATCATTGCTTGACGTAAGAGGCGACTAACGGGATCGGGTAGTCAGGCTCACTGACTTGGGGCTTCTTTCACGAAACAACCTTTACTAAGGTTAACTTTAACTTCCATTCTTTAACATTGCAGTAAGGTTACCTCAGACTTAGGGCGGCTTTGTGAAAGGAGCCCTTGGTTAACACGTATCATCGTATCCAATTTGCGTTGATCAGTGTTCATACTGTTGATCACTGAGTTGCCTGGTCCAGACTGGAATATTTACAGACTGCCGCGATATAGCTGTAATATTACTGAGTGAGGCGTAAAACTAAAACTCACTCACTCATACACTTTCTTCAAGATCATTACAATTTCAACGACAGTGCAAAAGAGATAGGTTAGACTTTGTTCATCATGTGACAATTCAAAGAATATTATTTTGTGGATGACAGTATATCTGAAAAACCGGCGACATATATATGCGACAGTCATTTGGTGCGTACATTGGATGAGTATTCAAACATTTATTGTTTACATGTGATACGTGCCCCTGACTACCAATGAATCATCTTGTGGCGGTCTCACCGTGCAAAATACTTCATCAGGAGATCTAGATACCCACAGGCATAACACTGGACAAGAGTTCCCAGCTGTTATATGGCGTTATGCATGACCAGGCAGCTTGCACCAGCACTTAATTAACTCGGACTATTAATCGGACACAGTGTCCGCCCGGGAAAGTCACATTTGAAAAATACCAGTTTCCGCTAAACACCAATTCTCTGTACAGCGGAGCCATTTATTGATATTGCTGTTGCTCTTAAACTGTAACCTCAGGAGTTGGGATTTGTATTTAAAAATATGTTTGCTGCAAAATGTCAACCCCTGGGGCATCGTGCAAAACGATAAATGGCACACCTTCGTGCTTATTGTACTATCTACAGATGTTCATATAGACTGATTCTATTACAAAACGCTTGTCGCCAGACGTGGTATCTATCTGTACGATGTAACCCCCGAAGGAATATCCTGAAAACGTTTTTGAAATAGCATTTATAAATATATCCATAATATTGTTCTCCCAAAAGAAAATAAAAAATGACGTCTAATAATTTAAAAAAAAATAGATTACTATTTTGCACATTGCCTCCAATATATGTGTAATCAACCTTACTGTTGAATTAACAATCTCTGGAACCTTCAGTTGTTATAATTTTCAACATGAAGTGAAATAGCTGAAGAAGTCATTAGGGACCTTTGTTAAAGTTAAACAGCCGATTACTGTAGATGCCTTTACACTTGTGTACGGCAGTCAGTACCATTTTGTTTCAAATAAGCGTCACCCATTCATCACAGTGGATTAAAATTGTTTTAGTGGTTTGTTTGTTTCGTTAACATATGTGGGCAGTTTTTTATTTTCGCTGAAGTTTTTAGTTAACATGTAATAGCATTAATTTTTTGTGTTTACTTTGTTCTTTAATCGTGCTTTCTCAACTTCTATTGTATATGTATTATCTTAACTCCTATGTCTGGAATCTCTTCTGAGATAGAATGGTACATACTTATGGGTCATTCTATTAGAGAAGGCAATTTCAGCCTCTGCTCTCAAGAATATAAATGTTATAAAATAATAATAATAATAAAATGTTTTGCCTTCATGCCAACTGCTTTGCTTTGTTTAGTTGGTGTATTGGGAAATCTAGAGTTGGTGTTACTACCACCACCACCACCACTACTACTACCATCACCGCCACCACCATTACTACTACTACGACGAATACTACTACTACTGCCACCACCACCAATACCACCACCACTACTACTACCATCACCACCACCACCACTACTACCATCACCACCACCACTACTACTACCATCACCACCACCACCACTACTACTACTACTACGACTACTACTACTACTGCTACTACTGCCACCACCACCCCTACTACTACTACCATCACCACCACCACCACTACTACTACCATCACCACCACCACCACTACTACCATCACCACCACCACCACTACTACCATCACCACCACCACCACCACCACTACTACTACGACGACGACTACTACTACTACCACCACCACCACCACCACCACTACTACTACTACCACCACCACCACCACCACCACCACCACCACCACCACCACTACTACTACGATGACTACTACTACTACTACCATCACCACCACCACTACTACTACCACCACCACCACCACTACTACTACGATGACTACTACTACTACTACCATCACCACCACCACTACTACTACCACCACCACCACCACTACTACTACCATCACCACCACCACCACTACCATCACCACCACCACCACCACTACTACTACTACGACGACTACTACTACCATCACCACCACCACCACCACTACTACTACTACGATGACTACTACTACTACTACCATCACCACCACTACTACTACTACTACCACCACCACCACCACTACTACTACCATCACCACCACCACTACTACTACTACCACCACCACCACCACTACTACTACCATCACCACCACCACCACTACTACTACCATCACCACCACCACCACCACTACTACTACTACGACGACTACTACTACCATCACCACCACCACCACTACTACTACTACGATGACTACTACTACTACTACTACTACCATCACCACCAGCACTACTACTACTACCACCACCACCACCACCACTACTACTAGTACGACGACTACTACTACTGCCACCACCACCACCACTACTACTACCATCACCACCACCACCACCACCACCACCACTACTACTACTACCATCACCACCACCAATACTACTACCATCACCACCACCACCATTACTACTACTACGACGACTACTACTACTACTGCCACCAACTCCACTACTACTACCATCACCACCACCACTACTGCCATCACCACCACCACTACTACTACCATCACCACCACTACTACTACCATCACCACCACTACTACTACCATCACCACTACTACTACCATCACCACCAATACTACTACCATCACCACCACCACCACTACTACTACCACCACCACTACCCCTACCACCACCACCACCACCACCACCACCACTACTACTACTACGATGACGACTACTAGTACTACCATCACCACCACTACTACTACCACCACCACCACCACCACCACTACTACCATCACCACCACCACAACTACTACTACCATTACCACCACCACCACTACTACCATCACCACCACGACTACTACCACCACCACCACTACTACTACCATCACCACCACCACCACCACCACCACCACTACTACAACGACGACTACTACTACTACTGCCGCCACCACCACCACTACTACTACTACTACCATCACCACCACTACTACTACCACCACCACCACTACTACTACGACGACGACGACGACGACTACGTCGACGACCCCATACTACTCCCACCTACTACAACCGACAGCAGATGGCAAAACGTATTTGCTATTATTGGGATTTAAACCAGGAGTTCCACAACAAGCATATTTTGAAGCTATACAATTCCCTTTCCAGTTTGCGTAAACAAAGTGAAACAATTATACTAGTACTACCACTACCATTATAACTGTCACTACCATTTCCAATGCCTCTACCATGGCTGTTGCTACTGCCACTACTACTACTACTACTACTACTACTACTACTACTACTACTACTACTACTACTACTACTACTAGTAGTAGTAGTAGTAGTAGTAGTAGTAGTAGTAGTGACAATAGAAGTCTTAATAGAGATAGTAGTAGTAGTAGTAGTAGTGACTAGTGACAATAGAAGTCTTAATAGAGATAGTAGTAGTAGTCGTAGAAGTTGTAGTAGTAGTAGTAGTAGTAGTAGTGCAACTATTACGACTACTACTACTATCTCTATTAAGACTTCTATTGTCACTTCTATCACTAATACGACTATTTCTAATAGGCATGTACCCAGCTAATACTACTTCCACCATTACAACTGATACTTCGATCTACTGCTAATAACTTTGGGTGGGGTCTTCCTGTAACGGAAGCCGTGCTATATATGTCGAAAACAACACCTCCATCACTCTCTCTGCCAGTAAATGTTACAATAAGCGTAAACACAGACCACATGTACATTCATCAAGTATAAGGCAAGGCCGACTTTATGCTGTGTAAAAGTGAGTTAATGCTGTTTCATAGCAGGAAGTTACATTGACATTAAGAGGTTTGCCTCATCTGTATAAACGATAGATCATACTGGCAATAACCTACTGTTGCGGGAAACGTGTTTGGCAGGTAAAAATTAAGGTTGATCCACCTGTCTATATTTAAGATAAACACGTCACTATATGACTTTTCTTGGTGCTATATAAATGGAGCGTGTTGTCGAAAATAGGGCAGATACTGACAGCTCGCTTCATTAAACATCCGGACACATCACTGAGGTAAGGGTTTTTTATAAAGAAAATGTATTGCTTGTTTTTCATACGGTTTCTAGTAATTAATTTGATATTCCCTTGTCATGAAGAAATTTATAGCATCGATGAGTGTTTAAATTTCTATATTTTCAAAACGAGAATATTCTTAAAACCTGCTAGGATTTATGGAAACTACTTTGAAACATTACGTGTGATTGTGCCACATATACATTTTGTATTGATCTTCAGCAACCCAAAAGGCGACTAACTGTTAGGCCCACCTACTTGTTTGACCCGTCATATTGTATCACTATTGCGTATATCGATGCTGACGTTGTTGATCACTGGATTGTCTTGTCTCGGTTATTTACAGACAACCATCATATAGCTATAATGGTGCTAAGTGCTGCCTTAACAACAAACAAACATGTCATAAAAAATGCATTTAATTTCTAGAACCCTTAAAATGAACGGAGCTGTCATCATTCTCCTCCTGGCCCTTGTGGCAAGTCCAGTCATCAATGCAACGACACTGTTCCCTCAACTTCTACATCCACGACCCCGTTTGCCAGGAGTGTATCGTCGGTCCTACCCTGGAGTTGTTCAACCATCCATCCGTCAGGTAATCCCATCTCGGATCTACAGAGAGGATCTGTACGAATACCCGTACGGTCAGAGGTCCGTTCTGGGAGGACAGTACGCACCAAGCGTGCTGTCCCCGTACCAGCCCATCTACGCTGACCCAAGGGAGAGCTACATTTACGAATTGTTTGATGCACAAGGTATGGTGTATATATTTGATACTCATTTGATAATCCTTTAATTTATATTATTTCAAGGGGCGATGGGGTAGACCAGTGGTTAAAGCGTTCGCTCGGCACGCCGAAAACCCGGGTTCGATTCCTCACGTGTACAATGCGTGAAAGCCCATTTGTGGTGTCTCTTGCCGTGATATTACTGGAATATTGAAAACTCAATCACTCCCATTTTATGGGTTATCAGACATTTACGAAAAATTCATAATTTTCAAAAGAAAATATCTGGACCATCGCATTCACTTTTATAAGATAACTTTACTTTAAAAGTTTACCGTCAGAATATGTACAATCTCTATGTGCTGGAACATCCCATTTCAGCGAGGATAAAAAAACAATAGCCATTATATATATATATATATACAAGTTCACATTTGTTAGTTTTGAGATGAGGAAAAGTTTAGGGCCTTGTTCAAGATTATTGATCATATTTGACATCAAACACACAGTTCGATATTATATCGGCCAATAGGATCTTTCCTGCTGTGTTACGTTTAATGTGGTACAGTGACTCTGACCCAAACGGCCGTTGTTTAGCATAGGTAATATCGAGACCCCGATACGATCCTGCTGTCCTTTAATGTTCTGTCGGTATGACGCTCTCAGGGACCGACACCCAACTTTTCCTTCTCCTGACCCACATGGGCATAACATGTGAAGCCCATTTCTGGTGTCAACCGTTGTGATATTGATGGAATATTGCAAAAGGCGGCGTAAAGCTAAATTCACTTAAATTCACTTGAACCTCACTTCTCCTGACTGTGGCTCTTTATACAAGGCCACTGGTGCTTTGACTATATTCCAGGAATATCACGGCGGAAGCACCAGAAATGAGCCTCACGAATCGTATGTATGTTGGAAATCTAATTCGGGTCTTCGGCGTAACGAGTGAACCCTTTAACCACTAGCCTTCCCCACCATCAGTCGACGAGATACATGCAACTGCATATCATGCGCGTGCATTCACACTGAAATGTAAGGGTATTATGTGGCTGCACACCCCCTGTCATATTTTCATATAAATACGACAAAGAGTATTCCAATGATTTAACGCACCAGCTCAGGTCTCTTGTCCCCGTTACACACAACTCTACAGCGAATGGGAATTCTCCCTGAAGATTATGTAAATTGTCCAAGTCCCCAGATTGCTCCCGGTGACTAAACAATGAAATCGGTCACGCTCTTGATGTGCGGCAAGAGACCAGGAGGTACCAAACCAAGGGCGCCGAGAACAATGGGGAGTTCATGGCAGTATACATGGGATGCATGAGAAACATGATAAACACGTGGTCTAAATATTAGTCAAGCTCATACCGAATCTTACTGATGACATTGCTGTCAAACACGACAGAGAATTCATTGAGAAGAATGAATTGATTGACTTTAGGAACCAGGACAAGATCGGACGTTTTGTCAGGACTTGCGTAGGGTGTATATAAACCTATTTCATATTATTAAACCCTCAATAATTTTATTGCCAGCAGTATTAATGCAGTGCAACCATAAATGTTTCAGCTTCTCGACGGGCAGGAGTAGCCCCTACACCTGCCGCCACAGCAGCCGTCAATCCAGTTAACGCACCGGCAGTCTCCCTGCCCGTCAGGGTTTAGCTCTGTCTGAATCAGGATGACGAGTGTGCTATTAAATGTTGGCTGTTTTTGAGTTTGTGTTTTTTTTGTCTATATCTCAGTGGTCGTGATCAAACAATTCACCAATCACTAATTTTGACTTCATCTGTTCGTCCCCGGGATTTCGTTCAGCAATTGCCTTGCCTTTGCATGTCTTCGCTTAAGATCCAAGGCGCCGACAGTATTTTATCAGGCAGTAAATTATACTTTTTTGCATGACGTCACACTAAAATGACATCTCTACACCATTTGTGTCTACCCTCCACCCCTCGTCATCAAACGTACCCTCGGTAACCAACCTCACGATGCATATGAGTTGTCATAGCCTAGTACAGCTTCCTACAGTAAACTACTCCATAGAACCCCGTTTCTTGGATTGCAGTTGATTCACTCGGCTTACATCATATTACGTTTACGTTTTCCGACTGATATAACGTCTCAGTTAAACTCACAAATAAACAGTGACCCTGAAATGCATCCGTGAGTGAGTGAGTGAGTTAATATTTAACGTCACATTGGCAATATTTCAGCCATATCGTAACGAGAACATTTTGATACTGAAATGAACTATGTATACATTATAAAAACCTGTCGTCAAAGGACAGTAAAACCACTAGAATATCACATTTACGATTAAAACTAGTGTGGAGAGTTAAAACAAATATCACTATTTGGACAATAAAACATAAAATGCGGGCTGTAGATCGCCAACAACTGAAGGTAGATCACCACACTTGGGACCATGGGGACTTACAGTACCTTTGCTACCTGCATGGACCCCAGATGGATTTACACCATCCCCTCAGCCATTGGCGATTATACTGAAAGTCAGCCATTATTATAAACAACAAATATACTACGATTAAAAGTTTCGAAATGTATCCGTGAAATGTCGCCTGACTAAAGTACTGTCGGAAACAGAACCAAAAAAATGTTTATAGGCTGTTACTCTGTATTCCCCAAATTTACACAACTGCATATATATATCGAAGTAACACACTTCAGCCTAATTGGGCAGTCAGTGGGATGCGTAAGAGGATATCCAGTAAAGCTGGTTTTCTCGTAAAAACGGGCAAAACGCAGAAAGGGGTCATTTCAAAGATATTGTGGGCTGTTTCGTGTGTGTTGAATATGTCTCATTTACTGATTGACATCTTACGTGTCTTTCTGTCATGAAGTTTATGTTAAAATATGTAAAAGAGTATGATACCGATACACAGAGAAACACGTCACATTACATGTCTCAAAATTTACAGGCAGCGTAACCCCGCGGAGATCGACATGACGATTTGTAAACTGTTATCATACGCCGGGTATTTTCCCACTTTAAATTCCCTAAAGGATTATCATAATTATCTTAGCTGATATCTGTATACCCTAGCCCGACCCAAGCCATTGTTTGCGACATCCGTCCTGGTTTTGCTTTTCCTTTTTATAGTGATAGTGAGACTCCATGGTAGCTACATCCTTAATAGTTTCAGCATGAACGTTATTATTTTTGACGACAGATATCGTTAATATTGAAGCTAAATTTCAAAACGGACATTTAAAACGTGCCCTCTATAATACCATATCATCGCACACTAATTTGCATAAAACCATAGTCTGTTCCAAATAAGTCGCTTTGGACTTTTAAAAATTCTTACAGCTCATTTCTGCACTAATCTCTCCTCAGTGGAGTCATTTTTTCACCTTTACCTTTCCTATCTCCCTACCACTGGAACTGTACTTGAACTTATTTTAACGGATGCTTCACATTTTCGCAAATCATCTGCATGAATTGTGGAGATAACCGATCTACTTTGACAGAAGAACTGCGCCTATAAAAACTTTTATCCTGTCTCATGTCGAGTTTCGATTGGTTCCTCGGTGCCCACTCGAAGTGAGAAAAGCGTGCATCGCAAAGCCTTTAGTAACGTGCGCTGCATTGAGATCAATCGATCAGCTGGTGTCAACATGGCAGCAAGGAATAAGAGTGAGTGAGTGAGTTTAGTTTTACGTCGCACTTAGCAATATTCCAACTATATGGCGACGGTCTGTAAATAATCGAGTCTGGACCAGACAATCCAGTGATCAACAACATGAGCATCGATCTGCGCAATTGGGAACCGATGACATGTGTCAGCCAAGTCAGCTAGTGTGACCACCCGATCTCGTTAGTCACCTCTTACGACAAGCATAGTCGCCTTTTATGGCAAGCATAGGTTGCTGAAGGACTATTCTACCCCGGGACCTTCACGGGTCAGCAAGGAATGAGAAAGGAAAGTCGATTCGTTACGTCCTGTTTTCTTTTGATTCAGTAAAAACATTCAGCTAGATAAATGTGTTATCACATCGTGTCTTGGGAAGTACGGGTATTTTATCAGTCCCTCGTAAAGGTGTATTCCCCTCACTTCTGGAATACATCCTTACTTGGGACTGATAAAGCCCCGTATTTTTCTCCACACCATTTGATAACTTATAATTTTTATACAAACCTTAGATACATGTAACAAATTAAAACTTATATACAAAATGATATGTGTATGTAGAGTGTAAGTAGTCGATTCTACATTAATCAAATATATGATACGTTATGGATACTGTTACGGTTAAGAATTTACCGTGACAAACTATGTAAGAAGTCCCCTTGTGAACCAGCAAAACAGAACAACGACAAGTCATAAACGTTCAAATTCTGTATTATTGTGCAACGAGAGCAAGGTATACAAGGTCAGAAGTCAATAGTCACAATACTGATTACAAATTCAATACAAATGAGACAAAATCTAAGACAATGGTCACAAAATATATTTAGTAACAAACTCACCAAAGTCTTGGTGTGAGAGAATCAACTATGCAGAATGTAAACACAGCGATCGGTCTGACAGCGGATGATGTAGATAAGGCGTTGATGATCGTTGGCGATGTAACTCCAGCAAATATGAATGAGTGTCGCCCTCAACACGGCAACCAGCCTTTTTATATGTACTAAGTCATTTCCCGAAAGTTCGGGCACTTACGAACATCGTCAACACTGTAGAATCCCCTCGAATAGGTCTCCCGGAAGTAAACACATAGAAAACTAGGAGGAGATAAATTTCCGAAAACCAGAATCCTAAAACGGTTGACCATTTGTTAAAACGAAATGTGACCCATCATAATTATTATTCAAAACACTAAATATTGTGAAACAATAATAATTATTGCTGAATTAATAACAAAATATACAGAAAACACACTCGTAACAATAGGCATTTCTTTATTCATCATGAGGTGACGTTTCGGTATAGAATCTTATACCGTTGTCAAGCAAGAGATAAATGAAGTTGTTATCCATAAAGCGTCATATTTTATATTATTACTCATCAACTTCTAAAATGCCAATCAAACAGACGATTGTACATCACAATGCGATCCAACGAATCACAACAAAATTTGAATTGTCAATTGTCGTACTGCATTTGGAAATTAAACAAGGGATGCCTTTCTAAACTGAAAATCAAATCGTAAACGATAATTTTTTCAGTTAAGGGGTAACACGGCAACGCGTAAGCTGGGTTCTGTCTTTACGTGTAGCAAGTTGTCGCAGTGCACATTGACTCGGGAACCAGACCGGAAGCGAGAAGTTGGACCGTCGCTTATATCATTATAAAAGGAGAGTTATCGCCCCTCGCAACAAAAAGATCGCCCATTGGAACGTGTGAAGCGAAAGAGAATTAAACCTCCACAAATCCAACACAAGTGCTATATCAATACACAAGTTAGATATGACTTGAGGTTTTTGACGCGGACAGGGACTGCTCGACTTCAACTACGCCACTACGCCACTACGCCAATGCGCCTCTACGCCACTACACATAATGAACTGGAGGTCGTGAACAGGGTTCCTCATTGCGTGAACTTATAACCTGTCCGTGGCCTTGTGGAATAGGACTCATGAAGATTCGAGGTAGAATGGGTCTTCACTAACCCATGCTTTTGGTAAGAGGCGGCTAACAGGATCTGGTGGTCAGAATCGCTGACATGGCTTACACATGTCATCATATCCTATTTGCGTGGATTGATGCTCATGCTGTTGATCACTGGATTGTTTGGTCCAGACTCGATTATTTACAGACCGCTGCCATATAGCTGGAACTTTGCTGAGTGAGGTGAGAAACGCATGAAGATCCGAGGTAGAATGAGTCTTCACTCACTCATGCTTGTCGTAAGAGGCGGCTAATAATATCGGGTGGTCAGACTCGCTGACATAGTTCACACGTCATCATATCCAAATCGCGTAGATTGGTGCTCATACTGTTGATCACTGGATTGCCTAGACTCGATTATTTACAGACCGCTGCCATATAGCCGGATAATTGCCGAGTGTGGCAAGACAATCTAAGTTTGCGGCATGGGATCAGTCAATGACGTCAGTGATAACACTGCAGTAAGAATTAAAACAGATATATTACTTTCTACATATCTACTGTCACGTTGTCTAATACAACTATGTCACACTTGAGTTACACTATTATTAGCTGGAATAGCGGATTGGGAATTCTTAAGGCTGCATAAAAACGATCAAATGTTTTGTTTTTTTTCAAAAGTGAGGTGGATGGTAGGACTTTTTTTTTTACATTTTTTGTAGATAAAAAAGTGACGCGGGAGAAAAACAATTTTTTTTATCTTAAAAAAAATACAGCTGGGGAAGTTTAGCAAGCATTAATGAGTTGTTGATTCAGACACACTCGTTCTTACAGACACTCATTCTTATAGTGGACAAATGGAAAATGGATGGTCGGGACGCGGCCAAGCAAAAATTATTTTTAAAAAATGTAAATAAACCACTGTTACGCGCATAAAAAAGTGACGTACCGATGCCCGTGAAAACTTTCACGTCTTTCTTTTTTTTTTTTTTTTTATTATCTATTCAACTCAGTAGACAGATACACAAATAAATGATGCAACAGCACAAGTACATAATAAGACAAAAGTTCATATGGATAAAAGTTATACATACTGGATATATGGCAGCAGTGGTGACCATTTTCTGTCAAATGGTAACATTTTATTATTCTTAGTAGCAATAAACTTTTCAGTTTTGAAAATATCACCCAGTATTTTTAGAAATGCATCCAGTGATAACTTGGTGTTTTTAATACTTGATACATGAATGTATTTTTTACCAGCAAGAAGTATATGGTTCATTAAGTCAGTATTATTTCCACCAATTAAGACTGTATATTTTGTCAGGGTAAATGTTTCTGTTGTCTTATTGTCAATATATTCTTTCAGTTTCAACCAGAATGTTTTCACACATTCACATTCCCAATAAATATGTATCAAATTTTCAGACACTAAGTTACAAAAAGAGCAAAGTTCATCATCAACTAATTTCATTTTCAGTAATTCTTTTTTTGTGTATATAATATTATGAATAAATTTAAATTGAAAGTCAATCAATTTAGTATCTTTTGTGCATCTTCTATAATCTTTAAAAATATATTCCCATGGGATTACAGTGTCAAAGAGTTGTTGCCATTTTTCACATGTAGAAGGGAAAGTTTCAGTACTTATAAGCTTATCATAGAAATATCTTGACCTCTTTGGTGCTGAAAGTAAACATATCAGTGGTGTGCTGAGATAGTGATTATGAACAATCAATAGATTATTTCTAATAGTATCTTTCCATTTTCTTGGTATATTTGAAAGAACCTGGTAGTAATCAAGAACTGTGCCTTTGATTTTGTAAGTTTTCTTAAGTTCATTAAATGACAAAATACCTTGATCATTACACAAGTCTCTTATAGAGTGAATACCCTTAAAATACCAATGTCTTATAATAAAATTACTATTTTGGAATTGATGGTTGAACCAAAGGGGTTCAGATAAGATTTGATTAATATCTGTAAAATCAGTTTTATGTGTTCTATAAAATATTCCCCATGCTGCCAACACATCTTTCCAATAGGGATTAATTATTTTCACATAATTTTCAATGTTGGCTCCAAGCAGAAATATATCCTTGAATGGAAAGGTACTAGGGCTAGTGTTTTTATTTTGGAGATATTTATTTAATACTGACAGTTTTAATGAGTAAATGAATACCTCTACATTAACCATTCTTAGTCCCCCTTCTTCATATTTTCTAATAAGTGTTGTTCGCTTTATCTTATCGCGCTTATCATTCCAGATGAATTTATAAAATATATTGTTTAATTTATCAATGAATTCCTTTGGAGGATTTGGGAGTGAAGTGAATATATGCACTAATGATGAGAGTGCTAAAGTTTTAATAACCGTTATTTTCCCTATTAATGTCAAATTTCTTTTTCTCCAATTCCCAAGAGTTCTATTAATAATTTCTAGTCTTTTTCTTGTATTAATTACCCAAAGGTTATTCAACTTAGGATTAAGCTTTATTCCTAGTACATCAAAATCCCCACTGTGCCAATCAAGCTTAAGATCCTGACATAACATCATGTTACTACCTGCCATTGAGCCTATCCATATTGCTTTAAAATTAGTCTTCTCCACGTTTATTCTTAAACCAGACATTTTGTAGAAATTATTTAGGGTGTCAATTGCTATGCTTAAGCTTTCTTCACATCCATCAAGAAATAATTCAGTATCATCTGCATATTGTCCAATTTTATGTTCAGTATTATTCAACGTCATTCCTTTTATTGCACTGTTGTTACGGATCATTGTTCCTAAAATTTCTGCCACTAAAAGGAATATGTAGGGAGAGACCGGGTCGCCTTGTCTACAGCCCCTTTCATTGTGAAAAAACTGAGATAGATGACCATTTTGTATAACACAAGATGTAGGATCATTGATTAATATTTTGATCCATTTTTCCATATTAGGTCCAAAGCCAAATTTTCCTATTGTTAGAATTATAAATTCTTTAGAGACAGTGTCGAAAGCTTTTTCAAAGTCAATAAGTAACAACAGTCCCTTTTTACCCTGTAATTTTGCTTCAAACATAATATCATATACCAGTCTAATGTTCTCACTAATACATCTTCCAGGGATAAAACCTGTCTGAGTTTCATGAATTAGTGTATTCAAAGTTTTTTTAATTCTATTGGCTATACATGTACTGAGTATTGGAAATTGGGCGCCAGTTTTTTAACAACTGTCTATTTTTGTTAGCTTTTGGAATGCATGTGATGACGCCTCTTTTGATTGTTGGACTTAACATATTTTGCCTGAATGTTTCTGATATATATCTACAAACCCAAATATGGAGATCTTTCCAGAAAAATTTAAAGAATTCTATTGGGAAACCATCTATTCCTGGGCTTTTGTTATTTTTCATTGATTTAACAGCTTGTGTTATCTCATCTATTGTAATGTCACCCTCAAGAGTTTCAGCTTCAACAGTTGTTAGTTTTGGTGTAATAATATCATTGAATATCTCAATATATTTACTTGCTATTGTACCACCTGATGCATATAGATTTTCATAAAATTCTCTCTGCTCATATAGAATAGCCTTACCATCTGATATTACTTCTCCTTTGTCATTAATGACACTATTCATAAGCTTACTGGCATAATTTCTGTTTTCGAGATGACAGAAATATTTGGTTGTTTTTTCTCCTTCCTCGTACCACTGAATTCTATTTCTTATTTGTATACCTCTTATTTCAGCTTCTTTTAATTTTTCAAATTCTAGTTTACATTTGGATAGTTCAGCAAGTTTAGTTTCACACACTGTTTGGAAATTTTCTCTGATTTCTTCTTCCATTGCAGAGATTGTTTGTTCTAAATTTTTCATTTTTTCAGTCTTGATTTTTTTTAGGTAGGAAGAGAATGATATTGTTTTCCCCCTCACTTTCATCAAAAATGTTTCTAAAAACAATGTGTCACTTATTTTAAGTTGTAATTTTGAGTCCTCAGTATGACCTAGTTTATCCTCAGTGCAGTTACAGTATTCTAATTTTGTTTCAAGAAGCATGTCCTTGACCATATTTACATAGTCTTGATTATATAGTAATGATGTATTTAATTTCCAGTATCCACCACCCCGTTCCTTATGAAGTTCACTGGAAAAGGACATAGTAATTGCCGAATGATCAGATTTATATCCTGGAAGTATGGAACAGTCACTTGTCATGTTTGCTAAATCTTGTGAAACTAAAAAGAAATCAAGTCTGGACTGTTGTTTCGGGTTTTTTTTCCACCATGTGTACTTTTTAACATCGTAATTTCTCTCCCTCCAAATGTCTATCAAATCATACTTTTCTATATTATCTAACAATACCTTTCTTGCTTTTGGATTATTAATATGTTTATAATTTTCTAAGTCAATGGAAGGATTAAGAACTAAGTTCCAGTCTCCACATATCACAAGAGATTCATTTTCAAATTCTTCCATATTGTGAAATAAGGCATGATAAAATTCGGGTGCATCTTGATTAGGACCATATATATTAGTCAGTGTGATTCTTATTCCTTCTATAGTTACATCTGCTATTATATAGTTTCCATTGGTGTCAGTCTTGAATTTGTGGATATTTACTTCCAAATTATTGTTAAATAGGATAGCAACCCCTCTTGCATTTGATTTATATGGTGCTATAATGCTTTGAAGACCCCATTCATTTCTCATAGTAATATCATCCTCTTTGGCTATATGAATATCTTGTAGGCATATAACTGAAAACTTTCTTTTACGCCAAAGGTTCATTATTTCTTTTCGTTTTCTCTTTTCTGCCAGGCCTCTACAATTGGCTGAAGCTATTCTAATCTTATCACCCATATTGATTCATAATGCGCACACTGTTACTATATCTCAACTGTCTACTGAAATGGATGTTTTTATATTTTTTAGTGAAAACAAGATTATAAAAGACATTAGAAAACATAAAACACAAAGAAAAAGTGTCACCACAAGTCAAATCCATCCTGTACTATATAATAGACAATAAAAAAAAAGGCCACTGTATCAATGTGTCTAGGTAACACCTACCATGTCTTCTGTTGAGAAACACATAGAGGAGAGAAATACACAAGAGGTGTCCAAAAACTAGGTCAGATAAGGGAGGCTACTACAATTCTGCTCAGTTGAATAACCATATCCGACGAATTTCACGTGAAAATATGTTTCAAAACACAAGAATTACAGCCAACAATAATATTATGTTCTTATGTACATAAAAACAATCATATATAAATATATATCACAAACTCACGTTTTTAGACCCAACTGCTGACGGGCAGTGGGGTGAACAAGTGTCAGTTTGATAGTCTCTCGACACAATCAGTGTAAGTCACGTGATCGGTGACCAAACCACACATCGGTTTATAAATACGGCATATGATTCACATCCTTAAAATGCTAATCCTGCATAAATATAACGTTCAGAAAAAAATTGATATTGATAATATCGATAGAGATATCTATATATAATAAACATCATGTTCCTTAAAACAGCGACGTCAAATGCATTTCACTGTCAGCGAGGTAGCGAATGTCAACAATAGTCACATGATCATGCCCCCACGTGGGTCTAAAAATAGACCTGTAAACAAACTGGTTACGGGAGCTGTAGGAACTCTGTGTGTATTGATTAATATCCATGGCAATATAATTCCGATTGCCAATCTTCAATTAAAAGTATTGTTATATCATCTTTGCATTGTTGTATTAGAGGAAGTTCAGTCTTGTGAGTGTATTAAAACGGTATAAACAGAGGCCAGAGGAGACACCATGCAACGTTTTCGCACACAGTTGACAGTAAGTATCCTACCACCCGACAAGTTCTTACAAAAATGCTTGATCCATGTTATCCTCAAGTTTGACTGTTTTCCATGGTCGATCTGAGTTTTTTCTGCACTGCAAGATAATATCATTTCCTTTTTCCTGAATACGTGTTTGGACCATATATTTCTGCCTCAATTCGTATGCTTTACTGGCCAGTTTTCCTCGGATCTTCTTCAAGGGAACCGGGAGATCGGTGCGGATAGACATGTGTCTGTCTCGCAGTAGGGCACTTTTACGAAAACTAGCTTCAATAATAGCTTGCCTGTCACACATGTTGACAAATTTGGCGACAATAGGCTTTGGTGAAGCAGCTGTACGGGGATTTGTACTCTGGCGGGGCAGCCTGTGAATATTCATAATGTTTATGTCGTGGGCATTCGAAATTCCCAAATCTTTGAAAAGGTCTCTGCAGGCTGACTGAGACTCTGGATCTCGTTCATCAGGTATGCCATATATCAACAGATTATTCTTACGAAAATAAAGTTCTTGTGTCAATAGTTTTGTTTCCGTGTCTTTACGTAACTGGTCCATTTCGTCCCTGAGCTTTTGAATCTCGGCTTTGTTTACATTTATTTGTTCAGCGTTAAACTCAACTGATCGGAGCATATTGTCCGTTTTTGACTGTAATTTGGCTACTTCGACATTCACTTTATCGATTTTCGAAGTGATTTCATTTGTTTGCGTTTGTAATGAGTCTCTAATGAAAGATTTAATTTCATCGATCATGCTCACCGACATGGCGGTCGATACATTTTCCGGTGTCGAGGTAGCTCCAATACATGTTGAGGTTTTTTGCTTAGCCGACGACTGGGTGTCCAGAATTAATTGCTGATCTTGATTTGGGGTTTCTGCATCTGCTTTTCCTCTCTGACTTTTTCTTGGATTGGCCATGATGTTACAGATATGGATGGATTCGCTCGGGAGATGTTATGTGCGACCTGTTGCCATGAGCGCCACCGGAAACAGTCCTCACGTCTTTCTTTATTTAGTTTAAGAGTCATATCTACAGTGAGCGTCATGACAAATTTCCTTCCGGGTATTTTATCATTGAAATTCCACCAAGGCAGTATTGATTCAGTTGAAACACCATCCTGCTAACGTCTAAATCAAGAGTGACCGGTTTCCGCTTCGGATACTATTCACCGAAAATCACAAAGACGAAAAGAGAAACCATTCAGACTACGACGTGAACCTGCCCATTCATAATCTGGTCTCTTGCATTGGGATCGCTGAAGATAGGATTACCTTTGTCTCTTCTTTGAGAGGCATTTTAGATGTTGAGAAAATGAAGGAAAATCAGGTGATCATTTGATTGCTAATGGTGTTAGTACCTATGCTAAACCGACACTTGCTTGATAACGGTGTTGGTATTAAAGCCGAAACGTCACTTGCTTGATAATGGTGTTTGTATCTACACCGAAACGTCACTTGATTGACAACGGCGTTAGTATCTACACCGAAACTTCACTTGCTTGATAACGGTGTTAGTATCTACATCGAGACGTCACTTGATGGATAACCGTGTTAGTATCTACACCGAAACATCACTTGCGTGAAAACGTAATTAGTACCTACACCGAAACGTTACTTACTTGATACTGGTGTTAGTATCTACACAGAAACGTCATTTGATGAATAACGGTTTTAGTATCTACACCGAGACGTCACTTGCTTGAAAACGTTGTTAGTGCCTACGCTGAAACGTCACTTGTTTTATAACGGTGTTAATATCTACACCGAAACGTCACTTGCTTGAAAACGTTGTTGGTGCCTACGCCGAAACGTCACTTGATGGATAACGGTGTTAGTATCTACACTCATTGCAATAAAGATGTTGACTATCCGTAGAACTTGATGCTACTTTACCCCAGTCTCACTAATGACTGTATACAGTTGAAGGTGCATTGTGGTGTTCAGATATTATTGTAACTCGATGCATCCCATAACGTAGTCACTACCGACGGCGTTGAGGGGTGCTCCATGTCAGTCACTAACTGTTCTGAACGAGACTTGATTATTTGCAGATAAAGATGATAAAGTTTGAAGTTTGACTGTGGGCGTGCACATAGTTACCAATTCGGTTTGGATACGTGGCGTTATGATAAACTCACTTATTTATAATGGTCTCGAGAAATGGCACTGGGTATTGGTTGGACACACATGATGCCTGACTTCATTTTCCAAATGCTAAAGACCTTCGTACGAAGGTTAGCGTTTGATAGTAACATTATCAACCAATTATGTTACTGGAGATCGCTTAGTTACACGGGTGACCTAGACTACAATATCATACGACTTGCATTCCGCAGATTAGAAGATTAGAATTACGTTCCAGAATATGATTTTCCGATCCCAGATTCACCGAGAAAATATGGTATCATATCCGTGTTCATGAATTTCACTAATGCGCACAATACCCACAACCTCGGCCTTTCCTCCTTGTTCAAGCTGACGCGCAATGAAATACCACATACCTTGGTGGCAACTGCGTCAAAACACCAGTCCATGTTGGTGTTTTCTTAAGAAATCAAGATGGTGATGTAGCCTAGTGGTTAAAGCATTCGCTAAGCATGCCGAAGACCCGGGTGCGATTCTCCACACCGGAGCAATGGGTTAGTCCCACCTGTCCGGTTTGTTTGATATGCCGACAGATTATCCCGTACGGGGAATTACCGTCTTGTCTTTTTGATGTACCGACTATAGTCTGTATTGGAAAGTCAAATACTGGACAAGGGGAGCAATATAAAGTTCTATCTTTTTTTACTTCATTAATTAACAATGCTACATAACTTGACATTTTGACATTCATAGCAATACATATATATATACAAAAATTTCTAAATTAACATTATTTTACAAAATGGGAAACCATGTGGTTCCTGTCTATCTTTGTGATTTTGCTCCAGAGAATGTTTCTGATAACAGTAACTACAATCTTAGGAATAGTGAAAATTATCAGACTATAGGATGCAAATCTACTTCTTATGCCAAACTGTTTTTGCCATCGGATTACCTCACCGGACAAGTGGGACGACCCGGTGCAATATATGAATCCCATTTCTGGTGTCCCCTGTTATGATCTTGCTGGAATACAAGAATTGCTGAAAAAAAAGAAACCCGCAAAAGTGAGCTCACCCACTCACCCGGCTTGATTCCTTAAAGAATCTTAAAAGAATCAAACCGAGGGCGCATGGACTCTTTATACGGTGTCTGTGGCAACAACATTTGATGATGTACATACATAAGGTTACATGTCAGGTGATGATAAGCAACATCGGATGCGGCGAGTAGTTCGATGGGTGACAGTGTTTGTATGACTGCTGCCCGTCCCACACATTAAAGAAATGTAGCACATGTGGTGTGTTATTTTTCACTATGATGACATGGTCATACATAAAATAGTAAAGCATATCCCATATCTGATGTTGTTTATAAAGGAAACAGTCATGAAATCTTTATTCCATGTCTGTGTGTTTGATCCGTGTATAAACGTTTTCTTTTGGGCCTTACGTTTTTGCGATTTTTCTCTGGTCCTTTTCATCTCAGTCACTTTTTATATATTGGCATTTTTTGAGAACCCACTTTTCAAGTTTACTCTTTAATTTCCTCAGTTCTGCAGCTTGTGATAGCGCACAATAAACACAAACAAAATGTCTGTTCTCTTACTCCTTTATTGTAATGTTTATCATGTTTGTTATCTTCACAAGTTCGCGCCGACCACGGCATTTGGATCCAATATGCTCAATCTGAAATAAAATCCATATTCCAGTCAAATCAATCACTTTAAATAATATATATATATATATATATATATATATGTGTGTGTGTGTGTGTGTGTGTGTGTGTGTGTGTGTGTGTGTGTGTGTGTGTGTGTGTGTGTGTTACATTGTAGAGTAATATTATGCACATCATTGACATATATGCATACATTACATAAAAAAGTATTGCGTATTTTTTGGTCTTTCTTATAAATATTGAAAAGGGGTCATGATGGGTTTAGAGGAGCTCTTGATTCCCGTTAAGTTGGATGCCAAAATCGTGTTCTTGTTGCTTTTACAGGGATCAGAAAATAATGTTAAGATGGATTCAATGGTGATTTATTATATATGGTCACATGCCTTATATGTTGATTGCCCTCTTGTAGGAAAATTGGTAGGTCTATATTCTTCATGAAAGAAGATCTATCTACCACAGTAATAGCTGATAAAGTATATGTAACATATGTTATATCAGGATTACTCTTTGCAGTCATGTTCTGAGGTAACAACACATGGTATCCTAAAAATGTTACGTTTTTCAGTTCAAAGGTATTGTTTCGTGATGAACGCATGGCCCTACAATCGCAGGACCTAGCGTACAAACTCACAAAACAATAAGTTAAGGATATTTCTTTACGTCATGCTTGTGCAAAACAAGAAAATGCGTGAGTGGGTATTATTGCACGCTTGTTTGAAAACATTTGAACAATATCGCAGGTGGGGGACACCAGAAATGGGGTCCACATATTGTACGCACGTGGGGACTCGAACCCTTCGGCGTGACGAGCGAATGTTTTAACCCACTAGGCTACCCCGCTACTCCACACAAGAAAATGAGTTTGGTTTAACGCTGTTTTTGATATGATTCTAGTAAACATCTTTGCTGAATATGAGAGACAAATCCTAAGTGACTGAGGATGGAGATCAAGAGCAAGGAAATGGTGTTGATAAACATAGAAACACAGTTGGGGCAAATCTGGATTTGAACCCACTTTCCTAGCTTCTTAACGTGCCAACGGGAAGCAACTTTGCAGAGCAGATTGCGGCGCCTTTCACGAATCGCACAACCAGTGCTACAGGAAATAAATTTCGCAATCCTTTTTTTCAAATATACGTGAATCACTCTGAATAAATCATACAACCAACTGACAGAACGGATGATATATTTCGAGAATATTAGGAGTGAGTGAATGAGTGCTTTTAGCAGTATGTTGGCACCGAAACGGGGTCTTCAGCAAGACGGGCGAACGTTAATCTACCCTACCACCCCTAGAATGACATGGTATAAACCTACACCATATAACAAAAAGCTACTTACATCTTCCGTAAAAACCAGGTCCACCAAAGTATCCACCGTAGTTATCGTACCCGTAGCCATGTCCGTCGTAACCTCCGTATGAGTTGTACCTGACGTATCCCCTGTTGCCGGCATAGTCACCGTACTTGTACCCGTAACCGTATCGCAGAGGAAAACCATAACTCTTGTACCCGTAGGCGTAGTCGACGGGGTCGTACCCTTTGTAGCCATAGCTACGGTACCCGATGGCAGAGGCACAGGCTATGGCAGCCATACATGCAAGAACAGCGAGGACGAGAAGCTTTGCCATTGTAGAGTTCTGAAAATGAAAGTGCCGTAGGAAGAGGGACCTGATACAGCTGTTAAACTCTATGGAACGATTTCTGCTAAGGGTACCTAAGATGTTTGAAAGGTTAATTTCACGAATGTTTGAAATCATATTGGACATATGTCGACCAAAATTTAATTAATTTTGAGGTGTCATGACGGTTTCTGCTAAGGGTACCTAAGATGCTTGAAAGGTTAATTTCACGAATGTTTGAAATCATATTGGACATATTAATGTTTTATGCGAAAAAAAAAACATGTTTAAAATGATTTTAAAAAGTACTCAACGGATAGCGATATCGTATCGTCTCTTTGTCTGATACTTATTCATATATAAGGCAATATTTCAGATCTCAACATGCCTCCATCGAATGGGAGTTAAACCCATAGAGACACAAGGCTAAGGCTTCTATTACTTTTTCTGATACCAGTTAAGGAAACCATGCTGACACATCGCAATGATAGCGAATATGGGATTCGAACCACGACCGCAGTCCAAAGGGAATGAACCGTTTCATAAAAACCCACGGTACCAGTATAGTAGTTATGTACAAATATGGCGACTAATACTCCTAATCCAACATCAATATATACGATATGCATGTCCTAACCGGTGTAAAGTCTAATCATGGTTGTAACATTGATATTCAACAATTTCAAATTAAAATATAAAATACTTGAAATACAATCTGTAAAAATATATGAAACAGAACACCAAACTAACTGACATTTTTTACCGCTTGTGTGCAGGGTATAATTGTCTTACATTTGTCTTACAATTAAGTTCCCAATATGCTCAAAAGTTACAGAACCAACTTAATCCGATCGAATAACCAGGTAAACTGGGAATGTTATATTGGATAACAGATATATCTTCAATTATAAGGAATGCATAATTGAAATTCTACGAAAGAATGACCTCAAACAATTGTTTTTCTTCCCCTGCTGCATTGTTTAAAGGACAGCCTTCGATTGTTGTACAAAGCAAGTGAATTAAGTTAACATGGTTCTGTAACCTTTGAGCATATTGTGAACTTATACAAATCTTAATTGCCAGACAATTGTAAGACAGTTATACCGTGCATACATTCGTTAAAATGTTCATCTAAAAATTCATGGGAACATAAGCATCATGTTTGTTCAGTACCTTGAGAAGCGAAAAAAATACAACAAAATGACAGGGGAAAAGTAACACTCAGTTCCTCATTGGTGTCAAAAGAAAATGTTATCCCGATACAACATGGTACATTTGACCATTTACAATTTATCTTTTATTATGATTTACATCGTAAGAACCATTCCGCAGAAGGTTAAACCCGTTTATAGCAGTCTAAAGCCAATTTTCATGAGTTAGAATGATGCGTGTGAGCTTAAATGTTAAAATTAATGCAGTTCAGGAAAATCGTTAAATTATTTTACAACTGTCAGTTCTAACTCGTCAAAATGCGTGTAAAATACGTCTACTTACCGGTTACAAGACGCAACGATTGACCTGTGATTGAAACACTTATCGTCCCTTTATATACAATCATTTTACAATGTCCATCGTAATCAGACGCTAGTTCAATATTTTAGCAAAACTTACAAAACAAACTATCATGAATTTACATATTGTAAGAATAAATCCAAAAGCGATGCCATGGTGTCAATTAATGCCTGAAACCACCCTAGTACCACAACCTTTTCACTTCAGACAAACACTCAGGTGCATTTAGTTTCAAATCGGTATTAGGAAAACGATCAAGCAAATAGGAGAACGGTTGATGAATAGCAGTGATCAAATATTGAATGTTAATTAGCTCATGGTGGTCATAAGCGTCCATCACTGTATCGTCAACACCGTGTAACTGTGTAATGATGGATTTTGAGCGTGAGAAGGCTGTTTGGAGATATTTAGCTGATCAAATAGAGCCTGTCAACACGCATGGATCAATGTTAATGCAATTACGACACGGTATTCGGTCAAGGGTCAAACATTTGTATCGTGTCTGGCGCGGTCATCCTGCTCTGTCATGTTTGGTTACATGTGCAAATATCATAGGTTAGTAATTCCGGGGGATCTGGAATGGTCAGATTTTTTTGTGTTGGCCATTCATGTACAGATCTTGCGTGTGATATAAATGTACCAATAATTTAATTTTAATTTTAATGTATTATGTATACTGTAAAACCAATAAACATGCATTAAGTCGAAGATGGGGTAGCGGAGAATGTTTCTGGTTAGATTCCGACCCTCACTCACTCGCTCACTCCCTCGATGAATAAACAATGGATATATGTAGTTCTATGGATATACAACTTCTTTTTTATGGATATGATAACGCCGTTATCAAGCATGTGAAGTCACTCAATGAATCACTCACTCGTACATATGGATGCACGCGGAAACTTACAGACATGTAAGTCGTGAGTCTCGTAAAAGATAAGAGATAAAAAGCTATTTTCTGTCAAACAAATAGACATTCTTCTGACAAATGCAGCTTATAATTTCATAATTTTGTGTAATTTGAACAACAAGGTTATGCGAATATCTTAACGGGTGTTATGATATTCCAACTGGTTTTGAGTAAATGCGTTCAAGTTGACTCATGCGCAGGTCCACGGAGCGGGTGGTACGGTTTCCCGCCGGCGGGATACTGAAAGATGTTAAAGTATGGTACTTTTTGCTACCTTGCCTGCCGCACGACATTTGGTAGACAAAGCAAAAACTGGATGTATATTCTGTATACTGGGACTGAGTATCGTAATTAATATCAAACTCACGTGTGAAACATCCGGTTTGGTACAAGCAGCCACACTCACTCACGCACGCATCCACGCACCTACGCACCTACGCACCTACGCACCCATGCACGCACCCACGCACACAGATACACACTTCCTCATGTATCACCAATGTCTTTCATAAACTGAATTATTTACAGGCCACCGTAACATATCCTGAATAGAATCGACTACAGGATAAAGGGATTACCCAACAAGCACTCAACCACTCAAAGTTATAGATATCTTTAGCGTCCTTTTCGTGTGGTATACGCCTGGGAAATTTTATCGAATGATCAAGAAAACAAATTGTCTCAGATGTTTACAATTAAACAGCCCCTATTCCCACACACATCAGGATACAGACGCAGGCGCGCACACACATACATAGAGGCAGACGCACTCACGCACACACGCACACATACCTGTAACCGTATTCGTTTCGTTGATCTCCAGTCTAACCCATGCTTGTGGTAGGAGGCGACAAACGGGTTCCAACTGCTCAGTTTGATGCCATGCTGTTGGTCGCTGGATTGTCTGGTCCAGACTCGATCATTTACAGACCACCGCTATATCGCTGGAATATTGCTGAGTGCGGCGTAAAACTATACACGCTCGTTTTAATGAAAATATACAGCATGTGGCGGGGCACAAAATAGTTCATAATAGCCGTCGCTTCGTTATATACGTAATTTATATCAATGTGGTTGTTTCAGGGCAAATTGTCTTCTACCTCCAGCCCCGAACAGGGATTCCGGAGTATGACATAACGAGATTACCTTCTGAGAACGCTGAACATAAAACTATTTTGACAGTCGTGATCCATGTCCTATGTTGCTAAACTGAAACAAGGATTTTTCACTTGTTAATGTACTGAAGACTATTTCCATCTAAACACGCATATAGCTACCTGTTTCTAACCTTAAATTGATAACTGTCATATTAAGAATGACGGTCGTCTGGACATGACCGCAGTGCACTTTCTGACCACCCTGAAATGTCCGGGTAGGTCAATCTACATCACACAAGGACCTCGTGTGATAAAGATATCAGTAACGTCGTTTGATATTATCTTTTTCTGCGCTGCTAATTTGATTCAATGCGAGCTTAATATGCATTACCTGATTGCAAGATTAAGTTTCAATTGAAAATTACACGGTGGTCAAAACCTGCATTTAAGACAACACTACACCAACTGGAAGTGTTTCGAGTCTCTTCGTTGTGGCAATGTCGAAGTTGCCATCGATACCCGCTTGCAGGAACTGAAAAAAAGAGTTGGTGGATGTTGATTAACGTTGCTCTCCTTACTTCCCGTTCATAGTCCATGCTACAGCTAAAAAGGCGGTTATCCTAGTTTAGTTATTTGTATCACATCCACATAAACCGTTTGGTGAGTTTAGTTCCATATGGGATTTGTGTGTTGGTGATTTGGTGCCTCTGTCTGGCAATGTGAGTTCAAAAGAGAGACGTTCTGAAATCTAAATTTTACCGTGCAAATATGATATCACAGCTTGTCAGACGGGTAGACAACGGCACCTCGACTATCTGTTGTCAGACTGCAGCTTTTTGCGTTGAAGTGATTGAGAATGTTATATCAGATGGTGGATACTTAATCGCATAACATACTAGAATCTGTACTTTACTGAGAAAGTGTAATCTCAAATATAACATTTATGAAATCACACAGATACTTCATCATCAATCACATATGAAATCTCAAAATACTTCACCATCAAGCATGCATGAAATCACACAGATACTTCATCATCAATCACATATGAAATCTCAAAATACTTCACCATCAAGCATGCATGAAATCACACGGATACTTCATCATCAATCATATATGAACTCACACTGGTTTTTCATCATCAGTCACATATGAAATCACACAAATGCTTCATCAATCATATATGAAATCACACAAATGCTTCATCAATCATATATGAACTCACACAAATGCTTCCTCGTCAATCATATATGAAATTACACAAATATTTCATCATCAGACACGTATAGCACACAAACACTTCATCATCATCAATCATAAATGAACTCACGCAAGTAAATATGCGCATGTGCAAATATACACACGTGAGAAACTGATACATGTATTTAAGGTATATACCGTGTGTAAACGAGTTCATATACAGATCGTGAAAATTCCAGCCCGTTAGTGAAGTCTATCTTCAAAAGAATGTTTGTTTACCGAAGACGTATGAGAAGAGAAATGTCCCATAAATTGCAACTGCGTTAAGCTTGATAAAATGCATGTCAATGCACAAGTGTGCATCTATATACAGTGCACATTTGCACATGTGTGAATTTATCTTAATCTGCACCCGCTCCAGACCACATGCAAATGTGCTACTAGTGTAAAAATACACATGTGAGCACTCGTTCACATGACATGAATACGCATGTATGTATATGTACAAATGTATACAACTATACAAATATGTGTGAAGGGAGTGTTAGAAACATTTTTGTTGATAAACTTCCGTGATGAAACAAGCTGAATGTGGAGCTGAAGACAAACAAGACATGCAGTCACACAAATGTGTATGTGTGTGTGTAGGTGCCCGTGTATTAGTGCTGGAGTATTAGATAACATGGCTTTTGATAAACTTCTGTGATAAAACAAGCTGAATGTGGACCTGACGACAAACTAAATTAAGCAAATATAGAAATGTGTGTGTGTGTGTGTGCGCGCGCGCGTGTGTGTGTGTGTGTATGTGTGTGTGTGTGAAGGTGTTTGTCAATGGAGTCTTAAGATAACATGCGTGACTATTGATAAACTCCCTTGATGAGAACGCTCGACGTGGAGCTGGCAGCAGGAAACAGTCATGAACAATTCTAAAGTGAAACAAGGATCCGCCATATCTAAATGTAAGAGAGTATTTCAGCGAACAACGCATGGTTACGTGTAGCTGCTTATAATCACATATTTGAAAAAAGATCATTAACACCGGTCATGATAACAGATTCTGACTTTCCTGCGTGAAAATCCCCTTCAGGACAAACGGAGATAAGGTGAGTGCACAAATTGTTTAAATGATAACATATTTAGTTGGGTACTATGTACCGAATAGTAGCATGCAAATAGTTCAGTGTCATGGGGTCATGTACGTTTACTTTGCATGACCATCCTGACGATTACATGTAGTTCGATATATGTGTACTGATGTGGGGATGTTGTAGCTACATGCGTTGTCGTGGCTATGTATCCATTACCTATACATATATACGGGGTTCCCTTGGTTCATACAGACTTTGCAGCTTCCACGAGCAACAGAGGCTTTGTTGTAGCTATAGAGACTTTGTTGTAGCTACAGGTACTATATGATACTGGTGTAGGTACAGGTGACTAAACCAACACTGAGGTTGACAGCCGGGGAAGTTGACAAATTGACGCAGTCTCCACACACACACACACACGCACGCACGCACGCACGCACGCACACACACACACACACACTAGGAACGCGAACACACAAAAAATAAGGGCTCCTGCACTTTTGATCTTTTAAATACCCAACCGGACATAGTATATCATACTATCGATATGTTTTCAGCCTAAGCAAAAGTACAGCTCTTCGAAAACTCGTTTCTGATTGAAATTCCGAGAAAACGGGCATGCCCGTAAGTGTAAATCGATTCCGTTCCACATATAACCATGACTTGAGTTTATTCAAGTCCTTCCTGAAGATGAATGTGGCAGTCCTATTTCCACATTGTGCACAGAATACTTCGAAATGACATACATTTTGATTATTCTATAAATAACGCCATATTCTAACTTGTACTTGTATTCCCATTAACTTTCCCGACGACGAACCCATTCGTTTGTGTTGGAACATTTGAGGGAAAAAATGTGTGTATGCATATTTCAATGAGTGTTACAATCAACATTAATACGTACATTCATGCACCCATACACTCAGTACAATACATAATAACTGCGACTGAAATAAATATGACTGGTTGTTACTTGCAAACAATTCGTCGGGAAATCCACTCAGCGTTGATTTGAGTCGCTGTACGGGGATTCCCCGCGCTATTTATAGATAAGCACTGGTTTGACAGAAGGAAATGAATTACCGCTACATCAAAAAGTCTGTAGCTATGTAGCTCTTTTAGCATTTCCGTGATATATTTATAAACATTAAATCATGGGATAAACTATACTATGTCAATACCTAGTAAAGATAAGGTTGTAAGCGGAATCACGTTAGAATGCGGACGTGCGGTTATCTCCCTTTGTTATGACGACAGGTCTTTTTTAATGAATGTCGCAGAGATGGGATTTCCGAAACATGCATGTTAAATACACCTCAGATCGTGATATCAGTTCACTGACTGACTCATAACGACAAGCGGAATGCTATATTTGAGTACTGGGCACAACAATATTGGTAGGTATTTCAATATTTGATTAATTTCATGTTGTATCAGTGTGGAATACATGTAAAGATTACATAACCACTTATCATTATGATTCCTACCAAGCTGTAATAATTAAGCTATTAAATAGAGATTTACGAGTACATGCACCTTGTGCCTTAAAAGGGTATCTCTCTCTGTCTCTCTCTCTGTGTCTCTCTCTGTACAACGCGTTTATAAATGTTTGTATTCTTTTACGCCTCACTCTGTCCATTCACTATTCTAATGTATTATTATTTATATAATAATAAATAATGATTTACATGATTACATGCACTTTGTGCCTAAAAAACGTCTCTCTCTCTCTCTCTCTCTTTCTCTCTCTCTCTCTGTACAAACAACACGTTTATGTTTGTGTTCTTTTACGTCGCACTCTGCGCATTCACTATTGCAGCTATATGGCGGTGATCTTTACATAATCGTGTGTGAACATGACAATCCAGTGATCACCAACATTAGCATCAGTGACACGTGAAGAAGAAGAAAAATAATACAGAATATCAAATTCTTTACAAGTTAGTCTTTATTATGTACTTTATGAAATATCCAAAAATTAATGTTTAATTCGTAAAAAGATATCAAAATACGAGTCTAACGAAGTAATATAACGTCTTGCTCTTAATTACAGTATTGTTTCTTAGGTGTCAATACACACAAATAGCGTGAATGACAAAACTGAATTGAATAATTCATTGAATTGAAAATAATATTAAAATATTTAAAAAAAAATATTTCTCTGCTGATTCCATAATTTATTTAGACATTTCACACTTCCGACCTTGTTTTTTTATTGTATATATAGTTATTATCATATCATTCTTCAATAGAATCTTCTCAGTCTCAAGATGAAAAACAAAATCGAATTCTCTCCAGTTGTTGTGATAATGTAACAGTAGTTGTCGAAGACGAAACTAGACGCTTCATCATCAGTCGTCATATTGATTGTCGTATTATTTCTTGAAAACTAAAAATATATGATAACTCAGTGAGTGATATTAATTAGTACTACCATGTATAACTGCAATAATTGTAGACAAAATAATTGTCACGGCCACATTGCTACAGGCGAATCAAATATAAATATTAATTAGGCCTTTCATAATGTATTAAAAAAAGCATACTGACGTGTAAAATATACAAAGTCGTTGCTTTTGAGTGAATGAGTGAGTTTGGTTTTACGCCACTAGCATTACCATTTTTACAATACGAAGGCTGACACCAGAGCTTGGCATCAAACATGGTTACCACGTGGGGAATCGAACTCGGATCTTCGGCGTCAAATGCCCTATCCGCTACGCTGCCCCGGTTCTGTTGAATCGATGAGGGATCACGCCAGCAGAAGGGTTTATGGCTCCATATTCCTTTTTCACATCACCTCAGGGGCGGTGGGGTAGCCTGGTGGTAATAGGGTTCAGTCGCCACGCTGAAAAGCCGGGTTCAGTTCTTCACATCGGTACAATATGTGAAACCTATTGTAGGTGACCTCCCCCACCCCCCTCCCCCCGCACACACATACATAGAGGCAGACGCACGCACGCACGCACATACACACACAAACACGTCTTTTATCGATGGAATAGGTCTAAACGTGATGTAAAACTATAAACACTCTTAATAATAGTGGACATGGTATCTGCAGTGATGGATTGTTGTCTTTCTAAAATGAACTTTTGGTGACCCGAATGTATGTGCAGCCGACGACAAAGACGTAATCAAATTGCTAATATATTCCTGTATGTTTTTGAATTGTCCAGTAATATGTTTGGGTTATATGATTCACTTCACATTTGTCTGGTTCCAGAAAATGAAAGCGACCACTATGTCTTCACTAGACGATTTTTCCTGCGAAATGTGCAAGGGTGATGTGGTACAACAAAGTCAAGAGAAACGGACGATCACAGATGATACCGATTCCCTTTCAAACTCGTTCAAGCAAATGAAGGTGGCAGACGTAGGCGAAAGAAGCTTCCCTTCTCTGGATGATGGCTATTTCAGCCGATCGGTCAATTCCCAAGATTTCGTTTTTCGCCATGCGGATAATAATACTAATGACAGCATTGATTGCAACGACAAGTGCCAGTCTTCATATTGCAGCGGTGTTTGTACAGACTGTGACTCCAGTTTGAATTCGAACGTTGTTTACGCCAAGGACCAAGATGGCGACACTCAGCTTCACCTGGGCATTATCCAACATCAAACCATGCTAGTTTTGTGGTTTATATCGCTAGCTCTTAGCCCAGACTGGCTTAACATAACCAATCATCTTGTCCAGACCCCCTTGCATATTGCTGTCATTATGAAAGATGCTTTGACAACACGACGTTTAATGGCGGCAGGGTCCAGCGTTGTAGCGAGAGACATGAACGGCAACACGCCACTCCATATTGCCTGTCGGGAAGGATATTTGGACATTGTGCACCATCTTCTCAAGCCTATTATGTTTGAGGAAACTGAAGCGAACAAATACGAACTACCTTATCAGAGAATACCCCAAGACCTTGAAATTGCTAACTATGACGGTTACACATGTCTTCATCTCGCGGCCATGGGAAGTCATCTTGATATCCTTGAACGTCTGTTGCATCGAGGTGCGGAGGTGAACTGTCGCGAGCACAAGAGTGGAAGGACAGCGCTTCATATTGCTGCTGAGACAAATAATACCCAACTTTTGCAGTTCCTGCTTCGGAGGTCTGACATTGATGTGAACGCTGAAACTTATGGTGGGCTGACACCACTCAGGCTTGCAGCGGGCAGGAATCACACAGAAGCAATTCAACTTCTACTTGCCCAAGGAGCGTGCAGCTTCCACGACTCATCTGATGATTCTGTTTCATAACATGACGTCTTGCAGCTAATAACTGCGAACTCAGTAATGTTATTTCCATGTAAAAACACATTGTATCGTTCTCGGTTGAATGCCACCGAAAAAGGTTACCCATTGTGACTTCGGTTTGTCTAGACCAAGAATAAGGTGCACTAGCCGGGGCTGAAGTTTGTGCTTTCTCAATGAAACCAACGCAGTTGCATGTGCTTCTAATAGTCACAAGAGATCTAGAGCACCTTCCCACACGCTTCTTTACTTTTTACCTCCGTATATTACGTTAATCTCTATCTATGCAGCCAATGACATAAAAAGAAAACGCATTAGCAACAGATGTAAGTAAATAATGAGGTGGCTTGTGGAGCGAGGTCATGTATGTTTTATTACTTATCCATAGATTATGATATTATGATATTTTTCCCTATCTAATCGTATTCCAATCCTGTACTTTCATTGTATTTGTAAGATTTGTATATGACGTATTGCTACAACATATTGTCATGTACAATTATCCAGCAATACAGTGGTCGGTTGTTCTGTTAATTGTGACACGGAAACAGTTTCGAAACCTTTTTGGTTTAAAGTTAAACTTTTCTCAGTCAGGCCTCATTTACAGTAACAATTGTGATATCAAATAAACAGCTGTGCTGAAGCGACTGTTTTCTGTATCGAAATGAAATACACCAGAATCTTTAGCACATACTGTAAAGGCTGTGAAGGTTTTACATTACGTAGTAGTTTAATTTGAATATTATATAATATTATATAATATAATATTATCACGATAATATAATCACTATTTTCATTGAATCAGTAAATGTTAATGTAAGACATAATTAAGTATGAAGGTAATAATACTGGTTTAAAGCAAGAGTTTCTTGATGCTCTGCCATTTCAGTCAGGAACATTTGACATACATGGATATTTAGTGACTCATTTGACTGATATAAATCTCCACCGAATAACCAAACCACAGTAGTCGTTTCGAACACGAGTATGTGCTCATGGCATCAAAAAACAAATGAATACTTATGATTAGAGATTGTATTTAGAGAACTAAAACTTGTTTTTCTTGGCATCTTCCACAATAGCATTCATTCCACCACCACACACACCCTCATAATAATTTAAATATTGGTACAGGCGCCTGACCAAATGTTGTCATCGTGCAATCAGATGTGACTGCGGCAGCAGGCAGCCATTTTGACTGAAACATTTAAACGGGAAGGTGAATTGGCTTTGAAACATAAGGTTATAGACTCTGAAGCGATTGTTGTACTCTTTGGCACAACGTTTCGATTGCAGTAACTCTCGGGATATTACCATGTATATATTTCCGTATCAAATTCTGGTTTTGTGAATGTCATTGTGCAATTGCGCAGGAAATATTTGTCTAGGTTTATCTGTTTCAATAATAATAGATTTGTGGCGTCATCTTCTCCAAATGAACCGCAACTCATAATTGTACAACTATATTTTTATAATGAATACATGATGTTTCTGATAATGAAACCTGCAGATGTATATTTGTCAAATGTTGTCTATAACAAATTTCTGTTTAAAATGCAAAGTATGTATGCTTGTTTATCTTGTGCTATATATACTTTGTGCATTTACAATGTGAAACACGAAATAAAGCATATCCTTGTACTCAGTCTTTGTTTGTCTGTTTGAATGTATGCTATCAACACAACAAGATGACATACCGTTGTTTATTACCCTCGTGGTAATTCGTAAAGGGGTTTCATAAAACACTGTTATGACACACATTTGTCATACGTGAACATTGACATTACTGGTATTACTTTCATCACTCATTCCATTCGTGATTTTCATTCAGAAGTTTTCGCACCTTCTGAGAACATGTAAAACGAAAATACTTCTATGGAATTAAATAAAGTTTATTTCATTTATTGTGGTTACAAGCATTATTCATAACCCTATAATAACTCAAGTTTTTATAATAACAACGAACATAAAACAATCGAAATAAGTAACCAAATGCGTCTGGTAGGTCTCTCGTGAGTGAGAACAAACATGTCTTCGTCCGTAAAAGTTATTGTTTGACGGACAACTAGTTGGAAGAGTTGTGAATATAATCAAGAGATGGAATACCTCCAGCATGTATCTTGTAATACTGCACAGTGACACACAACATCAAAACATGAGCGGCGCTCTTGTATCTCGATCACTGTCACTGTCAGCCGTACCCATTCGCGTCCTCCAGCATAAACGTATGTTGGTTGTATTGTCACTGCCATGCCTCCCGTGGTTTCTGATGTAGGGGTCAATAGCACTTTCCAGAGTTTGAACAGAATAGGCTTGGAATCATCTTCATTCGAGGTTGTAGGCTGGTGTTTTCAGGCCCAATTTTCGGTGGAGTCTTCAACCCTATAACTTTGCACTTTACAAAAGTTTTGATGAATTACATTACTGCACTTGAAACCAAATCCTCAATTGGAAAGAATTAGTTTTTGATTCTGATTTTGTTTATTTTCTTGATTAGTTATGCGGAAATAATTGCCTCTAGGCAGCATACGTATTTCTGTAGTGAAGCGGTTGACATTCCAGTCACCAATATGGTGTATTAATCCGTCTATTTTAACGATATTTTCATTTTCATATAAATATCCCATATCCTATAAATACACACACGTGCAATGTTGCTCTGTTCATCGTTCAGCAACAACCCAAAATCAAAACTGTGAACCACCTTTGTTTGAAAGTATTGATTTAACAGACACGCCAGGTTGGAAGCTATGATGTCTCTTCAATACACTATTCAAAGGGTTAACTCAGCAACAGTGTGAAAAGGTTTCCCAGCTTTGGTATCCAGTCGGGCTAGCTATGCCTGAAGGTTACTGTCCCACAAAATAATTCACTTGCCCGAACTTACAGTGTAGAACTAAGCTATAGATTACAAAAGTAAGTAAGCTATAGATGGTAAAAGTCCATCAAAAACAAACTACTCCATGAAAATATCAGTGACAGAGCTTCACTGGCCCGACTGGATTTTTCCTTGCCACGGGCTAGCGGGCCAGTGGCCATTTCGCCCACTGTTCAACAGGTAACACGGCCCTCCATGCAATACAGTATATGTGTCTTGATCATAAGGTAGTAACAAGGCAGTGAAGAAACCTAGTGGTTAAAGCAGTCGCTCGTCACGCTGAACGGCCGGGTTCAACTCCACACACATGTATTATGTAATACCAGTAAAAAGTTAACCGTGAAGAACCGCTTAAAAATTGGTGTTCCGCGACCCATGCTTGTCGTAAGAGGCGACTAACGGGATCGGATGGTCAGGCTTGCTGACTTGGTTGACACATGTCATCATCGTATCCCAGCTGCATAGACCGATGCTCATGCTCACTGGATTGTTTGGTCTAGACTCAATTATTTAGAGACCGCTGCCATACGGGTCAAATATTGTTCAGTGCGGCGTTAAACAACAAGAAAATTAAACCAGAAACAGAGGAATTTTAGAACTGTCAGTTGTCATTACTTCACTGAAAGGATGGGTTAGGGTCATCTTGACAAAAATTAGTGCATTGTACAAAAGAAACAAAGGTGATTTACCAGCAACCAGCACACTGAGAGCTCTAGTACATTTTGATCAAAGTAATGATGAAAGGTAGCTGATGTGGTGAGACCATATGAGTGTTTCATCAAAGATTACGCTAAAATATTTAAATTAAAAAACGAAATTAATGTCATAACCACCTGTGTGTAACTTTCACTTTACTGGTGAAGAACATAGCAAGTCATGAATTGATACTTTGAACCCCTACTTTGAACACCAAAGATCTACAGATTGTAAAGCTAATAGAATAGATTTGAACAAATTCAGTGCATTACGTTAGAGTTAACTCCTCTTCAAGGGAGGTAGCCGAGTTATCGGCAAGGAAAACTATTTCTTCACATCACGAGACAAGAAGAATGAGACCGTCCCAACAGTACAAAACACGGCATTTCGCTAGCAGAAGTATCGTCCCACAATACAAAGTAATATACAGTGAGCAACATAAATAATGCCACCATTTACACCTGGTTCGGAATTATCATGCTGGGAACATTTTTTTACTTAAAAGTTAAACGCAGTATTATTTTACTTCCGCTTCCTTAGTTGTTATTACACGAATATGTAATATGTATAATATATGGATAATATGTAATTAATAACCATATAGATGTTTTGAGATACGCCATCCAGTAAATAAATGACGATAACATACAATTACAGACGGTGGTGGTAACTAAGTTGTTAAATATTATTGATATCAACCTGAGTGTACTGTCCCTGTTCTTTTGCATTAGATCACAGATATTTGCTTCTAGAAGTTAAAAAACCTGGAATAGCAGCCTTTGCTCAGCTTTCAAAATGTTGCCATGAAACATTGAAGGACTAATGGTCCAGGCTATAACCACGAAAGTCAGTTATGACATCGTCTCCTGTGTTCCATTCCTTAAACCCTTTAGCGAGTTTGCAAACTTTCTTGTAAGTAATAAACATGCTAGTTGTGTGAGAAGTACAGCAAAGACATTTCCCTTCAACGGCAGTGTTACGTTGCTGATAAACAAGACATAGATTCTTAATGGATGTGTTACCAGACTCTATCACAAATTCCATTAGCTGCTTATACTTGAAAATGACACATTGTATTTTGTGTTACCAGAAATCTCACATGTATTTGCAAAAACTGGATGGTATTGCCCAACTGGAGAAACACTATCGAATCATTCCTGCTTGGTATTCACACAAAGACATGGTGGCCTATACATGCTGAAACAGGTGATCTACTAGATTACGTCCTTGAGGATAACACTGATGTGTCCATGTGTCCATTTTGGTGGACAGAGACTGTAGTGAAAATAACTCTGGGTGAAACAGAATTCTTTGCAGTATGGCACTGACATCGTTAATGATAGGCTTTTTGGAGACAACCAGGATGAATACACTTGCTACCCCCGGAATGGATGCTTCGTGTAGACTGCACTGTGGCTTTAATTCCATTCTTTATACACATTAGTGACCTCAGTCTTAAAACATGACTTTTTAAACCGTTTCCCACATTACTCCCTCATAAGGTATGGTTCATTCTGGGACAGTCTGAATCCACACAGGGTGGACATTGTATTACACTTGGTAAAGCAAGTCAAAACGGGAAAAAAAGGTGTATGACATACACCATTCAGTGATTTAGAGCATTTAGAGTCATCATTTATCTCTGGTTTACAACTGCAAACTTGTGAAGAGAAAGCATAAACTTTCAACAAAAGGTATTGACACGAAGATGTGTTTTTTTGTTAGTTATGTCACATTAATTAACTTTTATTTTATTATAAGTCACAACAGTTTAAAGCGCTGAGTGTGGACTTGAACTCACATCTTGAGCTTAGGCTGTATGATTTAATTTCATTAGAAAATCCTAAAACTGTATAAGAGGTATATAAGGGATGGCTGTTCAGATGTAAGAGGATTAACTTTCGTCTATCTGCTAACATTGACGTTTCAAGAGACCTCGTGTACACTGAGTTCGACAGCTGTCAACACTCTTCAATCAGTGTTTCCGTGATTATTGGGAATATCGATACTTTGGAGCGTTAATGTTTTAGATATTGGATCCAATATTTTAGAATTGTGACTTAATTGTATTGTATTTGAAACCTGTACGGTCATTCTTTGTATCCTGTTGTTTATTAGATATATCACTGAATATCATAAACAAGGCGTTCAATTTTGGGGGGCTCATAAAGACTCTGAATGAAATAAGTACAGAATCACCACGATCGGACTGTCACCATGATGATGGGAAACATAAGCAATATACTGTTCTTGGAGCCCATGGAGATCATGGGCTGACATTAATCATTTTAAGGAACCCAGATTAACTTTAACAAATACACCCATGTACTTGTACAATTTGTTCCTCTGATTTCTTTGATAAACAATTGATTTAATTTCTGTGTTTTTAAAACGATCGTGGTAATGGACGGTGTTTTAACAAACATTCCTTTGCTTTGATCTGTTATGCTGAGTAATTAATGTCAGGATAAGAAAATGAGTTTTGGGTTTTGAATGTATATGTGTTGTATTGATCACACATTGAGCATTTTCGTTTACGCTTATATCTGTCGCTGACACAGTGGCACACTTCTCTGCATGAACCTTTCAGTACAATGTAACCTACATTACGAACTCAAAAGTCAAATTAGTCACAGCTGGTAGATTGTGGACAAACCGAGGACAACACCGATGAATCCCTAAACCTATGAACATTGTTTTCATTTCCTTGTAATCTTTGTGTAACTTCCACTTTCTTGTACAAGCTAATTCTGTCTCTATCATTTTGATACATTTCCCGCGAATATGAAGTGTGGGTTATACTATTACATGTACCGAATGGCATCAGTTATTTAAACACATTGTTTTAGCATCTTTAGTGGCGCTTTACTGACAAGTGACCGAGTGTTCATCTTATTAGAGATATGACTTGAAAATAATTCCTAACTGAAGCTTAAAAACACACAACGAGTGGAGTCCCTCATGACTGAAAGTTGATCAGTTCAACTGATGTAATCAGAAACCACAGGTGTTTAAATTAGTTTTCAAATCGCACACAAAGAGGTGTGTTTTTCCTATATCACAAATAACCTGGAATGTATTTTGTTTAGTATCGTGATTAGACTTGAGTGGATTAACTACCTTCCTTTGCATTGCATATACGTTCCTGCAATCAGCAGACACTGCAACGTACTCGTGAAATCATAGTAATGTCATGGATGACGTTATTTTCGAAAGATTCACGTCAGTGCATTTAAATGACGTTTGGACGTTGATCAGTGCTACTTCGCACATTATCAATACGAGAGAAGATTTCGTTTGATCGGCATTCTTGAAAATGGTGATTAATGAAGCATGCGATACCAATTGACAACACCTTTTGATTATTGCTTGGAGTGTGGTGTGGATGTCTATTCTTACAGAGTGACAGCTGTTACTTCAACCTACAGCATGTTCAGCTTGACCTGATCATGTGATCACCAAGTCATTGCGTCACCGTGTCTCGACTGGTTGGGTCTATTTTAGTAAAGGGGTGCACCTTTGTCAGTTGATTGTCAACATGTCTGAACAGCCGAAACAAGATCACCCTTTAAAACTCTCTCCTCCCCTATTTAATGAAGTGAATCTCGACCTGCCGTTTGTGCCAACTGACCTACCGGGTCATGCACAGTATGTACAGTAGTTCAGGTCAAGCTGAACTAGCTGGACATCCCGACAGTCCCCCACAGCCTTCATTAAGTGTGAAATTATTTTCACTAACCTCACATGAGTTATCACATAATACAGAATGTCAGTGACAAAGAAAAATATGTTTTGGTCCAACTTTAAAATTATATGATTGAGTGAGTGTGGATTTACGTCGATTTAAATTTCCACTTGCTTCCAGCTGGACAGTCCCGAGAATGGTATGGTATATGTTCCATGTTTGAATCTGGTATGAAGACCGCTCCGTGGGTATTTCTCTTGTAAACTTTCTTTGTAAATATCTTTGTTCAATTGTCACTCATTTACTGAAATGGTGTCAGGTATATATCATCAAAACTGATAAACTGCAAAATATTATTTGTATGATTGCTAGCACAAATATAAAGGAATCTTCTTTTTCTCAAAGACCCGTGAAGGTCCGGGGTAGAATTGGCCTTCAGTAACGCATGCTTGCCAAGAGGCGACTAACGGGATCGTGTGGTCAGTCTTGCTGACGTGGTTGACACATGTCATCGGTTCCCAATTTTGCAGATCGATGCTCATGTTGTTGGTCACTGGATTGTCTGGTCCAGACTCGATTATTTACATACCGCCGCCATATAGGTGAAATATAGCTTTGTGCGACGTAAAACTAAACTCAATCACTTTTTTCTCAAAGGTATCAAGTAATTCGAAAACTTACTGTGAAATATTCCGCTGTTTTAAATATTTTATAGCCGCTTCACTTTAGAGTTGCATCCCGCGGACAAAAAGAGTACGAAAGAGTGAGTATGATTTTGCTTTTAGCAATATTCCAGCAATATCGACACGGGCGACACATGAAACAGGCTTCACACATTCTTCCATGAGGGGAAACAGAACGGGTCTAACCGCCAGGCCACCCACAGCCCCTTTTTCGGCACGACGAGCGAAGGCCGCATGAAACAATGCTACACATCCGTGCAGTCTAATATATATCAATAAATGTTTTGTTTTCATTTTAGATGTTTAACGCTACATTCCCTGTGTATGGGGTGGTCTGTAAAAAATTTAGGCTGGATAAGACAATCCAGTGACTGCCATTACATCATGAGAACCAGTCTATGCACGAGAGAATGTACCATCCGATTCCGCTTCTAGCAAGCATATTTTGCTGAAGACCCTACCTAAACTAGAGTCGATAAATATGGTGACGAAAACGACAAGGATATAGATATTATAGGTTGTATACTGGCCACGAGGGGAACATGGGTTGATGTACCCTCGATGTTTGTTTAGGATCCCTGAGCCCGAGGAGGGTACATCATGATCGACCCTTGGGCCAAAGTAAATTATTTTTAGAAACAAATCTCCCTTCAATCGATTCGCACTCGCAAAACATCGATATTTTACGTATATCATATGTGATTTGCTGTACTACCTCGAAGTAACAAGTGAGTTCGGCATTCCCAGCAGGGTACATAGAAAAGTTACAGACAGGGATATAATCGAGTCAGGACTAGGCAATCCAGAGATCAATAGCAGAAATGCTATGGGGATGTGTTTTTGTTTATTATAATGGCACACTGATTAATTTTTACTTGTTATGGATCACAAAGGCTTAAAGGACTGAGCGTGGATTTGAAATCGTACCTTGAACTTGTGCTGCATGATGCTGTGGGCTGGGAGTAAATTCTGAAAGTGCTGAAATGATTTTGGCATGGCTAAAGCCAGACAAAAATAGAACTGTTTAATATGTATACCAAAGATATTAAGATGAATAACGGGACTAATTTGGGTTTACGCTCAGCAGTCTGCTAACACCAACGTTTCAAGACAGACCATTCAACTGGCTCCGTCCACATTGAACTTTCAACAGCTGTCAACATTCTTTAATCAGTACATCTATTTACTGGGCACATCAATACCGTGATGAGGTAAATTTTAGTTGTGTGACCCAATATATTAGGTTTGTGAGCAATTATATTGTATTAGAAGTATGTAGTGTCATTGACTGTAACCTACATATAATTATATATAATTGAACATTATAGACTTGTTTGTGTTTTATTTGGCTGGTTTAAAGTGGAGTCACAAGCCTTTTAATCTCAGTAAAGTAATGAACGGTAACAGCAAGCATATACGATGAGATACGATGACGCGCTTCAACCAAGTCAGATAGCCTAAATATAACCGCTCGTTCCCGTTGGTAACCTGTAAATACAAGCATGGGTTGTAGACCAGTTCTAACAGGTCTTCTTCGTATAAATAGCCAAATAAAAGAAGTTAAATGAAGCAAACATCTATCCATTAGGAACATGGAAAGGGATTAATTTGATGATTAATGTATACTGTACTTAAAGAATTACCACAGCCGATTTTCCTTATCTCGATGGATTTGAAAATTGGATATTAAATGCACATGTCTCCTGGCAGAGGGCTTGGGGTATTGACGAATAACGTATAACAGACATTAAATCATAGAGAAATACACTTGCAACACGACGACAGAGTGACATCAAGATTTAATGTGCCAGGACGTCGGTTGTTACGTCAGAACACAGCGTTCACGCGTTTTATCTGCACTTCAACCCATTTGGTATGAAGCCAATACTATATATTTTAGAAAAAGCAGTCAATAACCCCTCACAGATGTTCTCCCGTTAAGCTGATAATTCATTTACTTCAAACAGGTGTGAAAAGATCATAAGACTGGGCGTTGGGATTTCAATTAACTATTAAAATACATTAAAGATGGATAACATAATATCTTTGAACCATCTTTGAATCAGTTTCAAAGGGGAGACGTTGCAAATTACCTTTTTAGTAACCCTTTCTCAAACAAGAAGCCTTAGTTACAACCCATTTAGATAAACAGCTTAAGGTGATAGCCTGTTTACTGACGTTCCTTTGTGACAGCTGGAAATAACATCATGATGATATCTCAAATGGAAATGTGAAAAGAAATATCAATATGAATAAAACGTTATGAAGTTTGAAGTCTGATTAATCGGTACTTTATCATCTGAAAACAACTAATTTCGCTTACACGATTCATATTAAATACATGCATGTGTTAAATAATCATTGGATGGTGGATAGACATGTGGTCAAAGCGTTGGTTCGTCACGCCGATCACCCGGGTTTGATTCTACACATGAGTACACAAGCCCATTTCTGGTGTCCCCTGCTTTCATGTTTTTGGAGTATTGCTTAAAGCGGCGTAAAATGTACTCACTCGTACAATAATCATCATGAAAAAGTCCAATGACTGGCATCACATCATGATTATTGTTCTTGCGGAGGCGCAAGTTTACAGCTACATCAATGACACCTGTCACAAACACATTCAATGTGAATGCTTGCCACCATGCATCGTAACCTATGGACGATGGAAGTTGACTTTTAATCTTGATGGATAATTGCATCGACAAGACCTGAGCAAATAATAATTAAATTGTTTCCCAGGTTCCCATGTTTCGCTTTGGTCGATCCATGCCAGAAGTAATGAAGAGCAAGAGGTGGTGGCATGGTGGTGTCTAGTTTTTAGTAAATAGCTTATGGTCAAATTTCATTCAGATGATGTCACTCGGTTAGCCGACTTGACTGATGAATGTCATCGAATCCCAACTGCCTAGATCGGACCCACTAAAAATCAAGTGATTGGAGTCATAGTTCTACGCAGCTGCGATAATAAGACGTGCATAAACCATGTCAGCAAGCCAGACCACCCGATCCTATGCTTGACAAAAGATCCAGAATTTCCTGCGTTGTTTCACTGAAAGGACGCTTTGGACGACATTCGCTTCAATTGTGACAAAATTGTCCTGAAAATATAACCTATGTCCAATGCCCAAGAGTCCCTGGCACGGAATTTTATTGGTTCCCAAGATAACAATATCACAGTAATCCAGCTGCATGTACATACAAAACATACATTCAGACATTCATAAACATACATAAATCATTAAATAGATAATGTTCTGATACTGTAAAGTAGAGTCAGTAGAGTACAGTACACACACATACACGTTTCCTTCATATAGAGAACTTTTACACATAAATTGAGATTTGGAAGCATATTTTAATACTGCATATGTAAGTATGTCTCTTCGCAGCTATGGTGATTTGATTTAGTATTCTGTTTTCATGTTTTGTTTTTGATAATATCAATGGACGAGGAAAATTGTAACACAAAATTTGTCGATTTATTCACATAGTTGTATGTTTGTGTCTCCTGACATTCCAAGTACACGTAACACACTCTCTCATTTACATCATTGCAAAAACACTTTGGAGATTACGACGTTTTTGTTACTGACATTTTACCTGTAAGTGTTAAATGTCTCTTTTTCCAGGATGCTAAGATTGCTTCTTCAGTTTTCTTCTCTTTACCTTTTTTCGTTGTTTCTTATCATGCAGCCAAGAATCGAAGCTACATAACGAAAAACAATTGCGGGGAAAGCGGGTCTCCCTGTCGACATCCTCATTCATTTCTATAGATTCCGTCCATTACCATTTCAAAAGTCAATATATATTTATCCGCCCTATCATTTTAGGACCTAATGCAAATTTATGTAAAACTAGGATGATAAAATCTTTAAAAACGAAGTCAAATGCTTTTTCAAAATCAATCAGAATTAGCAAACTGAAAATGTTTTGTTTCTTTCTTTCGAACACTATGTAACATAGCTGCCTCGTATTTCCCTAATAGTCCCACCTGCTATAAAACCAGTTTGAGAACAGTGAATATGTTAATCGAAAGAAGCTTTAAATCTATGTGCAATACAGGAGCTGATAAACAACTAGATAATCACAGAAATAAATTGAAAACTAGTAATTAAATCTAAAATATTTTAACTATGAATGGCATTACAATATAAAAGCAGGCTACACATTGCCAACAAGTGAAGATAGATCATCATACTGGGGACCATGGAGACTTAGACCATATTTGCTTCCTGCATGGACCCCAGCTGGATTTACACCATTCCTCCAGCCGTTAGCAACTTAGACAAGTGTATCCATAGATATTTTACGATGATAAAACAAAACAAAAGCCGTTTAATTTACTTTGAATGCTTTGGGACTATTTCTTACTCTCTCAAGAGGACAATCATTTAACAGTACTTTAACCCCCTTTCAGGATACAGCCACTAACTATCTTAGTTACTATTTGATACTCAATACGGATGCACGCCCGGTGCTTGTAGACTGTGGTCATCTGTCAGTAAAAGGCATCTATGTGCCTACATAACTGAACGTGTTAAGTACATACGTATCACAGTTAGTCTACGGTCCATTTTCAACGGAAATGTATCATAAAAAGGGAAAAATAATGATTCTACAAAAGTCTTTGGAAAAGTTACTCAATCGTTTTAAGTAATGAAAAATACATTGATGGAGGTGCATGTTGTTTATAATAAACAGAATACATACAAATACCACATATAGTTTCGGCCACTGCTTTTGCTTAAACGGGTCTCGTTGTATGTTCGGAAAATGGTGTATCATGGATAAAAAGTCCATTCCTTGCATACGCAGGCTGATTGAGCCTTAGTTTACTAGACTGATCTTAAAATTTCAGTCAGTTAACACAGAAAATGTTCGTAGTTGATGGGTATTGTCCTCGATGTTTCCACTATCTATCAGCTGTGACTGAGTGTGTTATGTAGCTTACATTGTACTGAAAGGTTCATGCAGTGAAGCGTGCTACTGTGTCAGCGACAGATAAAGACGTAAACGAAAATACTCTATCTGTGATCAATACAACACACATACATTCACAAGCCAAAACTTATTTTTCTATCCTGAAATTAATTACTCAGTGTAATAAATCAAAGAAATGGAATGCCCGTTTAAACCCCGTATTGTCATTCATTACCACGCCCGCCATAAATGACAGAAAGGTAAATCACGCGAAGAAATCACGAGAATATATCGTACAAGTACAAATAGAGAATTGCACCAAGCGTACTTTGTTATCGTATGCCCTTGAGCCCTATGTCGCATTCATAGAAACATTTTCAAGCTGGTATGATGAAGAGGAACACTTGTTATTGACAGATACCTTCTTTAATGCAATAAACAAAATTCATGTGTTAATAAAGAAGTTATATGTCCAAACACTTACCCCTTTAACGTAAATGCACGTAATAGATATACACTGATGTATTTTGAAAGTGAAATTTGAATTCCATTTTGTCACTGATGAGTTTCCTTGGGTTTCACATTGGTGCTTAGAAGTCAAATGCCATGGCAAAGCTGCCAAGGACACCGGCACAAAACCAAAAGGTAAAAATATTCCAAACATTTTATTTCAAATGCAATGGTGCAGTTGTACGTGGCTGATGTAAACACATAGAATATATTTTATATATTATGAACACATCAGATTCAAGGGGTTTTGCATATGCAGGAGACAAAAGATATATTTGCATTTTGGTTCACAAGTATTACTCGATATTATGTTGAAGATCACATTCAGAGCATGCATGAAACCCTAGAACCCGTGTAACTGCATGGAAAACTTGACATTGCCAGGCCTTAGGTAAAGGTCGAGACCTGTGAGACGAGTAAGAGTTCATCTTCAGTAACCCATGCTTTTCGTAAGAAGCGACCAACAGGATCGGATAGTCAAGCTCGTTGTTTTAAGCTTGGTTCACGCGACATCCTACTCCATTTGGCTAGATCAATGTTCATTGGATTATCTGACTCGCCATATAGCTGTAAATAGCCTGTAAAACTAAAGAATTTTAATCAAAGAAGACAATGCAATATAAAACACGTGTTACAGATCGCCATCAGCTGTAGGTAGATCACCATATCCGGGACTGATTTTGTCCTGGTCGCAGTCGGTTGCTCACGACTATCTGTTTAAAACAAATTCGAAAAGGTTTCTTAAGTGTATCCCTTGTGACGAAAGGGTTACCATCAAACATATTTTAATTGAGTGTGCAGACTTTGTATTTGCAAGCGATTTACTTTATCACGTAGTCAACCTCAAAGTTTACCAGGGTGGGGTGTCATCTTGGACAATATTTATTATTATCATCATTTGTTCACTAGTTTCATACAAGTTTCATTTAGTACATAGCTGAGATCAAAGGGTCAGTTAAGCAGGGAGGAAATCGGTTTGTTTGTATTGTCATATGACAACATGTTCGAAACAAAGCATTCTTGGTTTCCTAATTCTGGTTGATTTTGAAAAGTCATTTGACATTGTTTCTGAACATTTTATCAAGAGAAGTTTTACATCAATTAAAATTTGGTCCTGGAATCATGAGTTGGATAAATATATTTACTTTTGAAACAACATCTTGTGTCACCCAACATGGTAATCTCGTTAAACAACGAAGATGTAGGCAGGGAGACTCACTATTTCACGAAAACGTTATGTTGACTCAAATACCATTAATTGTATTCTCTCCCAACCAATATGGTTCCAATCACAACTTCAAACATTCTAATTATTTTATAAAAGAATTGGGCAAAGAAAGGGATGATAAATGTGAGGGATATGTGGGATGAAAATGGATTACTATTAACAGAATCTTTGAGAGAAAATGATCACCTCAAAGGTTTTTTTTTAAAATTAGATATTTACTGAGCATGTTACCGGAGTCTTGGAAACATACTTTACGCACTGTCACTCTATCCCAGTCAGGGAATGTTAACCAGTGCCAGGCAGATTTAGTAAAAGCATCAAAAGGCTGCGGGGTGTTTATTGATAAACTTATTTGCAATGATAAATATCCAAACTTTTGTAATAAATGGCAGCTTATATTTGCTGAAACTGACTTTGATCGGAAACATATATAACAGTATATAGAAAGGGATTACGAGATACAAAGCTAAAAGACTTTCAATATAGATTTCTACAAGACTTTATTTACACAAAAAGAAATTGGTCAAAACGAAAACAGTTGATAGCAGATTGTGTTACTGTTAAGCCTTACTCTCCAGTTCAGCTTAACCTGATGAGGGGGCTAGGATAAGCCCCGAAACGTCGTGAAAATAAACTCAAGAAGTTGATATCCATAAAATTTGTCCTGTATTACTACGCCAACTTTTAAATGCCTTTGAAGAGTCACAACAAATTGTGTTGATTTTGGAATTATGTAAATGAGAGTTTGCGTCAAGTGTACTGGGAATGTCAGGAAACACAAACATACAAATAAGTGGATATATCTACACATTTGTTGTAACAAGTTTTAGCCTCATCCTTTGATATTATCAAAAACATGATTTGGTTTGGTGCTCCACATGAAAACAGAATACTGATTCATCATCATCACTGCGACGAGACATATATTCACATGTGCTGTATTAAAAATATGCGTCCAAATCTCAATTTATACATAACTGAAAAAGAAATATTCTTTGTGTTAAATGATATATCGACAAATATACTATCAAAAAAAAAACTTATAGGCGAAACTCAAAAAATACAACAAAAGTGTTGATAACATGATTTTACTCAATTGCTCCAGTGAAAAAGTCGATTTTACCTGAAAATGTTGCTTTTGATGAGATTCCTTACAATGATTACAAAGGCATTGCCACAGAAATCATCTTCCGGTTGAAACTGCAGCAAAGCCCATTCACTGTCTGGCAATAAAAAGCCAGATTTCTTTCGGAAATTGGGATTCGTTTTGAAGGAGTTTCAAAGTCAGATTACTACGTCATGTCTTGACTCTGCGACAGGAACATCGCCATTGAAAGAATGCAGGCTGGAGATTACCAATCTTCTGTTGCCAGACGTCCGAATGTTAGTCTGAGAAAGATCTCATGGTTTGCAGATCGTTGCAACCAAAGAGGTTCAACAAATGACCGTCCTCGTACAGGCAGCCGAAGATCGGTACATACGGGTACTACATTTGCGTGATTGTACTGCCATAGGTGAGAGCACAGCAGCCAGTGTGCCTTGACTTCAGAGGATATCCGGTCAAACTGTACGGAAGTGGTTGAAAGAGGTCTGAGAGCCAGGAAACTTGATGTCTGAGTCGTGTTATGTCGTCACCATCGCGCCCAGTGTATCCGTTATAAAAAAAATATCCACTTGGTTGTAGAAACATTGCCTTCTTCTAAACTGGTTTAAACTTTCATGCACTAAAGTCTATTTATGGATGAGTTATACATGTTTGAAAATACAGCAATTTTGTTGTCTATGCGTTTCTTTTTTAAAAGTATATTTTCAATTACAGATGACTCGAAACTGTATTGAATTGTACCTGACATTATCAATACATTATCTATTTAATTATTCTGCATGTTTATGCGTATGTATATGTTACCTTAGTGATATTTTACCTGTACATCACAAGCTTATTACTTTAAGCCGTATATGACAGATTTGTATATCTGTGATATTGTAATCTTGGGAACCAATAAAAAACATACAGACCACAACCATATATAATGAAACTTCACAATCATACACTACCCGTCAAAAGTATTTATTTTGCATTTCAGCAATTTGATCCTCGTGCAGTTCATCTAAAGACGACTTTCGATTGATAACCCCATGTCAGTGGAGAAATTCGTCTACGATACAACTATATATATATATATACATACATACATACATAACATATTGTGTGTGCATGAAGTCGAAACGTTTGATGGATAGTGTGTAAAAGTTGGAGACAGGAATATGCTATAGAGGTTATCATTTATTTCTTAATGGGATAAATTGAGAATAATCACATTGCCAGTCGGTTCCATGTGGTTACAGAATGTATCAATAAGGGGGGGGGGGGGGGGGGGGGGGGGTAAACAACATGTCAAGACACAAGAAATTAGATCTGATGTTTCAAACGCCCAGTAGCGTGTATAGCTATCCCGTGAGTTCACAAGTAACGTCTCCTCGTTGATTGTCTGATGCGTGGAAACACTAGGTACTACGGTACCGGATGTAACAACAGCTTACGCGTGTGAAGAAAAGGCGTCAATTTCATTTGTTAACTGTGGTTTTGATTTTTAAGAATATTCTGAACTGAAGTGCAGAGAATCGTGACTGATATTAACAATGCTATAAGGTTTTCTGTAAACGAACAGAAATTTGTGAGTTTTGGATTCAATTCCTTATGCGCTATAATGCGGGGAAATTAACCAAAAGCTATGACATACTTTTTAAAGTTCTTAATAAAGAATTTTGGTACAGAAAATGTTTTGCCGTTATTGTCAACCTCGGTGTTTAGTTCATAGTTGGTCCTGGTGACAGCAGCGAATTGCGTGTAAGACAGTAGTTGGCGGTCTTAACTTTGGCGCTTTAGCCAATCAAAGGGACCCAGTGTCAGCCGTGCTGTAACCTGTAGGATACAGCACCCCTAACATCAAAGGAACCGCTCCCAGGTAGTGCTACAAAAATTCTATACTGTCACGGATATGGATAAAACTAGCATAGAAAACTAAAACATTTTAATTATAGTGGACAATACAATATAAAACACGGGCTATAGATCGCCAACAACACTGGCTAGTGAAAAAATCCCACATGTTTTAGCAATATTATGGGGTGCACGTTGTTTGGATTGACTTAAATGTGCTGCGGTGATTTTTTTTCTGAAGTTGCTACATGGACATTTATATCATGATACCCGAAAACTGCCTACTATAACAGTTCATATTTTTTTTACAAATATAAGTTGTTAAGTCTCTATGCAGTAGAGTGATTATTGTGGTTCTGGTTTTGGTGTGTGGTCCTGTGCATGGAGTTAAAGTCACAAATCACTTGAACTTAAGCAACGCTTGTCATGGAGAGATTTGGATGTGTGATTGTGTTTGACAGCTTGACTCCAGGGACCGTCTAGGGATTCAGGTCTGCCCAACAACGGGCCACATGTGATACATGTGGTCTCAGCTTAGGTAAGTGAGTTTGTTCAAAATGGCCTCTATTTATCCAGCAGAAAATGGGATAAGTCAACATTACAGCTCCTCCCAGGCAGCTTGTATTATCTGTGGTCATTGGTTAGTAATGACGCACCACTTCTGAGCAGGGCTACATTGGATATAAGCGCTATAAGAATGAATAACAACACCTCATATTAACGCGTAAACACGAAAAGCGATCACAACGTCTTTTAGAAAGTGACACCACCCCACCCCACCCCAAAACCCAACTTTTAGTGAAGTACAAATCCTACCGCTAAGTCCGGAATCCGAAAGGACACTTCTCAGGGTAAGGTACCTAAGGGTGTGTTGAAATTCGTGATTCAACCATACACCGAATACAGTGGCGTATACAGCTTTTGAGAAAGGTGTGGGGTGGAGGGGCACGTTTGAGAAAGGGGTTGTGCACACTTCACTTTCACGAGAGTATCAATGGTGATAAACATGGGGGTGGATGGGCACCCTGCACACCCCCAACCCCATCTGGATCCGCCAATGGAATAGTACTTGACTGAATACTTTACTACGAACGGCAAATATGACATTTTGTTCAATCAAACAACTAGTTTCCGCTTTCACGTACTTTTCATTGACCTACAAAGACTTGTTGGAAGTCCCAGTTTATTCAGTATGATACATAATGAATTTTAAGAGACTTCTTCTGAGACAGCGGAGACATTTGACATCACTCTCAAGGGCAAACTGTGAAATAGAATGCATATCGGTAGACTTAAAAGGAAAACAAACAAACAGGCAGCAAACGGTTAGGTCTAATTTAGTGTTGTTAGTGGGTGTTAGTACCGATAGCGCACTAAGTTAACGATATTTTGCGTGAGCACGTGGTGTCATCACTGCTTTTTTCGTAATCAGTTTATATGATTTTCAGGTGCACACCAAATGACATGTTTCCAAACTCTGATTCTTCACTGACGTGGATGTTGTAGATTGGCCCTAATATTCACTTTAGAACAAAGTGAGTGAGGTTAGTTTTATGCCGCATTCAGCGAGTGAGTGAATGTGTGAGTGATCCTTCGTGAAATGACTGAAGTGTGGTGATTGTTGTTACACAAAATGACGCCAAATGACTGACCCTATTGGTCATTAAACAAAATGGCTAAAATTTGTAGTCATTTCATTAAATAACTGGTTTCACAATGGGCGATCTTTTTGAATTTATCTTCCCTTCACTAATCCGGTAGGTGCGCTGATCCAGACGGTCCAACCTTAAGCTGACAGCGCAAGTCGTATGCGCGATGTGAGCCGTACGTGTTACCATTACACTTAGAGACAGTTAACCAGTATAGCCTTCACCTTCGCCGGTAACGTTCACGACGATGCATGGACAGCATACCTTTTCCCTTTTACGATGATATACCGAGTGTTATGTCCTGAAGTATTTATTCCATGATTCCATGATACACCTGGGATAGTCATCACTGCTTACATTGCAAGTACGAATCGCGAAATGGCAGTTCGAAGCGAGGCGATAGAATCAGATAATCGTTTTCAGGGTCATCTTTTGTTGACGTTTAGCAGTCGGTAATTTAAGTCTGGCACTAAATGTCTCAGTACATCACACATTTTAAAACATCAGTGTATTTTCAGTACATATGCACTCAAATCGTTTTAGTATTACGGCCAATATGGCTGCATTCACGACAGCGGGGAGCTGATGCGGTGCGCGAAATGTGAAACACTGTAAGTTTTGCTAGGTAAAGTTCGTCTGGTCATAGAATATGGGATTGAGGTTTTTTTGACAATACAAATATTTAGCAGGTAGAGAGAGAAGTGAGAAGCAGTGGTCAAGTAATTGTAAAATAACAGTAACGGACGAATCATGTAAATCATAGCCTACATGAACTAAACTATACATGAATTCCTGTTGATAATATATTTCAGTCTCTGGTATAATAAATGGCGGCATCAGATGGTTTACATTTTCCTACAGTGTCTACATGCACCTTGTTACCACAATGATCAGATTATTATAACAGTCATGAAAAAACTCATATGTTATTTTTTTAGGCATCGCTCTTTATGTTTTGTTACATTAAATTGAGTTTTCAAATACTGACACAAATATATATAAAAAAGTCATTATCTTCTACCACTTTACATTGTATCTGCACTGTACAATGTTGTAACTCTATCTGAATATGCTGGTGCGTGTGTACTTTAATATTACATTGCACGTGCATGACTTTATTCAGTCATTGTATATATTATCTGTAATATAATGTAATCTTCCTATAATGATTGTGGGGTTATATTCGAATATATATCATCTAAAACATATACACGTATTTGATATTAAACACATGTTCTCTGTTAATTCCTAACAAACAAACATAACCTAAAGTTTTCTCTTAAAACTGTGGAATGAAAATCAGAAAGATGGTTAAAGTTAGATAGTATATGGTCTGTCAAATATATATGGGAAATATTTTGTCAACTGTTGCGAAAACAAGGAACACATATGAAATGTAATTCTATCATACAGATCCGTTTGAGTGGTCAGAGTTATATGTTGTTCGTGGAGAGAAATTGCTATAAATGACTACATGTATTTATATTAAGAGCTTTAAGTGATGTTAAACATTTGTAAGTAATGAATCAATGAATTCACATATATAACATGGCTCCCAACACTGATGGATATATTTTACAAGAGGTAAATATTGTATTTCAAGCTATGATGACTAATGTTTCTGATGCAACCGACTAATTGCTTGGATAACATGTTTATGGCACTTGTGCAAGAATACATAAAAATATACAGTAGTGTCAGAATTTAAAACCAAAGTGGATTCAGACTCGTTCGCTGGAGGTGTCTCTCCGATTTTTCACATTGAGTTTGGTAGTAGTAGGGGAACTATTTGTAAGATTTTAATGTGGCAATAGTTAAAGAATTACCGTTGGGAATAACACAAGGTTTGATAACATAAAAAAGAATTTTCATCATTTCATAGATGCTACGACACGTGAGACTTGCACTGCCTCGGGGTCTGTCGTAGGTAATGTCGTGACAATATACCGACTTTTCATGGCGTTTATCCTGTTATCTTCTGTCGTGTCAATTCGTACTGCATTTGGACATTAACCAAACGATGCGTTTCTAAACTAAATATCAAAGCAAAACCTGTGTCAGTTAATGGATTTTTTCGTAAACGATCGGGTTTTTTTCAAAGAAGGTGACCACGGCAACGCGTTTCCTGGGTTCTGTCTTTACATGTAGCAAGTTGTCGCAGCGCACTTTGAGTCGGGAACCAGACCGGAAGTGAGACGTTGGACCGTCGCTTACATCATTTCAAAAGGATCGCCCATTTGTCTGTAAGATATATATGTATACCCCAGATCTCCCCATTAAATAACTGAAACAATGGGGATTCGACACACAATCTAACTCACGCAGTGATGACACGCACGTTTCTCGACTCTTTGTTAAAAACAAGCTATGCAGTGTAAAGGATAATATACTTATGCTTATGGCTAAATACCACAAAGAAGTGTTTGGGTCTGACAAAGACAACGTTGCAAAGGATCACCGAATTTAGGTAACTCAAGGCAGAATAAATATTTCCATTTAGGCACCCACCCGCACAATTTCCCACTGTGCCATTGCCAAAGAATCCGTCATTGCAAGCGCAGTTAAATCCTCCAGTCACTTTTGGAAAACAAGTAGCACGTTCATCACAATCGTTCATTGAGTCTGACAGGCACTGGTTTTCTGAAACAGCAAGAAAAAAGCATGAAGGTAATGATTGTAACATAATGAACAAACTGAGGTATAGAAACAATGTTAAATACCGGATATCGAATTCAGTCGCATGGATGTTAATATATTCAAAGTGACCGAAAATGAACTCGCAACGGTTTATTAGTCAACAGAAGTCTGTGCAATCGCAGCACAATATGATTCATTCATGGTTTGAGGATTACATGATAGTTATAATGTATCACAGGACATCACCTAAACTGAAGTTTGATTTTCCAAGTGCCTACTCATTGGTGCCTGAGAGGAAAGGGTTTCATGTAACAACATCAATCATTGTGAGACGTCCATCAGAAAGAACACGCCCTTGATACTAAAAGAACTATCGTCACTCACTTCGATCGTAAATTGTTCACAAAAGTCATCAACCGTTTGTTTATGTTTCCAACATGTGTAGACATGACCTTACAGAAACAACATGGTCCGGTGTGTGATGATAATTTCATCTATCATCAAATTGGCTTTAAGTATTTTATCGAAACTTTTGGAAGACAATGTAACAATAAGAAATGTGTTGTTAATGAATATCACCCATTTCGAGATCAAGTCAAGTCTATATATTATTTTGGATGTGCATAGACCTACCAGAACAGCTGGTACCATCACCCACAAATCCAGCATTGCAGGCACAGGTGAAACCTCCTGTCTGTGTTGGAGTACACATAGCGTTAATATCACAATTGTTGTTGGAGGGTGAGAGGCACGGGTTTACTGAAATAACATCAATCGTAGTGAGATGCTTATCTGACAGAAGACGTGTTTTCCTAGAAAAAGTATGACAGTCAATAGGATCCTAACTTGTTGACAAAAGTTTTCAACCTTTTCATTCATAGTCTAAAGAGTCTAGACATGGCTTCGCTGAAACAATATTATTTGGGGTTTGACTATGACTACATCACATAACACAAAGACATGGTCATAAGATAGAATACGTCTTTCCTACAATGAAAATGTAGGTAGTCACTTGGATCCTAACTTGTTCACAAAAGTCCTGAAGTGTTTTTCTTTTTTTTGTTTTTGTGTTTCCAAAGTGTGCAGACATGGCTTTACAGAAACAACATGATTTGGGGTATGATGATAATGACATCGTATGACCAAAGGGTTTTCAGTATCTCAACGGAACCTTTGGAAGACAATGTTAACAAGGAATTGTATAGGTCTTCAAGACTTCAACCGTTTGTTTGAATTTCCAAAGTGTTACATGTAAACATGGCTTTACAGAAACAATATGATTCGGGGTGTGATGATGATTATATTAATCGATAAATTAGTTTTCAGTATTTCGAGGGAACTCATGAAAGTTAATGTTAACAAGAATTGTATGTGTGTTAACGAATATCTGTCAAGAGAAAGTTTTTCTTCCTGTTTCTTCCTGACATGGCTTCGCTGAAACAATATTATTTGGGGTTTGACTATGGCTACATCAAAGGACAAACTGGTTTTCCGTGACTTATTTGAACGTTTCGAAAATAATGTTAAGAAGGAATTGTATGTGTGTTAACGAATATCTGTCAAGAGAACGATTTTTTTTCCTGATTACGAAAACCAGATCAGGCCTTTCTTTCTATGTCCATGAAGGGACCTACCAGAACAGCTGGTGCCATCACCCACAAATCCAGCATTGCATTCACAGGTGAAACCTCCAGTCTGTGTTGGAGTACACATAGCGTTACTATCACAATTGTTGTTGGAGGATGAGAGGCACGGGTTTACTGAAATAAGATTAGACATAAAGACATGGTCATCAAAGAGAATACGTCTTTAATATAACAAAAATGTGATTAGTCACTTGGATCCTACCTTGTTCACTAATGTCTTAAAGCGTTAATATTGAGTTTCCAAAGTGTGTAGACATGACTTTACGAAAACAACATGATTCAGAGTGTGACGATGATTACATTAAACGGCAAATTGGTTGTCAGTATTTTATCGGAACTTTTGAAAGACAATGATAGCAATAAGAAATGTGTTTGTTAATGAATATCACCCATTTCGAGATTTATTTTCTCACTGATAACGAAAACCAAATGAAGTCTATATATTATTTTGGATATACATGGACCTACCAGAACAGCTGGTACCATCACCCACAAATCCAGTATTGCATTCACAGGTGAAACCTCCAGTCTGTGTTGGAGTACACATAGCGTTACTATCACAATTGTTGTTGGAGGATGAGAGGCACGGGTTTACTGAAATAACATCAGTCATAATGACATATTCATCTGAGAGAATAGGTCTTTCGCATAATAGGAATCTAGTTAGTCACTTGGATCCTACGTTGTTTACAAAAGTCTTCAACCGTTTGTTTGAGTTTCTAGAGTGGACCCGTGAAGGTCCCGGGGTAGAATAGGCCTTCAGCAACCCATGCTTGCCATAAAAGACGACTCAGCTTGTCGTAAGAGGCGACTGACGGGATCGGGTGGTCAAGCTTGCTGACTTGGTTGACACATGTCATCGGTTCCCAATTGCGCAGATCGATGCTCATGTTGTTGATCACTGGATTGTCTGGTCCAGACTCGATTATTTACAGACCGCCGCCATATAGCTGGAATATTGCTGAGTGCGGCGTAAAACTAAACTCACTCACTCACTCATTCTAGAGTGTGTAGACATGGCTTTAGAAAAACAACATGATTCGGAGTGTGACGATGATTACATTAAACGGCAAATTGGTTGTCAGTATTTTATCGGAACTTATGAAAGACAAAGGTAACAATAAGAAATGTGTTTGTTAATGAATATCACCCATTTCGAGATTTATTTTCTCACTGATAACGAAAACCAAATGAAGTCTATGTATTATTTTCGATGTGCATAGACGTACCAGAACAGCTGGTACCATCACCCACAAATCCAGTATTGCAGGCACAGGTGAAACCTCCAGTCTGTGTTGGAGTACACATAGCATTACTATCGCAATTGTTGTTGGAGGGTGACAGGCATGGGTTTACTGAAATAACATCAATAGTGGTGAGATGTCTATTTGACAGAAGACGTGTTTTCCTACACAAAAGTATAACAGTCAATAGGATCCTAACTTGTTGAGAAAAGTTTTCAACCTTTTCCTTCATAGTCTAAAGAGTCTAGACATGGCTTCGCTGAAACAATATTATTTGGGGTTTAACTATGATTACATCAAGGGACAAACTGGTTTTCAGTGACTTATTTGAAAGTTTGGAAAATAATGTGAAGAAGGAATTGTATATGTGTTAACGAATATCTGTCAAGAGAACGTTTTTTCTTCCTGATTACGAAAACCAAATCAGGCCTTTCGTTCTATGTCCATGAAGAGATGAAGGAACCTACCAGAACAGCTGGTGCCATCACCCACAAATCCAGCATTGCATTCACAGGTGAAACCTCCAGTCTGTGTTGGAGTACACATAGCGTTACTATCACAATTGTTGTTGGAGGATGAGAGGCACGGGTTTACTGAAATAACATCAGTCACAATGACATATTCATCTGAGAGAATAGGTCTTTCGCATAATAGGAATCTAGTTAGTCACTTGGATCCTACGTTGTTTACAAAAGTCTTCAACCGTTTGTTTGAGTTTTTGTAGAGTGGACCCGTGAAGGTCCCGGGGTAGAATAGGCCTTCAGCAACCCATGCTTGCCATAAAAGGCGACTCAGCTTGTCGTAAGAGGCGACTGATGGGATCGGGTGGTCAAGCTTGCTGACTTGGTTGACACGTCATCGGTTCCCAATTGCGCAGATCGATGCTCATGTTGTTGATCACTGGATTGTCTGGTCCAGACTCGATTATTTACAGACCGCCGCCATATAGCTGGAATATTGCTGAGTGCGGCGTAAAACTAAACTCACTCACTCACTCATTCTAGAGTGTGTAGACATGGCTTTACAAAAACAACATGATTCGGAGTGTGACGATGATTACATTAAACGGCAAATTGGTTGTCAGTATTTTATCGGAACTTATGAAAGACAATGGTAACAATAAGAAATGTGTTTTTTAATGAATATCACCCATTTCGAGATTTTTTTTCTCACTGATTACGAAAAACAAATCAAGTCTATACATTATTTTGGATATACATGGACCTACCAGAACAGCTGGTACCATCACCCACAAATCCAGTATTGCAGGCACAGGTGAAACCTCCAGTCTGTGTTGGAGTACACATAGCATTACTATCGCAATTGTTGTTGGAGGGTGACAGGCATGGGTTTACTGAAATAACATCAATCGTGGTGAGATGTTTATCTTACAGAAGACGTGTTTTCCTAGAAAAAGTATGACAGTCAGTCACTTGGATCCTAACGTGTTCACAAAAGACTTCAACCACTTGCTTCATAGTCTAAAGAGTCTAGACATGGCTTCGCTGAAACAATATTATTTGGGGTTTAACTATGATTACATCAAGGGACAAACTGGTTTTCAGTGACGTATTTGAAAGTTTGGAAAATAATGTGAAGAAGGAATTGTATATGTGTTAACGAATATCTGTCAAGAGAACGTTTTTTCTTCCTGATTACGAAAACCAGATCAGGCCTTTCTTTCTATGTCCATGAAGGGACCTACCAGAACAGCTGGTGCCATCACCCACAAATCCAGCATTGCATTCACAGGTGAAACCTCCAGTCTGTGTTGGAGTACACATAGCGTTACTATCACAATTGTTGTTGGAGGATGAGAGGCACGGGTTTACTGAAATAACATTAGACACAAATACATGTTCAGCCGATAGAATACGTCTTTCCTGTAGTAAAAATGTACTTAAATGTTTGGATCCTACCTTGTTCACAAAAGTCCTGAAGTGTTTTTCTTTTCTTTGTTTTTGAGTTTCCAAAGTGTGCAGACATGGCTTTACAGAAACAACATGATTTGGGGTATGATGATAATGACATCGTATGACCAAAGGGTTTTCAGTATCTCAACGGAACCTTTGGAAGACAATGTTAACAAGGAATTGTATATGTCTTCAAGACTTCAACCGTTTGTTTGAATTTCCAAAGTGTTACATGTAAACATGGCTTTACAGAAACAATATGATTCGGGGTGTGATGATGATTATATTAATCGATAAATTAGTTTTCAGTATTTCGAGGGAACTCATGAAAGTTAATGTTAACAAGAATTGTATGTGTGTTAACGAATATCTGTCAAGAGAAAGTTTTTCTTCCTGTTTCTTCCTGACATGGCTTCGCTGAAACAATATTATTTGGGGTTTGACTATGGCTACATCAAAGGACAAACTGGTTTTCCGTGACTTATTTGAACGTTTCGAAAATAATGTTAAGAAGGAATTGTATGTGTGTTAACGAATATCTGTCAAGAGAACGATTTTTTTTCCTGATTACGAAAACCAGATCAGGCCTTTCTTTCTATGTCCATGAAGGGACCTACCAGAACAGCTGGTGCCATCACCCACAAATCCAGCATTGCATTCACAGGTGAAACCTCCAGTCTGTGTTGGAGTACACATAGCGTTACTATCACAATTGTTGTTGGAGGATGAGAGGCACGGGTTTACTGAAATAAGATTAGACATAAAGACATGGTCATCAAAGAGAATACGTCTTTAATATAACAAAAATGTGATTAGTCACTTGGATCCTACCTTGTTCACTAATGTCTTAAAGCGTTAATATTGAGTTTCCAAAGTGTGTAGACATGACTTTACGAAAACAACATGATTCAGAGTGTGACGATGATTACATTAAACGGCAAATTGGTTGTCAGTATTTTATCGGAACTTTTGAAAGACAATGATAGCAATAAGAAATGTGTTTGTTAATGAATATCACCCATTTCGAGATTTATTTTCTCACTGATAACGAAAACCAAATGAAGTCTATATATTATTTTGGATATACATGGACCTACCAGAACAGCTGGTACCATCACCCACAAATCCAGTATTGCATTCACAGGTGAAACCTCCAGTCTGTGTTGGAGTACACATAGCGTTACTATCACAATTGTTGTTGGAGGATGAGAGGCACGGGTTTACTGAAATAACATCAGTCATAATGACATATTCATCTGAGAGAATAGGTCTTTCGCATAATAGGAATCTAGTTAGTCACTTGGATCCTACGTTGTTTACAAAAGTCTTCAACCGTTTGTTTGAGTTTCTAGAGTGGACCCGTGAAGGTCCCGGGGTAGAATAGGCCTTCAGCAACCCATGCTTGCCATAAAAGACGACTCAGCTTGTCGTAAGAGGCGACTGACGGGATCGGGTGGTCAAGCTTGCTGACTTGGTTGACACATGTCATCGGTTCCCAATTGCGCAGATCGATGCTCATGTTGTTGATCACAGGATTGTCTGGTCCAGACTCGATTATTTACAGACCGCCGCCATATAGCTGGAATATTGCTGAGTGCGGCGTAAAACTAAACTCACTCACTCACTCATTCTAGAGTGTGTAGACATGGCTTTAGAAAAACAACATGATTCGGAGTGTGACGATGATTACATTAAACGGCAAATTGGTTGTCAGTATTTTATCGGAACTTATGAAAGACAAAGGTAACAATAAGAAATGTGTTTGTTAATGAATATCACCCATTTCGAGATTTATTTTCTCACTGATAACGAAAACCAAATGAAGTCTATGTATTATTTTCGATGTGCATAGACGTACCAGAACAGCTGGTACCATCACCCACAAATCCAGTATTGCAGGCACAGGTGAAACCTCCAGTCTGTGTTGGAGTACACATAGCATTACTATCGCAATTGTTGTTGGAGGGTGACAGGCATGGATTTACTGAAATAACATCAATAGTGGTGAGATGTTTATTTGACAGAAGACGTGTTTTCCTACACAAAAGTATAACAGTCAATAGGATCCTAACTTGTTGAGAAAAGTTTTCAACCTTTTCCTTCATAGTCTAAAGAGTCTAGACATGGCTTCGCTGAAACAATATTATTTGGGGTTTAACTATGATTACATCAAGGGACAAACTGGTTTTCAGTGACTTATTTGAAAGTTTGGAAAATAATGTGAAGAAGGAATTGTATATGTGTTAACGAATATCTGTCAAGAGAACGTTTTTTCTTCCTGATTACGAAAACCAAATCAGGCCTTTCGTTCTATGTCCATGAAGAGATGAAGGAACCTACCAGAACAGCTGGTGCCATCACCCACAAATCCAGCATTGCATTCACAGGTGAAACCTCCAGTCTGTGTTGGAGTACACATAGCGTTACTATCACAATTGTTGTTGGAGGATGAGAGGCACGGGTTTACTGAAATAACATCAGTCACAATGACATATTCATCTGAGAGAATAGGTCTTTCGCATAATAGGAATCTAGTTAGTCACTTGGATCCTACGTTGTTTACAAAAGTCTTCAACCGTTTGTTTGAGTTTTTGTAGAGTGGACCCGTGAAGGTCCCGGGGTAGAATAGGCCTTCAGCAACCCATGCTTGCCATAAAAGGCGACTCAGCTTGTCGTAAGAGGCGACTGATGGGATCGGGTGGTCAAGCTTGCTGACTTGGTTGACACATGTCATCGGTTCCCAATTGCGCAGATCGATGCTCATGTTGTTGATCACTGGATTGTCTGGTCCAGACTCGATTATTTACAGACCGCCGCCATATAGCTGGAATATTGCTGAGTGCGGCGTAAAACTAAACTCACTCACTCACTCATTCTAGAGTGTGTAGACATGGCTTTACAAAAACAACATGATTCGGAGTGTGACGATGATTACATTAAACGGCAAATTGGTTGTCAGTATTTTATCGGAACTTATGAAAGACAATGGTAACAATAAGAAATGTGTTTGTTAATGAATATCACCCATTTCGAGATTTTTTTTCTCACTGATTACGAAAAACAAATCAAGTCTATACATTATTTTGGATATACATGGACCTACCAGAACAGCTGGTACCATCACCCACAAATCCAGTATTGCAGGCACAGGTGAAACCTCCAGTCTGTGTTGGAGTACACATAGCATTACTATCGCAATTGTTGTTGGAGGGTGACAGGCATGGGTTTCCTGAAATAACATCAATCGTGGTGAGATGTTTATCTTACAGAAGACGTGTTTTCCTAGAAAAAGTATGACAGTCAGTCACTTGGATCCTAACGTGTTCACAAAAGACTTCAACCACTTGCTTCATAGTCTAAAGAGTCTAGACATGGCTTCGCTGAAACAATATTATTTGGGGTTTAACTATGATTACATCAAGGGACAAACTGGTTTTCAGTGACTTATTTGAAAGTTTGGAAAATAATGTGAAGAAGGAATTGTATATGTGTTAACGAATATCTGTCAAGAGAACGTTTTTTCTTCCTGATTACGAAAACCAGATCAGGCCTTTCTTTCTATGTCCATGAAGGGACCTACCAGAACAGCTGGTGCCATCACCCACAAATCCAGCATTGCATTCACAGGTGAAACCTCCAGTCTGTGTTGGAGTACACATAGCGTTACTATCACAATTGTTGTTGGAGGATGAGAGGCACGGGTTTACTGAAATAAGATTAGACATAAAGACATGGTCATCAAAGAGAATACGTCTTTAATATAACAAAAATGTAGTTAGTCACTTGGATCCTACCTTGTTCACTAAAGTTTTGAAGCCTTAATATTCACTTTCCAAAGTGTGTAGACATGACTTTACAAAAACAACATGATTCGGAGTGTGACGATGATTACATCAAACGGCAAATTGGTTTTAAGTATTTTCTCGGAACTTTTGAAAGACAATGGTAACAATAAGAAATGTGTTTGTTAATGAATATCACCCATTTCGAGATTTATTTTGTCAGTGAAAAGGAAAAAACAAGTCAAGTCTATATATTATTTTGTATGTGCATAGACCTACCAGAACAGCTGGTGCCATCACCCACAAATCCAGTATTGCAGGCACAGGTGAAACCTCCAGTCTGTGTTGGAGTACACATAGCGTTACTATCACAATTGTTGTTGGAGGGTGACAGACATGGGTTTCCTGAAATAACATCAATCGTGGTGAGATGTTTATCTGACAGAAGACGTGTTTTCCTACACAAAAGTATGACAGTAGGATCCTAAGTTGTTGACAAAAGTTTTCAACCTTTTCCTTCATAGTGTAAAGAGTCTAGACATGGCTTCGCTGAAACAATATTATTTGGGGTTTAACTATGATTACATGAAAGGACAAACTGGTTTTCAGTGACTTATTTGAAAGTTTGGAAAATAATGTGAAGAAGGAATTATATATGTGTCAACGATTATCTGTGAAGAGAACGTTTTTTCTTCCTGATTACGAAAACCACATCACGCCTTTCTTTCTATGTCCATGAAGGGACCTACCAGAACAGCTGGTGCCATCACCCACAAATCCAGCATTGCATTCACAGGTGAAACCTCCAGTCTGTGTTGGAGTACACATAGCGTTACTATCACAATTGTTGTTGGAGGATGAGAGGCACGGGTTTACTGGAATACGATTAGACATAAAGACATGGTCATCAAAGAGAATACGTCTTTAATATAATGAAAATGTGATTAATCACTTGGATCCTACCTTGTTCACTAAAGTCTTGAAGCCTTAATATTGAGTTTCCAAAGTGTGTAGACATGGCTTTACAAAAACAACATGATTCGGAGTGTGACGATGATTACATTAAACGGGAAATTGGTTCTCAGTATTTTATCGGAACTTTTGAAAGACAATGATAACAATAAGAAACGTGTTTCTTAATGAATATCACCCATTTCGAGATTTTTTTTTCTCACTGATTACGAAAACCAAATGAAGTCTATATATTATTTTGCATATACATGGACCTACCAGAACAGCTGGTACCATCACCCACAAATCCAGTATTGCAGGCACAGGTGAAACCTCCAGTCTGTGTTGGAGTACACATAGCGTTACTATCACAATTGTTGTTGGAGGATGAGAGGCACGGGTTTACTGAAATAACATCAATCGTGGTGGGATGGTTATCTGACAGAAGACGTGTTTTCCTAGAAAAGGTATGACAGTCAAAAGGATGCTAACTTGTTTACAAAAGCTTTGAACCTTTCCTTCATAGTCTAAAGAGTCTAGACATGGCTTCCCTGAAACAATATGGGTTTCCTGAAATAACATCAATCGTAGTGAGATGTTTATTTGACAGAAGACGTGTTTTCCTACACAAAAGTATGACAGTCAATAGGATCCTAACTTGTTGACAAAAGTTTTCAACCTTTTCCTTCATAGTCTAAAGAGTCTAGACATGGCTTCGCTGAAAAAATATTATTTGGGGTTTGACTATGATTACATCAAAGGACAAAATGGTTTTCAGCGACTTATTTGAACCTTTGGAAAAAAACGTTAAGAAGGAATTGTATATGTGTTAACGAATATCTGTCAAGAGAACGTTTTTTCTTCCTGATTACGAAAACCAGATCAGGCCTTTCTTTCTATGTCCATGAAGAGATGAAGGAACCTACCAGAACAGCTGGTGCCATCACCCACAAATCCAGCATTGCATTCACAGGTGAAACCTCCAGTCTGTGTTGGAGTACACATAGCGTTACTATCACAATTGTTGTTGGAGGATGAGAGGCACGGGTTTACTGAAATAAGATTAGACATAAAGACATGGTCATCAAAGAGAATACGTCTTTAATATAACAAAAATGTTGTTAGTCACTTGGATCCTACCTTGTTCACTAAAGTTTCAAAGCCTTAATATTCACTTTCCAAAGTGTGTAGACATGACTTTACAAAAACAACATGATTCGGAGTGTGACGATGATTACATCAAACGGCAAATTGGTTTTCAGTATTTTCTCGGAACTTTTGAAAGACAATGGTAACAATAAGAAATGTGTTTGTTAATGAATATCACCCATTTCGAGATTTATTTTGTCAGTGAAAAGGAAAAACAAATTAAGTCTATATATTATTTTGGATGTGCATAGACCTACCAGAACAGCTGGTGCCATCACCCACAAATCCAGTATTGCAGGCACAGGTGAAACCTCCAGTCTGTGTTGGAGTACACATAGCGTTACTATCACAATTGTTGTTGGAGGGTGACAGACATGGGTTTCCTGAAATAACATCAATCGTGGTGAGATGTTTATCTGACAGAAGACGTGTTTTCCTACACAAAAGTATGACAGTAGGATCCTAAGTTGTTGACAAAAGTTTTCAACCTTTTCCTTCATAGTGTAAAGAGTCTAGACATGGCTTCGCTGAAACAATATTATTTGGGGTTTAACTATGATTACATGAAAGGACAAACTGGTTTTCAGTGACTTATTTGAAAGTTTGGAAAATAATGTGAAGAAGGAATTGTATATGTGTTAACGAATATCTGTCAAGAGAACGTTTTTCCTTCCTGATTACGAAAACCAGATCAGGCCTTTCTTTCTATGTCCATGAAGGGACCTACCAGAACAGCTGGTGCCATCACCCACAAATCCAGCATTGCATTCACAGGTGAAACCTCCAGTCTGTGTTGGAGTACACATAGCGTTACTATCACAATTGTTGTTGGAGGATGAGAGGCACGGGTTTACTGGAATAAGATTAGACATAAAGACATGGTCATCAAAGAGAATACGTCTTTAATATAATGAAAATGTGATTAATCACTTGGATCCTACCTTGTTCACTAAAGTCTTGAAGCCTTAATATTGAGTTTCCAAAGTGTGCAGACATGGCTTTACAAAAACAACATGATTCGGAGTGTGACAATGATTACATTAAACGGCAAATTGGTTGTCAGTATTTAATCGGAACTTTTGAAAGACAATGGTAACAATAAAAAATGTGTTTCTTAATGAATATCACACATTTGAAGATTTTTTTCTCACTGATTACGAAAAACAAATCAAGTCTATATATTATTTTGGATATACATGGACCTACCAGAACATCTGGTGCCATCACCCACAAATCCAGTATTGCAGGCACAGGTGAAACCTCCAGTCTGTGTTGGAGTACACATAGCATTACTATCACAATTGTTGTTGGAGGATGAGAGGCACGGGTTTACTGAAATAACATCAATCGTGGTGAGATGGTTATCTGACAGAAGACGTGTTTTCCTACACAAAAGTATGACAGTCGGTCACTTGGATTCTTACTTGTTCAGAAAAGTCTTCAACCATTTGCTTCATAGTCTAAAGAGTCTAGACATGGCTTCGCTGAAACAACATTATTTGGGGTTTGACTATGATTACAGAAAACGATGAACTGGCTTTCAGTGACTTATGTGAACGTTTGGAAAATAATGTTAAGAAGAAATTGTATGTGTGTTAACGAATATCTGTCGAGAGAACCTTTTTTTCTTCCTGATTACGAAAACCACATCAGGCGTTTCTTTCTTTGTCCACGAAGGGACCTACCAGAACAGCTGGTGCCATCACCCACAAATCCAGCATTGCATTCACAGGTGAAACCTCCAGTCTGTGTTGGAGTACACATAGCGTTACTATCACAATTGTTGTTGGAGGATGAGAGGCACGGGTTTACTGAAATAACATTAGACACAAATACATGTTCAGCCGATAGAATACGTCTTTCCTGTAGTAAAAATGTACTTAGTTGTTTGGATCCTACCTTGTTCACAAAAGTCCTGAAGTGTTTTTCTTTTTTTTGTTTTTGAGTTTCCAAAGTGTGCAGACATGGCTTTACAGAAAATGCATGATTTGGGGTAAGATGATAATGACATCGTATGACCAAAGGGTTTTCAGTATCTTAACGGAACCTTTGGAAGACAATGTTAACAAGGAATGGTATATGTCTTCAAGTCTTCAACCGTTTATTTGAGTTTCCAAAGTGTGTAAACATGGCGTTACAGAAGCAATATGATTCGGGGTGTGATGATGATGATTACATTAATCGATAAATTGGTTTTCAGTATTTCAGGGGAACTTATGAATGGTAATGTTAACAGGAATTGTATGTGTGTTAACGAATATCTGTCAAGAGAACGGTTTTTCTTCCTGATTACGAAAACCAGATCAGGGATTTCTTTCTTTGTCCATGAAGGGACCTACCAGAACAGCTGGTGCCATCACCCACAAATCCAGTATTGCAGGCACAGGTGAAACCTCCAGTCAGTGTTGGAGTACACATAGCATTACTATCACAATTGTTGTTGGAGGGTGAGAGGCACGGGTTTACTGAAATAACACCAAACATGGATCTTTGTCAGACGAAACATATATTTCATAAGGTAATTTTCACATAAATATGGAAGCAAAGTTAGAATATTAATGTATTATTTTGACATCAGTAGGTAGTTATTCAGGTTACACATGTTTTTTCAATGTTATGTGAAGAATTTAAGAGAATGTTAAAGTGGAAATTCAAAATCTCCTAAAAGGTATTTCTTCGCCTGAACCTTAGCGGCCTACACATGCATTGACCTACCAAAACAGCTGGTGCCACTGCCAACAAATCCATCTTTGCAAGTACAGGTAAATCCATCAGTTCCGACAGGTGTGCACGTTGCTTCAGTGTCACAGTTGTCCATGTTGGTGTTACACGCATTTGCTGTTGTATATTTAAACTTTAATGAACTAATATAGAAACAGGTTTTCATGCTGGGCAGAACGTATTCAACAAACACTTGTTAATATGATTTCAGGTCGTGATAATAAACAGACGCAAAGTCGCAAATACATGCAAACTGGTTCTTTTAATTACAAGTATTTAAGGTTGAAATTGACTTTGAAAATAAGCTAACACCAAATCCATTTTTGGCTTTCTATGATACGTTTGTAATGCACAGGTATTAGTCTTTTGTGTTTTTGCTCTTCATAGGTTAAGAATGAGTGTGTGTGATTTTGAGTAGTCTTCAGCAATATCGCACCAATATCACAGCAATATCGCAGCAATATCACAGTAGGGAACACCAGAGACTTCACACATTGTAAGTACGTGTTAAACATGGGTGACGGGTAAGGGTTAAACACTTAACACATGGACAAATAGGTCTGGCTAGGTTTCAGGTACTTATACACCGTTTAGTTCATTAGGAGATTCACTAGGGAGCTTTCAGCACCTAAAACTCCAATGCAGCCTCCATGTTCTGGTGACCTACTGCAAAATGATTTCAAATACTTCAAAGTAAGGCTACGCGATCATCTTTGAAATTATTTAACAATCTCCTACTGGTTGAATGAGTTAGTCTTATGTCGCATTGACATATATCCAGCTATAAAGGGACGGTCTATAAACAGTCGAGTCTGGGTCAGACGATTACTACTCACGAGGATTACAATTCCCCACAGTGCCATTTCCGACGAGGGGAGTCATGCACGTGCATTCGAAGGACGTGGGCGTGTCTCGACAAGTCGCATCTGGATCACAGTTGTCTATGTTTTCAGCACATTCATCGACAACTGAAATGAGTTAAATGATTTTAAATGATGTTAAATGATGTTAAATGATCTGACAAAATGTTTCCTAAAGGGAACAGAATTTAGAGTTTTAACTACACACCATATAAAATATACTGAGACAAGCAAATAAAGGAACACAGAAAATTCAAGTGTTCCTTTAATATTTTCCAGTCTTCATCACCAGATTCAGCGCTCTGTTAGGAAAACAGAGAATCAATATAAAAACACTATCATAAACCGGTGTTCCTTTATTTATTTCCCTCAGTGAATAATTGCATTGTGTTCTATTTCTAACAAGGGTTTTACAGTTGTTATTGTTTTAGATGGTTTGTTTCTTATTTAACGCCACGCTCAGCAACATTCCAGCTATATGCAAGCACCACATCATTGTAAGTGCAATCAATCATTCAATGATGTTTACATCCACACCAACAGGAATGGTGATAGTAATAGGAATGGTAGAAAGAATAAAAATATACATAGTGTGATACAAAACTGTGGTAAATGTTCAGCTTTACAGCTTAAGTATCCGTCATTACAATGATAGCATCAGCAAACAGAATGAAGTGATAGAGGATAGTAATATCAATAGCTATAATTGAAATATTCACTATACCGCCGACGACGAGGATGATGATAATGATGATGATGATGATGACGACGATGATGATGTCAACGTGAACGAAACGTATGATCCAAACGCTAAATATTGGTTATATTGGTGGTGGTGGTAATGATGATGATGATGATGATGATGATGATGATGATGATGGTGATGATGATGTCAACGTGAATCATATTTAATATCCAACCACTAAAATTTCCAAGTCTTGTCGTACTCACTCGGGAAACAATTCCCAGTAGTCCCGTTCCCGGTGAACAGTGGTGGACAGGTACACGTGAATGACGCTGGCGTGTCCGTGCATGTTGCCGCTGCGTCACAGTTATCCGAGCTATCCAAGCATTCATTCATGACTGTCATAATTGAACAAAATATCATTTTCATCAATGTTTTTATCAAATAAATTGGAAACTCAGTAGTGATGACTGATGTGTGAGTGTTTTTTTTATATTTGTGTTTTTAACCCGAGACATTAAACATTATTCCAGCCATGTGGCGGCGGTGTGAGTCTGGACCTCCCAGTCCTGTGATCAACATCATTTAAGTCAGCGACTTTGACAACCCGATCTCGCCTCTTTCGACAAGCATGGGCTGAAGATCAGTGCTAATCCGGATCTTCGTGGTTGTGTTAGAAAGATAGACTTTGTCAAATGATTGGCATCTAGACACAATAAGTGAGTTTTGATTGTTACTTGTATTACAGCTTCCTCGGGTTCGGTCACAGATCAGGTCAGCAGGGCAGCTTGAAGGACATGGTGGACCTCAATGAACAAAAATAAATGAAAAAGATCAGTTTTCAGTCAGTAGTAATTTAATGAGGTTATGATACATGTGATGGATAATGTAGAAACGAACTATACTCATGGAGAAAAGTATCGAAACACCCCAGTTTGGTCATAATGTTACCATTAATCACAGTAGAAAAATTATCACATGTTAGTTGATATATGAAATATTCCTATAAATTTAAACGCACAGAAAACGCAAAAAACTGTTATCTATTCAGGCAAGCAAAACATGGCGTAAATGTGACGCATTTTGTAGTGACAATAACGGCATTTTCAGGATTCTTGCACATAATCCTCAAGAAATCAGTTGGCAATATATAGCCCACTTTTATACAGTACTGTATAAAACTATACATTAAACATTATTAATTAAAAACTACTTTTAATTACTAGCTGCTACCTTTAAATGGGCAGCTGTGATATACTTGTGGATTTACTGTTCTTCGTCAACAGGGTTTTAGTTTCGAATTTTCTTTATGCACAATGTAATCATTCATTGTTCTCGTCATGATACGGCTGCAATATTGCCTATGTGACGATAAATATTAACTCACTCATTCACCCAAATCATCTGAATATCAGTGCTCGAGCATAATGTTAAAATATTGTGACCTTCATTCTCATATAAGACGTACAGCTATTGCGTCCCATTACATCAAGATTTTGTACTGGATGATCGTTCTGGCGCATTCTGACTTCTACAATATCCCAAACACGATCTGTGCTTGAGTATGCTCAAATTACTTTTTGTTTAAGACACTAGCGGCAATTAGGATTCTTCCGTCAAGAAAAGGTAAGAAAACGTCCCTGATGTTGTCTTCTGCTTTATTTACAATGGCAACGGGGCGGTGACCGATGTAAAGAAACCTGGTAAGGGATGGTCCGAGGCGGAGGGGGTATGCCTAATCCAAGAGGTTCTTCAGAGAGAGGGAACTCTTTTTGGCGATATAAAGGTATGTGGGGTTAAGGCCATCCACCGATAGCGTAGCGATGAATGGCAAGAAATCACCGGCACCTTAAACGTGTACGTTTTTCAACATTATTCCGAACTATTTAGACTGTCCTCACCACCCACTACCATGTTTTCTTAACAATAACTCTATTGAAAATAATAACCTAAGATGTACTGCTGGACGGTACAGTGATGGGAGTAAACCAGGTGAAGTCCTTCACCAAGTCTGCCCAGAGTCGGTCCTTTGTGGAGAAGCTGTCTGAGAAGCCATTGCATCGTGTGTATATGCAGTGTGTGGAACAGAACAGCAATCCAAGCGACGCCTTCGCCTGGATGAAGACGGCTGGTCTTAAATGTGAAACTGAGGGCTTCCTTTTTGCTGCTCAGGACCAGTCACTTCCCACTCGCAATCGCCAGAATGTTATTCTTAAAGAAAATATCAATATGAAATGTCGTCTTTGCAATGAATTTACAGAGACTGTCCAACACCTTGTCAGTGGATGCCCTTCCTTGGCACAAACAGCATATCTTAAAAGACATGATGGCATGGCTCGCTGCTTTTACTATCGTCTCCGCCATGCCTGTGGCTTTGACTCTGAGGTCCATCCATGGTACGACCCTGAGCATGTCCAGGGCGTCCTGGAAAATGACAGCTACAAACTTCTGGAATAGGCCAATATACAGCCTGAGACGAATTCCAGCCAACAAACCTGATCTTATCCTTTTTGATAAAACCAATGAAATTATTTATATCATAGAATTTTCTGTCCCTTTTGACAGCAATGTGATTGGCAAGATTCAGGAAAAGCATGATAAATATGCGGACCTCGCCCTTGAAATGTCTCGCTTGCATCCCAAGTACACTGTCGTCAGGCTCCCCATTGTTCTCGGTGCCCTTGGTTTGGTACCTCCTGATCTCTTGGCGCAGATGAGGAGAGTGCCCGGGTTCTCCACCGGGAGCATAGCCTTTCTGACAATCTGGGTAATGCAGAAGGCTGCAGTGTTGGGGAGCCTTCATATTCTCCGAAAAGTTCTTGGTGGGTTCGACTAGGCAGTGTTTCCTGGGAGAAGTCCCATTCGCTGTCTGGGCTGCGTGTAGAGGGGACGAGGGCCCTGAGCTGATGATGAGCTTGACCAGCCTGACTGTGCCAGGATCACCCGAACCCTCTCTGCTGCATTTCAATTTTTAATCTGTAAAACATGACATAAATCTTGGTTGGTAAAGAAACTGATGTAACATTTTATCAGGAAAGAAACAAGACACCATTATCAGTTTCATGACGTTTGGCTTCACTGTAAATATCAATAGATAAGCAAACCCCTGAAAGATGTCAAGATAAATGTGTAGGGATATTGGATGCAATAATAAAACATATTTTCCAAATTCCTTCTTATGTTTTGAACCTTACTTGTGTACTTTCACTAGACCCATCAATGCCCAAAGGGACTCTGTGGAGGTGAGGAAGAAATATTTTTATTTAAAGCAAAGATGTACTCTATCTCATCTGATGTAAACTGTACTGCCTGTTCTTATTATAGATCTATGAATATGTATTAAGTATAGTTATTATATAACTATTGAAAGTTATAGTTGATGTGTCAATAACACATGAACACAGGTCAGTGCAAGGATTATTTATTATTCATATATAATCCTCACAAAACTTTGTTTATTGTAGCCAAACCAGAGATCGATGGGTTCCAATGTTCAACTGGAGGAGGACGTCCACCATTCGCACTGATCGGTGCAGATGAGGTCCTCTCCCATTCTTTGGAAGGGAAGCCTGGCATTCATGGCTTAGAGCATGCATTGACACTGATGAAATGTTTAATTTTCATATTATAAAAATTATAAAGAAAACTGTATTTGACACCACCATCGTGGCCGGTTCACGTACTCTCTGAGCCAAATACAACCAAAATGTTTTCCAGATACAAAACGTGCTACACATGTGATCACAGTAAACAGTATATTTGTTGTCATTCAGGCAACAATTGATCTGTGTTAAAGAATAAACTTGAAGAAAATTACTCAGTCATAACACTTGAAGGTACACATCTTTGTATTTGGCAATGGTAACTTAAAAACTGTCAAAATTTCGCCCTCCATTCACTTCAGATGCCAATGCCATTAGTGACAAAACTGACTCTGCAGCTGAAGGTGAACCAAACACTGAATAGGTCTCTGAATAGTACATATTTTCAATAGTATACCCATCTCATGCATAACATGAAACACCTGTAAACCTTCGTGGGTTGTCTCCCTTAATTTTGTTTCTGGAGCAAAATACCTGAAATATGAAGCATTTCTAACTAATGATATTATCAAATACCTGTAGCATTTCTAACTAATGATATTATCAAATACCTGTTTTCTGTTGAAATGTTAATTGCATTAATATGAGAAAATAAGTATATCACTGTGTTGGAAATTATATATATTGTCTTTACCTCCTTGAATATAACCAAAGATTACTCCATCTTTTATAGCTGAAGAACCACAAGGTTTAAGTGACTCAATCAGAAAAACATTCATAATGTGGCGTGATATACTAGCATATGTAAAATAACATGTAGAACTAATGTGAATACATGTATTTCAGTATTGAGTAAGCTGTAATTTGGTTACCATAATCCAAGCGCAGTACTACCACAAAGTACAATGTTTGCATTGAATATTATCCCACATAGCACTAAACCTTTACACTAAACATATCAAATGTCTGTTTCCTTATGCTTAGAGCGATAAAATAAAGCCAGAAGCAAAGAAGAGATCAAGCTGAGGACATTTAAGAACACACCACAAAAGACACCAAAATGATTAAACTGGAACTTGAAATTCAAATGTTAAGAAAAAATGAAAAGAAACCAGAGTCAGAAATTCAGCTGACACATGTCAAATCGGGTCATTATCAACTAAAGATGAATGCAAAATTAGGAGTTTCACTGGAACGTTGTCAAACTGAAGAATAAACTCAACTCTCTCAAGACTTTGTCTTAGATTTTAAAGCAGATTTTTTTAAAATAAGAAAACATGAACCATTTGCGTCTGAGAGATGTAAAACTTAGTATTTCATTAGCATGAATTTTATCTGGAACATAACTTGCACCACTCTCCTGGTCGAGATAGTATAACAGAGATAGTCCAAATAATTATTTTGGTATCGCATTGATTAATGTTTTATGTAAACTTTTCTTCTCATTTGTAAATTCTAGACATAAAAAAATGATGTGACACCCATAATATGATTGACGAAGTACACACTGGCTTCGGAGTCAGTTATTGAGCCCTGGTTAACGTATTTTCATTACAGGTCTTATAACACACTTATAAGAGAGGGGTCATGTCTCGTGCGCAGATCGATGCTCATGTTGTTGATCATTGGATTGTCTGGTCCAGACTCGATTATTTACAGACCGCCGCCATATAGCTGGAATACTGCTGAGTGCAGCGTAAAACTAAACTCACTCACTCACGTAAGACTATGTAAACTCATGGTGGCCAGGTTGTCAGTATATGTAATGTTTTAGGCAATATATTTGCCTTAATGCTTCTGTGATGTTTCCGCTATTGCTTACTTCACAGTACAGATTCAGAAAACAGTAGATGCTTTGGAACAGTTTTGTTCTGTGACTAGTGTGAATGTTAATACTCATGAGACTAAAATTTTGTTGTTTCGTTTGGAGGGTCAATGTGTAATTATGAGAAATGGTGAAGATACGCTGGAGTAAATCAAAGCTTTGTTTAAGAAGACTTTAAGAAGACCTCGTGTCCCACCGTCCCAAAATCAAAAGCTTTTATGGTATATCCTGTGATGTATTTAAGATTTTTTTTTATTGGGTGGTTGTCCCTATCTTAACTTACAGGCCTGAGTTATGGGGGGGGGGGGGGGGGGGGGGTAATCAAAGAAACTGAGATGATACAAGTTAAAATGTGTAACTATTATTTACAGGTTGGTTGAAAGAGAAATTATATGGTGTTGAGGGAATGTGTAAGAATACCACTTATCTCGGTTGATATGGATACAGTAATTAACTGTTGGTGTTGACCTTTTCATTTAAATCATTAAAAACTACCTTTCCAGTGTTATGCGATGCAAAAATCACCTAACAGTGATACAAGATCTCCTTGGGTCCCACCCATAAGAACACATATTTCAGGTATGGATTTGCAGTTGTATGGATAACACACTCTGCTGGAAATGTTAAATATGTTGGAGGAAAATAATGGAACTATTATTTTGTGTTTAACTCGGCTGCTTTCGAAAATGGGCGGAAATACCCGATTGTGAGCAGTTTAGCTGCAGTGCCTAAGAGTGAATTCGATGTGCGGGTAATACCTGACCCTACGGGAGGTTCGTAAATGACCACGTGACTAAGAACTCTATAGCTTAAGACAGTATCGATAAAGCTGTGGAAATGCTTACACCCAATGGCTTTATGGCGAAAGTCGATCTCAAAAACGCTTACAGAAGTGTGCCAGTTCATCCCGACTACTATGAGGCCTTAGGGCTACAATGGAAATTTAGTGACGAAACAAATCACTCGTACATGTTTGATACAATACTACCTTTTGGCTCTGCAAGAAGTCCTGAAATATTCCCGCGCATATCGTCCAGTATTACAAGGATTATGAAAAGGAGGGGCTTTGATGTCGTTATTGTACACTTAGATGACTTTGCCATTATCATCACGACCGAAGCGCTTTGTCAGGAAGCCCTTAATTGCCTTACAAATCTTATAGAAAAACATGGTTTTGAAATCAACGATTCTAAATATGTAGCTCCAGCTCACAAAATGACATTTCCAGGCATAGATATTGATAGTGTGACGGGTACACTCTCTCTCCCAAAGGACAAACTTTCAGAATTGACAGACTGTCTGAATCACTTCGTGACATTGAAGAAAGCCAAAAAGGTCCATTTTCAAAAGTTGATTGGCAAACTTAATTGGGCATGCCGTGCTGTACATGGCGGACGGACATTTCTACAACGACTGATAGACTTGTGTAACAGTCAAGCATTAGCAGCACTATGTAGCCTTTACTGTGGAGGCGAAAGCAGATATCAGATGGTGGTGTAATTTCTGTGAGACATTTAATGGAACTACCTTTGCCTTTAAAGGTGAAGTTGTTCCCTATCACGAATTAGCTAGTTATGCGTGCGGTGATGGCGGCGGCGGTTACTTCGGCGACGACTGGTTCTACGTAAACTGGTGAAGTGACATGACGGCGATCAGCGAAGAACACATCACCGTCAAGGAGCTCGCAGCTATCTATATGGCGTTAAAGAGGTGGGGTGCAATGTTATCAGGTCGACACATGGTAGCTTACACAGACACCTCAGTGACTATGTTCTGTATAAATAAAGGAACATCAAGGAATCCTGCAATAATGCATTTCATTTGAGAACTATTCTGGTTATCAGCCAGATATGACTTCAAGTTGACTGCGAGGCACATCCCAGGCGAGAAAAATACAATTGCCGATAATCTTTCGAGACTACATCTACCAAGAAATGCAAAATGGTTAAAAGGTTTCACTAAGGACTCTATTATTCATCACATGACAATTGAATCGTTGCTCTATTTACAGGACCAATGGCAGCAGACTTGCGGTGTCTAGATGCAGAGATCAAGCAGTATCATCAATCGGCGCACGCAACAAATACTAAGAAAACCTACACCTCTATGTTAAAGGCCTTCTTGTGGTTCTGTCTATATAACGGTCTAACGCCGGTACCTGCCCATCCTCAAACGATTCTACGCTACACGGCTTTCCTGGCTCGATCGCTCAACACCGCCAGCATCCCCAACTACCTGAACATGGTTCGGCTTATCCACCTGGAAGCAGGCCTACCCAACCCTTTAGAGGACTGGACTCTAGTTAATGTCAGGAAAGGTATCCTAAGACTGAAAGGGAAACCCCCGGCCCAAAAACTCCCCATTACAGCAGAAATACTACTTGCTATAAGACAAAAGTTGGATCTACTGACCCCTTTCAACACAGCTTTCTGGGCGGCCTGTGTTGTCGCCTTTTTCACCTTTCTAAGAAAATCTACATTCCTGCTAGACTGGAAGGCTAATGCGTATGAACGCTTCGTCACTTTAAAACCAGAAACACATTTTAAGTTTGCCCGTGCCCTGGTTGTGGCTGCAACTATGAGACGCTAACGTTACAATGTTGGGGGTTTGGAGGTGTTTTAAATGTATAGTTTTATAGTCGTCAATTAAAAGTTGACATTTACCACCAAAATTGTCGTGTGATATTTGCATCTGAGCACAGGGTGAGTTAAGGGGGAAAATAATTGAACTGTTATTTTGTGTTTAACTCGGCTGCTTTCGGAAATAGGCGGAAATACCCGAGTGTCTCTGCACGTGCAACAGCAGGCGAGACCCCACTTGCGTCTGCAGTGTTAGTCTCCCATCAGCTGGCGGACAGCGACCTCTCGCCCACCCGTCTCAAAGACTTTTAGTGTCAGCTTTTCTTTTAGTTGTAATCAGGTGATACCTTTGTGTGTGTGTGTGTGTGTGTGTGTGTGTGTGTGTGTGTGTGTGTGTGTGTGTGTGTGTGTGTGTGTGTGTGTGTGCATGTACCCTTTGTAAAACGTTTTCACATGTTTTATCTGTCCGAGGTGGTTTAATAGTCGTCAATTAAAAGTTGACATTTACACCCAACATTGTCGTGTGATATTTGCATGCGAGCACAGGACGAGTTAAATAATTCCTTTTAAGCAGAGACTTTGTCATAAACTTCACCAAGAAAGGTTGAGTAAATTATGTGTTTAATCATTATTTGTTTGACTGTGGAAGCTGGAACATTATGTCATATTTCAGACTACGAAAGATATTGTCCATTTTGTAAATTAAAAAAGGATTTTTATAGAGATGTCACCATACATTGGTACATCAATACTTTCTCTAAGACCATACAATCATCAACACATTCAAGACTGCAGTGGTAATTTGTTTATAAAGCATAGGTTTAAATGTGTTTACGTATCATTTACATTTTGCATTTGCATGTTTTTGATGTTATTGTAGTGATAAATAATTATTTTGTATGCCTAAAGATGGGAAAATAAAACTTTTTAATTTCTGAGAATAAAAAAATGTTGATTTTTTTTCAATTATAAAACGTGAAATATTAATGTTTCAAATTTCACAAAATGTACTCAATAATGCAGTGAAAACAGGTATCATGATACATCTTCACAATCTTCACATGGGTATCGTGATACGTGTTATTTCATGGAACTTTACATAGAGGATGAATATCCTGTAATGCTCATCTTTAAACGTTACAGTTTGTGAAGTAAATATACACCGAACGATTGTCAATCTGTAAAACACTGTGTAAATTAGTAGCCATCAGGAAATGAGAATTTTATTTAAGAATGTATATCATTATCTGCAGAGAGTCCAAATTTTAAGGAGAACGATTAATACTACTTTATTTGGGGCCTGTGGTCTTACATTGAAATATATCTGCGTGTCTTCAATCAAAGGAACATCGGTACACAATATCTTTATCCATGCAATTTTAGTGGTGACAATAACAAAATTGTTATGAGGCAAAGGCAATGTGTTTAATGACTGAAAATGTTAAAATATTGTGATGTCTCACATTAGGTCTGTCATTTTGACCTCTAACCAATGGTACATAATTATCAGTAACATTTGGAGGCACAAGAATGTCTTCTTTATTAATTATATCGCCCCTTTCAATCCCCAGGTCTGCGTGCTGCTTTTGAATTTTTTTCTATAACGTTGTAGCCTGCTCTTAAAGCACTTGATGTATACAGGTGCCAGTGTTTAAAACGGCTGCGTTCGTGCGGTACGCTATCATTGTTCAGCAGGAATTATTGGATTCGAATTGAATGTTGCATGCATAAACGAAATCCATAGTCTTCAGGTTTTTATAGGGAGAGTGCAGAACAATTCGCAATACGGGATCAATATACCCTGTAGATAAAAAAAAACCAACATGAACTATTCTAGTCTCAGCAAAGTTAAAATATACAGATCACATTGACGTTATAGCTCCCCAGACTGACCATCACGTAATAAACGTGATTTACAACCATGTAATTTATGTATTAGCAATACTTACAGAGTGCAGTGAAGAGGGCATCTCGCACACTCATGAGGGAACCAGTTGTTTCTATCTCATACACGTGTTCAGCTGGCGGATCTGAAGCAATATCTTGAAGTTGGCTGAAGGATATCCCCGTCCCAATGCCAACTGCAAACACTTCTGCTACGTTCTTAATCTTGGCAATTGCTGTTTGTAGTTCTGCAGCTGTATTGCTGGCCTGTCCGTCGGTCATTACGATAGCAACGTTTCGGGCGTCTGGACGTTCTCCACGCATGTTTGCTACAAAAATCTCATCACTAGCAGTGGTCAGGGCCGCGGCCGTGTCAGTGCCAAATCGAGCCAAATAATCCAGTATGTTAATAGCATCTAGAAGGCCAGCTTTGTCATTTGAATAATCATCAAAGCGTATGTCCATAGAAATTCTTGAGCTAAATGTAATCACTGATACCTGCACCCTATTAGGGTCGATGGTTGCTCCTGAGAGTAGATCTACCAGGAATTGTAAAGCCGCCACAAAGGTATCTAATTTAATCGAAAAGGATTCGTCTATTATGAGGCAAAGGTCTACCTTTTCAGATCCACAATCTGAAAATAAACCAAACAAAATGAATGAAATGTCATTAAACAATATGATCTCGTAGATGCAAGAACTGATTAGTTGTTGTACAAGGCAATGTTCCAGCTACAGAATGCTACGACCTTTGAACAAAACAAACCCAACACACACACACACACACACACACACACACACACACACACACACACACACACACACACACACACACACACACACACACACACACACACAAACACACACACAAACACACACACACAAACACACACACACAAACACACACACACACACACAAACCAAATAAAAACAAACAAAAGCAAAAACAATGCAGAAAAACCCCCAAACTGTTAGCACATTAATGCAATGCTGGAAATTAGATTGTGTGAAGAGGGAACTTTCCAGGTATACACTGATTCTAGTCAGAATGTGAGTACCTCCCTGCCATGTATTACTAGATATCTCATCGCCAGGATGCTATCAACCCACAATTAAAACATTGCATTTGAACTACACTTTGTCGACATTGGAACTTTCCTCTTATCACAAACCCTAAACGCCTTCTAACGAGATTTTTAACGACAACGAAACACGTGCAATGTTTAGTCACAATTTTTTCACACTAAAGACAATGCGTGAAAAGTCCTCAAAGTACATGCTCAAGTTCAGCTTTAGAGTTAATGAATTGATTCTTTTTGCAATATTCTAGCCATATGGCGACTTGAATGTTAGTCGATTCTAGTGGTTTTGTTAATACTTGAACACGATGAACACGGCTGTCGGATTCAACGTATGTTTCACGCGTTTCTTTTTTCTTTTTCTGAACACTTTTAGTAATATTTCAGTATTTTGTGTTTTGGAAGAGCATACAAACACCGAAGATAAATTTTGGACACTTTTGTATTTTCGAAATGTTTGGGTTTTCTGTAATCTGGGGTTGAATGAATGTTTGTAAGTGATACCTAAAATGCTTAGATGGCTCGCAGTCTTAATGGTAATGTGAAAGTAAATGTACATATTTATATGCATAGCTTACCTATCTGCGCCATTCCTTGGCTGACAATCGCCAGGAGAACGACAACGGTTATGGGCGTCATGTTTTTCAGTCTCTTCGTTGCTACTGATCCATTTACGACGGTAATGGACGTTTGTTTGTTGATAAATTGCAGTTTCTGCTTGTCTAGTGATGGTGACAACAGCTTGTACGAAGATAAGGGGATTATAATGTCTCTGCTGGGAGACGCCCAACTTTGGACCGTTTCATCTCTCTAAATGCGAAATGATTATGAAAGTTGTTTTTTCCCCAGGCAGTCCGCACCTGACTGTACCTGACTATCCGGCCCATTGCGCCCCTCTTCGTAGGTATTAATACATTCCTGTTTTAAAGCGTCAACACCGATTCATTCAATTAATACTAGCATTGAACTTTCATAATTTGATATCACAACAGAATGTGACCCAGCATATCACTGGACCTGTGCATATACACCCACCATATCTGAACAATTATTGTTGTAGCCATGCCGTGACTAGAAGAGTTGTATATATCAAATAGATGATTGGTAAAAATAACCATGTGTCGACAAAGGACAGTAAAATAACTAGACTATCACAGGTTAACACCTTAAACTAGCAATCTTTCATAAAACAGTAATTAAACATGCAACAATACAATATAAAAAATGTGAGCTATAGATGTTGGCTACAGATGGCCAACATCTAAAGGTAGATCACCAGATATGTTCATAAAGGGGCGGTGGGTAGCCTTGTGGTTAAGGCGTTGGCACATCACGCTGAAGACCCGGGTTCGATTCCCCGTATGGGCACATTATATGAAGACCATTTCTGGTGTCCTAGATATTGCTAGAATATTGTTATAAGCGCTGTAAAACCTTACTCACTCCCTCAGTTATGTTCATAGCTTAGTTTATTCCTGACCATGTACATGAAAATCAATGTTCTGTGACTTTTAGTTGATCGCTGGATTGTCTGGTCCAGACTCGATTGTTTACACACTGTGACCATATAACTGCAATGTTGCTGAGTGCGGCCTAAAAAATCTCTCACTCACTCACCCTGAGATGTTATCGTTTTATTGTTCGAAATCTTTGCATGAATTTGCATGAATGCGTGTTAAAACAGTGGCTTCAACACCATGGTTTGTCCAAAGGAACGGTCCTAAATCGCCTAAAACCGCCATGTGTACATCCAAATGAACTGTTGTTAGCCAAAGCAAACAGTCCGACCTCACTGGAATTCATGGGAAAGGTCTACTGATCACGCCTTGTGAGAAAACCCTTTCTGCTTCCCCCCTCCTTGATATTGCTGGAGTATTGCTAAACCATATTACTACTCAGTCACTGCGATATATCTATGTGATATATCCATGTAACTATAAATTGCCAAGTATGTTGGGAGGGCCGAGAGCAAGATTCAGTGGTCAGAGCTACTTCAATCCAACCTGTATCTAAGTCGGAAACAGTCATCATCAGTAACGCGTGTTTCCTATTACAAGCGGGTAACAGGATTGAGTGTTCAGGCACGCTGACTGATCTCATTTCCGTATATCGATGTTCATGCTGTTAATCTCTGGATTGTCTTGTCCAGACTCGATTATTTTGAAACCGTCCTAATGTAGCTGGGATACTGCTGAATGTGGCGTTTACACTCACTCATCCCCATCCATCCCAACACAACCAACAAAGCAAACCCGAACAAGCAAAACTAGACAAACAAATGAATGTTACAAAAGGTCCAATGTTTGTCGTGTTTAAGCAGGTAAATGAATCAGGTTGTGACGCATGGTACCCATGTTTACTACAATTTGTTTAGTAGTATGTTGATCATTCAATCAATGGTTTGTCTAACCCAGCACTCTATTCTTGGTAGCTGGCACATGTACTTTCCTGAACATTAAGGGTGTATTCATATCTGCTTTTGCACGTAATACAGATGTTACGTTTAACTATCCTTATTGTTGGTTTTCTCTTGAACGATGTCTCCATTCGTCAATTTATCACTCATCCATTCGCCAATCTACAAGGCAGGTACATACGGGTCCAAGCCCTCAATACCTACTCGCCAAGAGTACCTGCAAAATTGCTGATTCAACGCTGACCTTCGTTCACGCACTGAAGATGTGTCTACAAATATCAGCTTTTGGCATACGTAAAAGCGAGTTCCCTGTTCTCAAGGACAACGATTTCAGCTGATCGCAGCCACAAAATCAACACAAATAGTTCCTGTTTGCAGTCTTTGGCATTGTTCTGTCTCGACATTGGTAGATTGATCCCCCAATAAAGTTATAAAAGATTAATGCAAACAAGCAAACCGAAAACTGAATAATAAGATAAGACATTTCATGCACTCTACGTTTATTTAACACGTGCTACATAGTTTCTAAGTCAAAGGTTGAAACGCCACGGATGACTTGCTCCATCGGGTCGTTGGGTCACAGACAAACTGCAAATATAATGTTATAGGGTTAGACAGGTTTTACATTCAACTGACCGATCCCTTTACAAGGTAAGGGTTTTGAAGGCTGTGGATTTGTAAACAGCCAAACTGGAAAAGTAAATGCAAAGGCTTATACACCTGTGGATATTATGACCTGCCAACTGAGTGAGTGGGTTTAATAATACGTCAACATTTCAGTCATATTACGGCAGCTGACACCAAGAGATACACGCACAGTAAATGTTTGGGATCGAACCTGGTTGGTTCTTAGGCCTAAAGAACGAACACTTTGACCACAAGGCTACCCCACCGGCCTCTTCCCACCTACAAATGAATTCATTACAAACCAAATGTCCATAAGGCTTTATATCTGATTTTGGTTTGGTCATTTGATCTTAAGCATGTCGCAAATAATATGTTTGTTGGATGAATTTTATCTTAACTGGTCTCAGTTAGTGAGTGAGTTAATATTTAAAGTCAGTAGTACTTCGGTCATATCTTGACGAGCTAAACGGGTCTTAAGAAGATGGTAGTGATTTAAACTGGATGGTTACACATTCATCCGTTTACCTACCCATACAGTTACCCACTGTACCATTACCGAAGAACCCGTCATTGCAAGTGCAGCTGAACCCAGTGTCCGTGATTGCACAGGCAGCATCGGCGTCACAATTGTTGGTTGAGTTTGAGGCACACGGGTCAACTAAAACAAATTGTCGAGAGTATGGTTAAAGGTCGACTAATCTGAAATGTAGTTCTGGTAACAACAACGAAATTTGTGTCTGCAACATACGGGTATCTTACATAATCAGATGAGACAAGGATAGTTACTAAATCAGAAATGAAATCAGTCAGTATCCGACCTGATCTACAGATCAGGCGCGCATTGCGTATTTTACACACTTACTCAGTTAATTACAAATCTGGGTGTACAAAAAACCCGCATAAGAATCACTTAAACTCGTTGGGTCTATAATACCTTGCGTACTTTACTCAACCAACTAATTTGACTTGCGTATGATAATTCGTCATGGCCCCCGAACTCTACAACAGCGTTAGCAAATATTATGCCTATATATACATACACTATTATACCCGCAGCAAATGTCCGGTGTCCGGAGTGTACTGTATTAGTCATGTGACTTCTATATTGAGTGGTTAAAATGGCTGTCAACTATTTTGCAACGTAAGAATTACTTAAAAATTAGGTCTATTGAGAAGCAGTTATATTTATATGTTTACAAGTGATAATTACCCAGTAAAGATAAGAAACTCTTTGTAAACGTACTCAATTCGTCAAACTAGTATACAAAATGCTTGTTACTCCTAAAACTGCAGTTACTTATATATACATAAACAAACAAAGTAGTAAATACCCAATTGCTTGAACAATCATCTGGAGCTCTGTTGTATCCTCATAAACTGTCAAACTAAGTTAGCACTCTTTATAATGGCATTTAAGCCATGGGTTCCAAATTGGAACTATGTTTTGGTTTGTTTTTACATTTCTCAGCCCAATATAATTGGCGGCTAATTATTGTTGTTGCATATTCTCTGGCGGATTGTGGGTAAGCCCCCATGAGAGGACCAATGAAGATTTCGTTTAAGAGTTTTTCTTCCCTGACACATGCATGTCGCTAGTGGCGACAATGGAGATCTGGTTTTCAAGCTCGCTGACATGGCTGACACATGTAGTTGTATCCCAAAACCTCTTCAGTACCTATTTAATTTCTCTGCATGTTCCCAAAACCATCATGACAGATGTCAATAATTGTGACCAAGTGACGTCTAATGGATCGTTTAACAGTCATAAATGTGTTATTAATTACAGCGTGATCACAAGCAATTCTTTTCAGGTGTCAAAAGTCTTGGAACCCGGGACAGTCAAACCCTCGTAGTGCCCAGTCGCGTGACATGACATCAGTCTAGTCTATTGGTCTGTCGTTTGCTAACGGTTTACACTTCCTATCCAAAGTGAAAGTTCAGGGTTTCCTACTTTTTGAAGAGTTTAAGGCGCATGGCCAGTGTTGAAACTGCAACAAATGTATCATTGCACACTTTTCCTTGCTCTATGTCTTTTTGATTTGGACCTTTTTCGAAACACTCTCGTCTGTCTTGATTTCCAGCAATTGCAAGGACAGATAATTATTCTGTAACGTTGACACTAAGTTCACAAGGATGCTTGTTAGTGTTATCCTTTTCATCAGCATCATGACACATTTGTCCATTTCCATCACAATAAACTATCAAGTCTTGTTGTGATGTCTTCAGACCTTTGCTACCTTGCCGTGTATGCGGTTCAAAAAGAGCTTGCAGCCACTGCACATGGTTTTGAACTTAATTATACCTGAAATGTTAAGGAAGAACTTTACACTCATCGTTGTGGGGTTAAGTTCCTTGAAGCCATCCCCTCGCAGGTCAAAAATACTCCTCTAACATAGAAGTACCTACCAGTACAGACTCTACCATTGCCAACAAATCCGGCATTGCAGTCACAGTTAAATCCTCCGTTCTCCAAAGGTGTACAGGTGGCATTGCCATCACAATCGTTGCTTAAACACGGATCCACTGAAGCAACGAAGCAGGATCGATTAGAAGAGTCGCGTGAAATGACATTTGTCTAGTCTACTGGTATGGAAGCTAACCATCTGAGTGCGCTACCTTGAGCAATATTACAGTCGTATCAGATCGATACATGTCTGGGGAAAGACAGGTAAGACACAATGTAAAATGGTACTCTTTGGATATCAAGACAGTCCCTCCACATGTCATGCGAGATGTTGATAAAATGTTCAAGGTAGTTGGATGTTATGCGTGTAGTGAATGATCGCGTCTGGAATAGATAATGATGAGACTTGACATCATTCTCGACTGGGATACGCTGACATGCTTCAACCAAGGCAGCAAGCCTGACAACCCGACCCCATAAGTCGTCATTAACGACAATCATGGCTTCTTAAAGTCCACTTCTAACTCGGATTTTTACGGGCTCCTTATGCCATGACATGCATGGCACTACTGAATACACCTACCAACACACTCTCCTTCTCTACCATTTCCTATGAATCCTGCATTGCACGTACAGTTGAACCCGACGTCTGTAGGTGTACATGTAGCGTTTCCATCACAATCGTCGGTATTGAGGGTACAGGGATTTGCTGTTAACATTAATTTTAAACAGTTTAAAACAACAACAACAACACACACACATACACACCACACCACACCACACCACACCACACCACACCACACCACACCACACCACACCACACCACACCACACCACACCTCACCTCCTTTGGGGAGTGGGGATGTGAGGGACATAAAGAGAGTTGGGATCCTTTGGGTCATGCCCAAGCACTTCAGGAAAGTGACATAATAGCAGTTTATTTAAGTATTTGTGTATTCAGGTGGATGGGGGATTGCTTTTAACAACAGAGTGAGTGAGTAAGCATGTTAGACACATCCTCAGTAATTATATATTGTGACTACAGACAGTAAGTTACATTTAAGACACAACTAAATATCTCAGATATGGATGTAAAATTGGCATTCAGATAAGCAGCTACAGACAATACAATATAAAACGGGCACAAATCGCGAGCAACTGAAGGTAGATCAGGGCCATGGGGGACTTACGATACCTTTTCTTCCTGGATGAACTCTAGCTGGATTACAGCATCACTTCAGCCGTGAGTGATTGTACGTTTGGTCTATTTACAAACATATTCATAAACATTTTTCAAACAATTCCAATTCTATTAAAACATCGCTAAATAAATATAAACTGACATTATTAAAAAGATGTTGTTTTCCTTTAAAGAAAAGTTCTCGTAAAGCAATAATCAGTCAGCAATCTATCGCGCAAGCACTTCTCTAATTGTGTTCCATCTACTCACGTTCTTTGCAGTTTCCAACAGTTCCATTACCAACAAGGGGTGGATTGCACATGCATTCGAACGAAGCTGGCGTGTCTTGACAAACTGCATTTGGGTCGCAGTTGTCTAAGTTATTTGCACACTCGTCAATAGCTAGAAATACGGAAAAACAAGGTGGTGAGTTTGTTTCGCCGCACTCAGCAATATCCACCTACATGACGGCGGTCCAAGAAGACGACCAATGGCTGTGAAGACAGTTCTACTTTGTCTGACAAGACGCAGCACAGTGCGAGTACAAATCTCAATATGATAGTGAACAGTTTTGTTATTAAATATGTGTTGAAATATGTTTTTTTCTTTGTTGTTTCACGCCGCAGCCGTCAGTATACCATGTCCGCTGCCGTGGTCTATAAATTATGCAGTGATACAGTGATCATTGGCATGGTCATCGATTTACGATTTGATTACGATGTCATGTGTTGACCAAGTTAGCAAGCCTGACCACCCGCTCTCGTACGTAGTCTCTTACTACAAGCATAGGTTGCTGAAGACCATTTCTAGCCTGGATCTTCAAGGGTTAAACCACTTTTTGGTGAAACCACTTCGTGTCTCAACAGGGCGTGAAAGTTCAGTTTCAATTTCAAAGTGACTGGGAAAACGACTTTTCGTGATGACAGGTAACCATATTAACAGATTCTGATGACGAGTACAAGTTCAACAGTAATTGCGGAGGAAGGAGACATTTACAAATTTCCATGCCGAAGTGATGACATGACCAGTGCAACGTATACTAGATCACAGGAACAATCTCGGAAAAAACAATCAATGAGGCGACAGTAAAAAGCCGTAATATAGCTTACGTGTAATGCAGACGTTTGCTGGTCGATCACAGATCTGGTTAATGGAGCAGTCTACGACACATGGTGGGCCTGGAAGAGGAAGTGATTGAGTGAGTGAGTGAGTATGGTTTTATGAGGCTTCTAGCAATATTCCAACAATATCACAATGATTTACACCTGAAGTGGACTTTACATGTTATACCCATATGGAGAATCGAACCCGGGTCCTCAGCGTGACGACCGAACGCTTTAACCACTAGGATACCCTACTCTCCTGAAAGAAGATCATTGGATATAAACAACCCAAAGATATACGACAACCCCACGTTTGCCCTAACCATCCCATTGACTACCATCTAGAATATGACTGTGCCAGATTATGGTTAGAATTTATCTTGAATCCTTGGTTTCTCTTCCATATAGTTCTGTCCCCATAAGGGACCCAAATCATTTCGCCATGTTTGCTGTTGCAGATCAGCATTGCCTATCGATATTCGAAGGGTTATGTACTTTTTGACACATTCGTTACACGGCCCCAGGAAATAATGTAAACTGATTATACTATCCCATGCAATAGCCGTGTAGTTAATGTTTGTATATTGTTTAACGCCATATTCCTGTATGACGGTGAGTCTGGGCGAGACAAACCAGTGATCACAAGTGTGAGCATCGTTCCACACAAATGGGAAACGTTGACTTGTATCAACCAAGTCAGCGAGCCTGACCACCCGAGCCCGTTAGTCGCCCCTTGGGACATGCATTGGTTGCTGAAGATTCTAATCCGGATGTTCACGGATCTTGTGTAACTTTTGTTACAGATTATCTGATCAGGAGCGGTGATTAATCTGTTTTTCTACTCGTCCGACAAAACTGGTGAATAACAGAACAACTGACGCACAGTCATTTATTCTGTGCACTTACTCAGTTCGTCAAAGGAGATTTCACACTTTCAAAGATAAAATCATGACAATATTGGTGAATTTGCACTCGATTCCCACTGATATTTATACCCTACATAACGTATTTTTCTGCTAGTACATTTCGAAGATTTACATCAATTTCACACATGTGTGTTCTTGGAGTATGCCAGATTAAGTACTACTGCGTTTACCTAATTCCGTTTATACTTACATATTTCAAACCTGTATATAACGATAAAGGTTACCTGTTTCCGTTTATACTTACACAGTGAGGTGAAGAGCGAATCAGTAATACACATAAGGGTATCGAAAGTTGCGACTTCGTACACGTGCTCTGCATCCGGGTTTGAGGCAATGTTTCGAAGTTCAGTGACAGATATCTGAGATCCCACACCGACTGTGAACACCTCTGCCTTATTCTGAATGTTCGTAATTGCCCGTTGAAGAAGAATCATTGCGTTACTGGCCATTCCATCAGTGACAACGATCACAACGTTGCGGGCGTCTGGTCGTTCACCTCGACGATTTGCTGAGAAAACAGTATCGGCTGCAAGATTCAGCGCCTGGGCAGTGTTCGTTCCTCCTCCTCTGGCGTACACTATTCCATTGATTGCAGTCTGGAGGCCGGCTGCGTTATTTGAATAGTCATCAAAGTTTATATCAATGGCGGAACTTGTTGCAAAAGTTATCACTGATACATGTACCGCATCTGTACTGATGTTTGCCCCCGAAACCACATCTGCCACGAACTGTTTAGCAATGATGAAGTTGTTGGCGCCTACAGAAGACGACTCATCAAGGATGATACACAGGTCAACTTTTTCTGCTCCGCAATCTGCATCAAACAAATAGATAATAGAAATCAATTATAGGAACATACCCTAGAGCCCATTATCGAAACTCAAATATTGACTGACTCAGTAATCCAATACTATGACGGTCTATTTCCCTTACGCAGTCTTTGGTCAGTATCTGTTCTAAATTGTGTGCGCATCGTTTATTCCCGACAATAAATAAATAAATAAATAAATAAATAAATAAATAAATAAATAAATAAATAAATAAATAAATAAATAAATAAATAAATAAATAAAAGACACCAGAGCAGATATTAATGATCCTCATCTAAAGTTACATACAGTTATATTTGACTACTTTGGGGAAGGAATTCATTCCGCCGTACCTCAAAACTTTAAACTGTTTTACTCGTAAAAACCGATGTCTCCCCGTTCTACCAATTCTATCTCAAACAAGACCTCACCCTCAAACAATTCATTTGATTCCTTTCAAAATCGAATTGTATGAAAATCACATATTACTGATAGCATGTTATAATGTTCGTAAAGTCTTCATTAAATATTTTCATATTCAACTGAAATGAATTGCTTATAAACAAATCAACAATTCTACTGTTCTCTCAAAACATTTAGAATTCTAAATGATTCCATTTCGAAACGCATGACTGAATTTGATGTTTGTTCGTTCGTTTGTTTGTTCTGTCAAAGAGTTGTATGAAGTGAATACAAAATTCAACAAATGCGGAAATCAAAATCAAATTTTACCACATTCAGCTATGGATGAAACTTCTTCACAGGAATCCAATCAAGAACAAAATCGGTGACATCATGGGAAATGTAGTAGCATTCGTTACGCTGTATATCTCCTATAAATATGACCAATACCAAGTTCAAACCCCCGAAAAAGCACATCTACATAATATGGAGAGGCAGTACAGCAGATGTGGTGAAGATGGGTCAATCAGTTGCAAAAGGATGCACCGAATGTTTTTTACCCATCAAAAAGTCTAAATTGTTGGCATGAAAGCAGAAAAAAATAAGCTTGACAAAACAATTCACCAACCTCTAACCCCCAAAGGCACAGATACAACATGATATAGAGGGGCAGTACAGCAAAGTTGGTGAAGGTCGCTCAGTTAGTTCCAGAATTTTCTCCAGAAACGAAGTTTACCCTTCAAAAATACAACGTCCAAAATTGATAAAAACAACCCAAAACAAAAACAAACAAAAAATACTTAATGACTGTGAAAAATAATTAGAACAAAACAAACCCAAATCCCAGAAAAGTACATCTACATGACATGTTTGGCAGTTTACCTAATTTGGTGATTTTTTTCAAGTAGTTTAGTGTTATCTGCCGGAAAGAACGTGAACGCTGACGCAAACTCAACGAAAAACAGATATGTATCCCGATCCTTCGTGGACAGACATCATTAAAATTTTTGATCGACGTAAATATATATGTGAGTACTATGTATAATATGTTACTTAGACTGTTTTATATTAATGAACAGTGTTATGGTACATTTTCTATATGCATGTCTATATGTGTATACACTTACTTATTTGTCCATTCGTCTTCGCAAGGAGCCCTAGAAAAACGACTATTGCAGGAATTGTCACCATGTTTTCAGGGTTGTCGCGGGTGATGACTCGTCGCGACTGTCGTGGACGTTTTAAGGACACGAGAAGGTCCAGTCCATTCAGTGAAAGGGAGGACAGGTTGAAGGCAGGTAAAATAATTAGTACGGTTAAATATTTTTATGAATGTGATAAAACCATAACACCTGCGATTAGGATCATAGATTATAGTGGCAAAAGTAGATGAATATCAAATTCTGAACAATCGAAATGGCCATTTTCGTGCAACTACCTGGATAGTGAAACAACATGTCAGCTGGTTGCTTTCCAACACGGATGTTACTCATTGACAGAGCCGTATGGATTAATATAACATGAGTTATTTTGATTTATGTTCAACTTGTCGTTCTTTCACCACATTCAAACAATATTCTGTGGTAATTATACTGAATCAAAAACGAAACTTCACAAAATGTAAGTTTTAAAAATAAGGAATATTGTTTTCTCTGATGATACATCTATGTATCCGAAATGGGATCCCTATATTTTGACTCTCGTTAGAACGTTAGCAAAACCCACTCAAACCCATCCATTCGCCATGCAAATGACGTTCGTGCCAAATCATGTTTTGCACGTGCAGTCGATTACGTGATCTTCGCGTCGATGCATGATTGCATGATGCAAGCGGGAAGATCTGTTACTGGCGTCGTCGTCTACAACAAGGTCGTCTACAACAAACTGGTACCACTTCTGATCGCCCAATGTCGGACCGTCCACGTGTGACGTAACGAGTAGAAGACCGTCAAATCGTCCTACATCACCTACGTGACAGATTTCTGCCGGATACACGAACCAGGGCTGTGGTGTTTAGAGGTCGACTGTAATCACAGACACATTCGAAATCGATTAATCTCCATTCTACGGCAGGCATAGAATCTGGAGACGACGTCTTGAACGGTATGCCCAAGGCTGTGTACAGGAAGTCGACAGATTCGGGGGCGGAAGTTACATGGTGTGGGGTGCTTTCTGTGGGAAAAACCGTTCCCGACTTCTGGTCATCCGCGGAAACCTCACGTCTGCTGCTTACCGCGATCAGGTCCTCTCCCCTAAACTCGTTCCTTTCAGGCCCAGGCATGATAATACCGTATGCCGCGATGCTGACCCGAAAGATCAAAACACTTGAATCAACGTCATGGACTGGCCATCCATGGTCCCATGACCTTAATCCAATAGAGCACGTTTGGGATGCACTTGGGAGAAGGCTTCGTGGTCTTAGGAACCAACCTCAGAAATGGCAGGGACTTGGTGCTGCCTTGCAAGAGGAATGGCGCAGAATCCCTAACCACGTATCACAAGCATCAGTCAGTCGATGGGGAGACGGTGTTTGGCAGTGGTGAATGCGCAGGGTAGCCATACACAATATTGAACTGTGAAATTTCGAATTTTTATTCTTGTGACTGGACATTCTGTATACCCATGTTTTGGAACGGTGGTGTAGCCTAACGGAACAGATTGTGACACTGTCAGTGTATCGAGTACATCACACAGATCTCAGCAATGAAACAGTAACAATTTAACCATCTTACTATCACTTGTTATTTTATAGTGCCCTGAAGAAAGAATGTGAAGTTTCCTTTTAGACTCAGTATAGATCCGGACAAATCGCAATTTAGATGATTCCATCAAACACCTTAAAACACAAATGTTTTCAAAATAGAGATACACATTGTTTTGAAAGTCGAGAAATTAAATATCAAAGCTAAGTGGTATGCTGCTTTCTGTACGTGACGATATACAGTGTTTCTTTGGGTTGAGTCCTTATCTAGTATGGACACGTTCAGTGACAAAGATCATAAATTTGAATAACCTATTGGAAGGCTACTTGCAGAGTGGAAATAGTAGATTATTTTTTCACCACGCAGTAATACTCCAGTTATGTGGCGTCCGTCTGTAAATAATCGAGTCTGGACCAGACAATCCAATGATCATTAGCAAGAACACCAATCTACGCAATTAGGATTCGGTTTGGGAGAACAGAATGTAGATCTGTTACTATACAATACAGCATAGCCATTTGAGCTCTCATTTCGTTACGTGGTAAGTTCAGGGAGAACGGTGTGTCTCCAAGAAAAGATAAAGGTACGTTGAGGGTCCTTCAGAATCATTTCATTGTCAGATCGTCGCTCTCTTGTTGGAATAAAGCACAGATGCCTTGGTTGGCGCACGTCATCATATCCCAGTTGCGTAGACAGATGCTCATGCTGTTGATTGCTGGATTGTCTGGTGCAGATACGAGTATTTACAGACCATGGTAGCAGTAACAATGACGTACATCGACGTTAAAGTATTACCTAAATAACTGTATTTACGAAAGAAGGAATTTGTCCAAGACAAGTGTCTTGTGAGAGGCACGTGTTTCAAGGATCAAAGACGTCTGCAGACTACAACATATGTCATATTTGGGATTTCACTTTCTTAGTGGAAACTAAATGGCATCGTGTAGTCTGCAGACTAGTCAATAGGGTACACTTTTCAAATTCTCGACATTCATCTCAGTTCAGGAGGTGTACAGCTGATATTTACCACTGTTTTCAGAGCATATACCTGAAATCGCTTGTATAAAATGATGGACATGTCAGGTGTATGATGTTATACATTGTTGAGAGGTTTCCATTTGGAATGAAATTTACGCAAAACATTGTTCTTACAAGCAAGATTTTTTTCTACTGTGTACACATCTTTAACACTATTAGTAAGACAATCAATGCATAGTTCATCCTGTTTTACAATTGAAGTATGAATATATTTTTGGCCAGGACAATGCTTAGGCTAACTGAAACGTTGCAAAACGGAATGGCTTGTTTTGAAATGGAAACATCACAGTGTGTAGAATTAGTAAAGTTTTCAACCTTTCTCTATGATTCCCGCACAAGTTTACATTGTTAATACATGTTGGAGACTTTGGTCTTTTTTGACCAAAAGAGCAAATATTTGTTTCAATTACCTTCATTTGCACCAACTCTTTCTAGTATACATTGCTCTGTTTATTAATCTGCATACTGAAAATCTACATTTACATCCTTTGTGCAGTTTCTGTATTTTGTTAAAAAAGGTATTCTGTGAAATGTCTGTGTTTAGTTCATTCTGCCATTTCTGACAAACTGCAGATCGGGCATAAGTTTGTCATAGAAAATTCTACATCCCTTCATTTGCGAAAGTAGGTTTTGAAGGGTCGAGTTTGGTGAGAGGTTCTGATTACTTATGGGATGAGATAAAAGAGTATTTTCCCCAAAATTAGGGACGATTTAATAATATTATGATTTTATTGTGCTCTAAAATTGTTCCTTTGATGCAGTAAAGGTTTATGTGTATCAAAGACTGGCACAAAAATGCGTGATCCCATATGTCTCTAACTGTTTGAATACCTCTGTTACACCAACCTTCCGACAAGAAATTACTATTTCTAAATAGGTAATTCAAGCACAAAGGTTCAGCAAAGATTTTTCTGGTTGACAAGTATTTGTCGTATGTTGTCTATAATATTTATTAGCTAAAACAACACTCCAAAATGAGTTATCAGTCCTTGCATGACTGTGAATATGTGTGCCAAGAAGAAATATTTTGTTCAGTGGAAACAAACTTGGATTGTGAGTTTTATTTACATACCTCCTGCGCCAGGATAACTTAAGATCATTTATAAATGATTTGATATATGTCATTCTTAATCCCCCTTCTTCATGTTTTCTACATATAGCTGTTCTCTTGATTTTATTCTTCTTGATATCCCACATGACAATATTGTTTAGTTTATTAAGAAATTCTTTCAGGAGTGATGTTAACACAGAAAAAATAATGTGTTTTGATATGGTGTGTTTTGATGTGTTTTTCAGATTGTAATTTTCCCTTGTCTGTTTTCAGAGTGTAATTTTCCTTTATAGAGTTAGTTTCCTCTTTTTCCGATTAGCAAGAATTCTGTTAATTGTTTACTTGTTTCTAGTCGTTTTCTAGTATTAATTACCATAAATCCACGAAACTGTGTTCCAAATATACTATCTATCACATTTAGACTCACAAATTTATACACGTCGCCACTTACTTCTGTCATCTGTTCTCTAATAGATTTTGCAAAATATCCCATACTCTTATAAGTACTGTTTACATATGAAGTGGTCTATTGTAAAACAAAAACACATTGAAAGCATTATTTTCATGAGTTCAATAGATGATGAATATCGGTGAATTCTTCACAAAACCATGCACCAATACCTTAGTCTAGCTGTTCACATGCACGATATTTGCACATGCTTTTCCGCAATTTTATGCATGATCCTCGTACAATACATCCGTGTAAGGTTTGCAGTTAATTCCCCCAGATTACTGCCCTCGTCGGTCTTATTCATTTGCACGTAGAGTTTCTTATTTTACGAACGCTTAAATCAATTTAATGCCTCTAACACTACTAACGAATAAGAATTAGCAAAAGAGTTCGGATCCAAACAAACTGCAACAGCAGTGACACTAATAGCTGAATGACTGGGTGACTGTATGAAGAGGTACGTTACATGTTTCGACACATTGGTGAAAAGATAAATTACGTCGCAAATATTGTGTCTGATTGCAATATTTATATACACAATATTTTTCGAAAAATGGTTTCAACATGTAAATAACATATTATCTTAACATGTTACGTCGAAACAACTAGAACACGTTGTCAACCCCGCATTGAATTGAATTTTGAAAGAAAGGGAAGCACGTTATCAACCATTATAAAATCATGAACTTTTAAAAAGGGTTTAGTGCGAGGTGGGGGATAAAGTATTACGCTCGATCCGTCCGTCCGTACGTACATACGGATTGAAAAGTATCTTAAGAACCGTTGATTAGATTCTTTTCATGTTTGGTATCTGGGTTTATCACAATAAAAGAAAGGTCTCAGGAACAGTATATCCTGGATCAATAATGCGCTACATGTACCATCTAGAGTAGTTCCCCTTGAACTACTAAAATATTAATCTGATTATGGCAAGAATGTATAGACGAAACAGAAATGAAACTAGGTTCATAACTTGATCTTCTCGAGCATATTGGTAGGACTTTTAACTCCTGGAACAGTATAGTCAGTGTAAGCTCCAAAATGAAATCACGATGATGCTGATGAAGTCTTGCAGTCAGTTCAAAAGGTTAAATGACTAGTTCAAACCTCGTAAGAACTGTAAGCATCCGTATGACCCTCTTAGGCTGAGAGGTGTGGCGTAACCTTACTACACATTACAACTCAAAACCAAGCCCAACGTTTCTGCTTAAAGTGTATCAATGCTTACTATGATCAACAAGAACAGACATTTGTGACTCACTGATGGGATGGGATCTTGTTTTGTCTTCAAGAACTTTGGATTTGCATACCTCAGTATCTTTGGACTTTCTGTGTCCACTTGTACATCACCACTATGAGCAGACAAAAATAGTTTCCTTCCCTTTGTGATGCTTCTAATGTCGACCTTTATGAAGACATTCATTCTACTTCCATCTATCCGGAAGAAGAAATTATAATTTCACTTTATTCACTATGTATGCTTGTGAAATTTCCAATTATTGTCTATGCTCCAATTCTAAGCCAAATGTCTTTGCAGATTCAGATGTATGTAGATAAGCAAAAGGGCATAACGATTAATGCCCTTTGTGAAACTATGTCAAGCTCGTCAAAATATGGCCAGTTAAGCAGAGTATTTCCATGAGAACTGCAGACCTACGCAGTTATGTCCTTGAGAACAGCAGACCGACGCGGATTATATCCTTGAGAACAGCTGATTGTTAGTTCGTTATATGCCTCTATATAAAAGCTGGTGGGATATGGGATACCGGCTGAGAGCGGGAGAGGCGGGATAACTGGTAGAGAACGAGAAGAGGGCGTACAGACCAAAAGAAAAGCAAGGGATTCAAAGGGATGAACTAATGGGCCAGTCCAGACCTGTGTAATAGTCAGCCTCACTTCGCCACCTTTCCCTGGTAGTCTCTGTCGGACACTCCTGACTGTGTGCAACCTGTTTGTTCCACCCCATAAGTTCTACAATACCTACGTTGTACGACACTATAGTTCGTGTTTTCTCAAGAGTTCTGGAAAGGTTACAACTTTTTCTGAGCTCTTATGTTTCTTTCTAAACAAGTGTCTTACTACTGAAGTTAGATGAAATCTAAATATGTCTCTGCGCTTAACAAACGCCACATTGATCATCTGTGATGATGTTTTGTTCTGTCTGTTTTTGCACCAGCTAATGGCGACGGCATGTAAATTATCCATTGATGATTCGTCAATGATCTTTTTTCACTCACTGACATAGTGTCACTTATTGGCATACGTAAAAGGGAGATTTTCTCAAGGACGTTATTGACTGATTGCAGCCACACAATCAAGACAACAATAGTTTGTGTTAGCACCTGGATGTTTAGTGACAAATGGTCCACAAATCCGTCACTGGCGTAGCACTGAAAAGTCATTCCTTGATGACCAACGCGTACTCCCAAATGCGAACAAGCAAATGAAAACTGAAGAATACAATAAGATGCTGTATGTACTTTACGTTTATTTAATATGTGCTACATGGGTTGTAGGTTGGAAGGCCAAAGATGACTTGCAGCAGCGGGTCGTTGCGTCAAGGACAAGCTTCAAACATAAAGTTATAGGGTTAGACAGGCTTTACATACAACCGACCGATCCATTCAAAAGAAAAAGAAAGTGTTTTTGGGACTGTGGATTTGTAAACAGACATACTGGAAAACTAAACACAGAAAATGACTTCTAAACGTTGATTTGCACATTTGTGGGTAATTACACCGCCGAGTCGAAGGAGTGAGTTTTATACGACAGTTTTCGAAATATTTCAGCCATATCGCGCCAGTTTGTGAGTTTTTACACCGCTTTTAGCAATATTCCAGCTATATGGCGGCGGTCTGTCAATAATCGAGTTTGGATCATACAATCCAGTGATCAACAGCATGAGAATCGATCTGCACAACTGGAAACCGATGACATGTGTCAACCAAGCCGGCGAATATGACCACCCAATCCCGTTAGTCGCCTCTTACGATAAGCAGAGTCACATTTTATGGCAAGCATGGGTTGCTGAAGGCCTATTCTACCCCGGGACCTTCACGGGTTATAAACGTTATAAGAAGCCACCGCTTTTCCCACTAGGCTACCCCACCGATCCGTCACGGCAGGTAACACAATGGGCAGTCACACGCTTGTCAAGGGACTGCTTTAATCCCTTGGCTACTCCGCCACCCTCTTCCCAACTATAAATGAATATATTACTGACTGAATATCCTAAATAGTTTCATATATGATGTTCCATCTTACACAGGTCGTAAATCATTGTTTGCCAGATATAGCTAGCCATGTTATGTAAGTTGGTCCGATGAAATTAGTTGTGATTTACACCGGATGGTTATAAGGAAGAGAACTTTCATGAATGTCAGGTCATTTATCATGAGAATATGTGAATATTATGAGAATATACAATCATCCTTTTACCTACCCATACAGTTACCGACTGTACCATCTCCGAAAAAGCCGTCATTGCACGTACAGTTGAATGAACCGACCGTTGGTGTACAGGAAGCGTCGGCATCACAGTTGTTGGTAGAGTTGGAAGAGCACGGGTCAGCTAAAATATATTATCAAGAGTAGCGTTATACTTTTAATATGAAATGTAGTTCATTGAAACTGCATCGAAATTTGTAACCGCACCATACATGTGTCTTACATCACCAGATGAGTCAACGTTAGTTACTAGTGAGAGAGTGAGATTTTAAGTCACATCGGCAGTATTTCAGCCACATTGTGAATATATCAAGGTATGTATTTCGAATAATTATAAGTACATTATGAAAACCTTGCCAACGAAGGACAGTAAAACAACATCAGATGAGACAAGGATAGTTACTAATTAAGAAATCACTGTAAACTAAAGTAGCACTTTTTCGTATTGACATTTAGGCCTTGGTGTTCCCAAATGGTAGATTTTTGTTACATTGTTCGGCCTGATATCACCTTAAAATGTGAGTGGTTATCATCAATATCAGGGCCTGCTTCCAAATGAGGGGAAGATCCGACAAGCTGGCTAAAGCGCCAGGCTAGTGATCCAGCGACGTTAAGGTGTCGGGATGGAGCCCACGTGTGACCGGGAGTAAGCTCCTTGGAGTCAACTTTGCAAACTCTTTCCATGTTGTCACAACCCCTAACGTCGAGTCACACTCTATGCACTTAAAAGAACCCACGAATCTGTTGGTATATGACCAGATGGTGGCCACATGAACACGTGCAAACACCTAGATTGCGGGTACAACAACGTGCAGTGAAACTGGACAAAGTACTGTGACTGTGTGTCCCAATCCACCCATCGTATCCTAAATTGCATATCGATGCTCATGATGATGATCAATCGATTATGATCCAACTTTATAGAGGGCGTACAGACAAATGCCGACAAGCAAACGAATCAAAATGAGAAATGAAGAATCTGTATCAACAGCATTGGAATCTAGAGATGGCAAACGTCATCTATGGCCAGTTCATTGCTCTGAATGTTCTCCAAATGCTCATGGAAGATACCGGCAGTTGTGTATATGTGACGTAGAGTTAGTCGTTGGACAGTCACAAATACAGGCACCATTCAAAAACACACTTTTCCTTCCTGTAGGTCTTTCTTATTTGGAACTTTTCCGAGACACCCTCATCTTCTTGGGCTGAAACTACGACAAAGGGGAGATCATTATCCTTTAACGTTGATCCCATGTCCACATGGATGGTTGTTGGTGTTGTCCTTTTCAGTTGTAGGTTATTTACGTCAGCATGGACAAACGGCACATTTGTCCATTTTCATCACAATAAATCATCATGTCTTATTTTGATGTCTTCCAAATATTGGCACCTTGTCGCGTCTGTCAAAAAGAGCTTGCATCCACTGCACGTGCTAATGGACTTAATCATACCTGAAATGAATACATTACACCCTTCGTTGTTAGGTTAAGTTCCTTAAAGCCATTCCACTGCAGACATAAAGAGAGTTGGGATCGATTGGGTCAGGCCCATAACACAGAACAAAAAACAAGAATAATATCAATTCATTTTGGGAACTTACACACCGTATTCACGTGGGCGAGTGATGAGTGTGTGAGTGTGTGAGTGATGAGTGGGTTAGTTTTTAGACACATCGTCAGTACCTCAGCTATATCGTATCTAAAACAAGTTATACACTTATCATACAACTAGAATATCACTGATATAGACGTAAAACAAGCAGGCAACAACTTCAATACAATATATAACAGGCTTTATAGCTAAACTGCATAGAATGTTTATTTTTCATTTAATCGGCCGGACGTTATCAGAAATGAGCAGGCCACTGTAACTTAATAATGCCCACCAAATGCTTGACGACGAGCCATTATCAAGACCATTATTTGGTGACGTTATATATCAGCTCTTGATGTTCAATCACCTGCGGCTCGTTGAACTACAGTTCATTACTGACGATGTTTCTGACTCACATTTGTAACATGTACCATTATGCCCTATCTTGCCGGTACCAGCCAAAACAATATGGCAACCAACAACTCTTTGTATGTTTTTTAAAATGGTATTCTTCTACTCACGTTCATTGCAGTTTCCAACAGTTCCATCACCGACAAGGGGTGGATTGCACATGCATTCGAACGAAGCTGGCGTATCTTGACAAGCTGCATTTGGGTCGCAGTTGTCTGTGTTTTCTGCACACTCGTTAACAGCTACAATATGACAAAAACAAGGTTGTGAGTTTGCTTGGTTGTTTGTTGTTTAACGATATCTCAGCTGTTTGATGGTGCTCTGTGATAAGTCCAACGAATACCACTGACAGTGAAGACAGCGTGTTAATTTGTCTGACAAGAGGCAATGCAAAGCGAGTCCAAAGATGAGTGCTTGTTGAGACTGCATGACAGTATCAATCTCAGTATGATGGTGAGCAGTTTTGTTATCACTGATTTTGTTTTAGAAAATTGAGTTTTGTTCGTTCGTTGGTTTGTTCTAACGCCGCACTCAACAGTATTCCAACTATACTGCCGCAGTCTGCAATTCATCAAGTCAGGACCAGATAAGCCAGTGATCATTAGCATGAACATCGATTGACCCAAATGGTTCACGATGACATATGCCAACCACGTCAGCAAGTCTAACCACCCGATCGTGTTAGTTGCCTCGTACAAAAATATGGACAATATTCTAACCTGGATCCTCACGGGTTACCAGGCTGATTAAACCATTTAGTTCACCGTGTTTTAATGACGACTTTCCATGATGATATGAAACCATATTTACAGATTCTGATGACGAGTGCAACTTCAGCAGTAATTGCAGAGGAAGGAGACATTTACAAATTTCTATGCCAAAGTGGACATCAGCAATGCAATATATACTTGATCACAGGAATAATTTGGGAAACGGAAACAGTAGTGTAGCTTACGTGTAACACAGACGTTTGCTGGACGATCACAGATCTGGTTTATGGAGCAGTTCAAGACACATGGCGGACCTGGAAAAGTAAGTGAGTATGTTTTTACGCTGCTTTTAGGAATTTTCAAGCAAAATCACTGCGAGGGGCACCAGAATGACGAACCCGCGCTTAAACTACTTGGCTACCTCACCGCCCCAAGGAAGAACAGTGTCTATCTCAAGTTTGGCCTTACCATTCAATACAACCTGGTAAGTGATCGTGTAACGAATTTGTCACCCTCTAGAATATGTAGGTGCCACATTAGAGTAAAATGATTCTCTTCCACATTGTTCTTACTGTACATTTGCTTCTTGCTTGGACCCAAGCTGGATTTACACCATCCCATCAGCTTGTCAGTCTAGTCATACTAGTCATCTAGTCATACATTAGAAAAACACATATTCTAAAATCAAAAAGAGTGGACAGATTTAAACTGACTTTCGTACACTCTCATGAGGACAATAATGTTTCAATACTTTCACCCCTTTGTGGATAGTACCAATCTCAGCCACTGATTTAAACTTCCAATTCTACAAAACATATGACAAATTTATCATGCAATTCAATTTCTTTTAAAAATTCGATACTAAAATGATAATTAAAATTATCAAAAAGACCTTTAACTGTCTTTACACTGAAATATTAATCCTTTGTGATGAAAAGCTCAGTTCCGTCAAGCAAGACATGCTTGACTCTCTCATCCCAAGGGAAACACAATGGAGGATTTTCATCTTCAACAAATATTGGTCCAAGGGAAACACAATAGAGGATTTTCATCGTCACCAAATATTGGTGTGTATATCTTGTGTTAAAAAAACGACGTTGTTGTATGATGACCTCCTCAACTCTGATTATCCAAGTAGGTATAAAAAACAAACGGTTTTTGGATAACAACTTCTTTATTCGTTAGAGCGATGTTTCATGACAGATTCTTGTGCCCATGGCTACACCAAGTAGGTATAACCAACATAGGGTGTATTTCATGTAATTCATTGATACCTATTTGGGTGTCCCATTCCTGTATCTGGTCAAGGATATAACATCTAACAGGATCTTTGTAATCCGAGTATGGGATAAGAAGTGGTGTTAAATGTTCAGACGTGTAGAGTGCTGCCTTGACAGTAAAATCGGCGATTGTGTTACAAGATATTCCGACTTGGCTGAGTAACCAAAAGAGGACGATGTCGTACAGACGAGTAGCGCGATCATTATACAATTGAATCATTTCTGTTAAAAGGGGATGTTCATACGATAACTGTTTAACAGCCTGAAGGTAAGAAAGTGTGTCAGAAAAGAAATACTAGTAGCATAGTGTTTACATTTATGATGTTTATATATTTTAGAACTGTTGATATGGAATTTGCTTCGACAGTGAAACATCAAGGATTCTAACAGATATTGTTTCTGGATCCAATAACAGTATCACATACAAATGTGCTACCATCCTTGGATTCATCTGTGAATATGGATTTGTATGTACTGTATATACTTTGTAACTGATTTAAGTGCCAAAAGAGAAAGAAGAATATATATTTTGCAGCTCATTGTCAGCAGCAGAAAGGAAATGTTTAATCGTTATTCCTTTCGGTGGAATAAGAGAGAACTCATTGTACAGATCCTGAGAATGAGGATTAAAGACACAGTCAAATGCAGGATTAGACTCTAAAGATTAGATAGATAGTTTTGTGATATACCGTAAAGATAATACAGCGTTGGTAAAAGAGATCGCTTAATGGCATCGAAGTATAAACTGTCAACAGGAGAAGTTCTAAAAAGACCCATTACAAAGCCAGAGACCTTAGTGGTGGACAGAATCTGGGACCTTTAGGTAGCTTTTGCAGGCTCAACCACATACAATGGATCCATAATCAAGTTTCGTGCAGACCTTAGCACCTTTACATAGATACATGTTTTCTGGAAAGTACAGAGCATGCAATTATTAACTTGATTTGTTGATTATAACATGTGACATGTGACCTGTACTTTGAAAGTATGTGCAAATAAAAAAAGGTTCGAGCAGACCAGTGATCGATACAGGTGTAGGATGGTAGCTTGATCACCTCCCAACTCTTTACGTTGGAAACAGCTTTTAACAAATCGAGTCTCTTCGGTCTTATTTCTTAGGTATTTGTTATGCGGCATAAACGTTAAATGGGTGTCGAAAATAAGACCGAAGAACGAGGCCTCTTATACA